>NW_016805059.1:6831186-6852536 GCF_001698545.2 Rhinopithecus bieti | reverse complement strand
AGTTTTTTTTTTTTTTTTTTTTTTTTTAAATATATTCTGGATACTAAAGCTTTATTAGAAAACCTGATTCTCAACAAAAACTACAAAGCCTACAAAGAAACACAAAAGTATGGCCATTCATAGGAAAAACAGAAATGGATAGAAACCATCTATGAGAAAGTCCAAATATTAGACTTATTAGACAGAGACTTTAAATTGTGTATGCTGAGAGAGCTGAAAGAAACCATGATAAAGAACTAAAGGGGCCAGGCACAATGGCTCATGCCTGTAATCCCAGCACTTTGGTAGGTCGATGTGGGAGGATCACTTGAGCCCAGGAATTTGAGACCAGTCTGCGCAACATAGGGAGAATTTGTCTTTACAAAAAAAAAAAAGAAAACAAAATTAAGTAGGTAGTCTCAACTACTGGGGAGGATGAGGTGGGAGGATTGTTTGAGCCTAGAAGATCAAGCCTGTAGTGAGCTGTGATCGTGCCACTGTGCTCTAGCCTGAGTGATAGAACAAGACCCCATCTCAAAACAAACAAATCAACAAAAAATAAAGCAAAACAAAAAAAGAACTAAAGGAAATCAGGAGAACAATGCATGACCAAATAGGTAATATCAGTAAAAAAATAGAAATTATAAAGTGCAACCACATAGAAATTCAGGAACTGAAAGATACAAGAGCTGAAGTGAAAAATTCAGTAGAGGGATTCAAAAGAAGATTTGAGCAGGTGGAAGAAAGAATTAGGAAACTTTCAGATAGGGCAACAGGAACCACTCAGTCTGAGGAGTAGAAAGCAAAAAGAATGAAGAAAAATGAGCAGAGCCTAAGGGACCTATGGGATACCATCAAACCTAAAACATGCATTATGGGAATCCTAAAAGGAGAAGAGAAGGAGAAAGGGGCAATGTGCTAGACGTTGAGTACAGAAGGAGAGTTTCATTTGTGGCCATTCAGTTTATTATTAATGTTCTTGAACAATATACAATTTTGTGTTCAATTCATAGCAGGCGAGGACAACTAAAAACACACTGCTGGGTGCAGACCAGAGAGTGCTAGAGAGGTGTCATTTGTCTGTCTTCGTGTGGTCCTTACATGGTTGATGTGGGCCCATATTTTCAATACAGGTAAAGAAATGTAATGACCGTTATACTGAAACATCTGGTTTACTACATTAACTTCATATTCTTCTTCTGAAATTGGAATGGGCCCATTATGTTTCTCCACATTTGGAAGAACAAATAAAATTTGTTCTTTGAGGAAACAAATAAAAGTTTCACCGAAATTTTGTAACCAAATTACAGGTTCAGTTGCTCATCACTTGCAGAGTCTAATTAACAAGAGTGAGGTCTAGTATAAAGAAAGTGACTTTTTATTCCAAAGGTAGGTTAAGGGAAGTAGTACAGGCTCCTGCCTTAGGGATGCTGCTTTGCTTTTGGAGTAGAAAGCAAGGGCTTTTAAAGGGGGAACTTGGCATGAATGGCATACAGGGGAGGGAGTGAACAGGTGAGGGTCTGTGTGACTCACTTTGATACCTTTATCTACCAGATGGTTGAGCTGGCATCATCATGGGCAGAACTAGTTTTTAAAGTGGCCTTTGTCTCAGGATACTCTCCAGGTAGGAATGAGTTTTGTAGTGGGCATACTTTAGGTTGTAAATTGACTGTCATCTCTTGAGGCTGTCTCCTGGTGGCAGAGGTTTCTGGCTCTGGAGCTTCCAAGCACACAGTTAGATAAGCTTGTTCTGTAGAAAGTATCTGGTGAAGGGAAGATACAGGTTCTCATTGCATTTCTAAAGAGCCAAGTAGGAAGTAGGGAACGGGGGGAAAGGAGGAAAGAGAAAAGAAGAGAAAAAATTTTTTAAAAAGCCCCAACTCATTCTCTTTCTCTTAGAAAAATGGGGATACTTGGTTACAATCCCACAAATGAAAAAAATACTGAATTCTTCTGGCATGCTTATTCCTTTCAGGTTCCATTTAGTTCATTGCTTCTCCCCAAGTGTATTAGGACATACTAGGTTCCAAAGGCCTACTTTATTGTAACAACACCAGACTTTCTCTATAGCATAGACTGACTGTGGGTAGATCTTAACCTCAAATTCTTTGTTCTTAGATCCTCCATCAATTCTGTTCCCATCCTTAGGAATCAGAATTCCACTCAGATTTACTTTGAATGCAGAACAATAGGAATGTCCCTTGGGTGCCTGAATCCTAACTGTACAAAACCTAAAGGTAAATGTTCTCCAACTCCTTATATGGTCATGTTTGTACAAACAATAGCCCAAAGAGAAAACTTCCTTACCAAATTAGCCTTACCAACAGTAACTTGAGATCAACTGTTCTAAACCTATTCCCTTTAGTCTGACGATTCTCCTCAATTACATTTTAAAGTATATATCTCCCTACATTTAATGGGGATAGCATCTCTCAGGGAAAATGTTTGCAACTCACTTATCCTCAAACATTTATCAGGAACAAGCTACAATGCCTGTACAGTTGGCTACTGATCACTTCCACACTGTGATTTTTTTTCCTCTGGCCATGATTTAGTAATGCCAGCTTTGGAAAAATTCTGGGTTAGACTTAACATGAGTATCCCCTTCAGCATGGAACACTGGGCCCTCAGTGGTTTATTAAGCCAGGTATTTAAGTGAATAGAAAAGAAAATTAGGACTGTATCCCCGGATACTTCCTCAGACAGTATATTAATCAGGATGTTTGACATCATACATGATAGAAACCCAACTCAAACCTGTTTAAGCAAAACAAGATATTTATTAGCTCATCTAGCTGGGAAAAAATTTATTTTATTTTGAGACAGAGTCTCACTCTGTCACCTAGGCAGGAGTGCAGTGGTGTGATCTCAGCTCACTGCAACCTCTGCCTCCTGGATTCCAGTGATTTTCTTGCCTCAGCCTCCTGGGTAGCTGGGATTACAGGCATGTGTCATCACACCTAATTTTTGTATTTTTAGGAGAGACGGGGTTTCACCATGTTGGTCAGGCTGGTCTCAAACTCCTGACCGCAGGTAATCCACTCGCCTCGTCCTCCCAGCGTGCTAGGATTATAGGCGGGAGTCACCGCGCCCAGCCTGGGAAGAAATTTTAACTCATAAAATAGAAGAGAACTGTCAGGACTCTCCTATCAGAAAAATTCATTTGCTCTTGCCCATTACCCACCCACCCAGTCTCTGTTTGTCTCTGTGTCTCCTTGCTTCCCTTTCTTCTACTGTATGTATATACTCCATGTGACACAGGAAAACAGCTCCAGGCTATCAATTGTCCTGTACTTCTATCCTAAAAATGTAAATGTCTTACCCACTAGACTGTATCACAAAAGTTCTAAGGAGGGGTCTCACTTGTCTAATGAGATCATTTGCTTCTCCCTGAACACATCACTGTAGCCTGGAAAATGGGGGTCTCTGATTAGCTAGGCGTGGGTCACATTACCTGCCTTTGTGATGAGGAATGGAAGATAGGAATTGGGGAGGCTATAGATAAACGTGATTATTATCCTTACAAAACTACATGAAATAAGAAAGGAGTCCCCAAATGGAAGGGGCTGCTATTACCAAATGGCAATGAGAGAAAAACATTCAGGACACCCATAATCATTACCTATTACAGTCTACCATCGACTCCTTCCATGCAAAGGTGAAGTGGCCATTTATTCCGCTGTCATTGCTAGACTTCTTAAAATTTTTCAGAAGGGGACAGCAATCTGCCACTCAGATGACTACTGTGAAGCATATGAATATATTCTTGATCAGTAATTTTGAATAATTGAACCCTGAATGTTCACAGAAAGAGAAAAATCTTTAATTCTCTGCTGTTGAGTCTTTATCAAAAGTTAGTTTTAATAAATAACATTCAGGTGGGCATGGTGTGAGCCTATAGTCCCACCTACTCAGGAGACTGGGAAGAAAGGATCACTTGAGACCAGGAGTTCAAGACCAGCCTTGGCAACATAGTGAAAATTTTTTAAAAATTCAAGGAAGATTACACAAAAGATTTGCTGTCCATCTATAACTACTGGTTACGTTCCAGCAGCCAGTTTACCCTTCTTTTTTTTTGTTGTTGAATGATGTTGTGGGAAATGGGATAATGGAATTTTTTTTCTTGAGATAGGGTCTCGCTCTATTGCCCAAGCTGGAGTACAGTGGCATGATCAAGGCTCACTGGAGCTTCGAACTCCTGAGCTCAAGTAATCCTCTCACCTCAGCCTCCTGAGTAGCTGGGTCTACAGCACACACCACCATGCATGGCTAATTTTTTCATTTTTGTAGAGGTGGGTCTCTCACTGCATTGCCCAGGCTGGCCTCTAACATTCCCCCTATCTTGGCCTCTCAAAGTGCTAGTATTACAGGTGTGAGCCACTGTGCCTGGCCTAGATGGGGGAAAGAAATTGACTTCAGTGGTGAGTAGGTAGAGAAGGGCTATTTTTGGAACAGGATAGTTAATAAAATATTTACAATGACTGCAAGGCTACACTGAGTTTTCTATGAACTTTGTTAAGGAAGTATTTTCACTAAATAAAAAAAGTATATTGCAGTATACTGTCTTAGTCTATTTATGTTGCTATAAAGAAATACCTGATGCTGGGTTATTTATAAAGAAATGAGGTTGATTTGGATCATGGTTCTGTAGGCTGTAGAAGAAGCATGGCACCAGCATCTGCTTCTGATGAGGGCCTTGAGAAACCTCTACTCATTGTGGAAGGTGAAGGGAAGCTGGTATATGTGGAGGTCACATGGTTAGAGAGCAGAAGCGAGACAGAGGGGAGGGAGTACCAGGCTCTTTTTAACAATCAGCTCTTGTGGGAACTAAGAGTGAGAAGTTATTCACTCCTAAGAAAATGGCACTAAGCCCTTCATCAGGGATCCACCCTCATGATCTGAGCACCTCCCACCAGGCTCCACCTCCAATATTGGGAATCAAATTTCAACATGAGACGGAGGGGACACATATCTAAACTATATCACATACCTTCAAAGAGTGCTGAATTAACCTAAAAATATGAAACCACTTATGTAATATGGGAAGAGATTTAGAATTGTAATTATTTTAAAAATGTATTTACAAACAACTTTGCTTCCTGGGACAGAGGACAGATCTTCCCATTTCAACAAAAAATAAATCAAATATGACATTCCATTAGCACGTAAGGCAAAAATGAGACCTCCATAATCTTGAACACGAGGTACTTGTTTCTAGTTGAGATTTCCTACCCAGAATAGCACTGCTTCATTAAGTGATTCATTCCACTACCTCTATTTATGCTGTGAAAGCCTTTTCTCTGCCCCCCACCTTTTTTTTTGAGACAGGGTCTCACTCTGTCAACCAGGTCAGAGTGCAGTGGCATGACCACAGCTCACTGCAGCCTTGATCTCCCGGGCTCAAGTGATCCTCCCAGCTCAACCTCCCAAGTATCAGGGACCACAGGCTTGCACCACCACACCTGGCTAATTTTTAAATTTTTTGTAGTGATGGGGTCTTGCTGTGTTGCCCAGGCTAGTCTCAAACCCCTGGGCTCAAACAATCCTCCTGCCTTGGCCTCCCAAAGTGCTAGGATTACAATAAGGAATGAGTGAGGAAAAAATGAGAAAAGAAAAAAATGTAAAAAGTTAGAACATGTTATCTATTATTTTTAACCTAGATTATTTTTTCCCTCCTTCCATTTAATATGTATATTTATTAGTATTTGATAGTTAAGGATTTTCTAGTGGATTTTAATTTTCATATCATTATACATTGTCAAGTAGTGTGGCAGGTGATCTTAGATGCATATTGTATGTTGTAGGATGTGCTTTCTTGGCTATTAAGTGAAAAATGGCATCTATGATGTTTTCCATATTTATTTTCAAAATTGTAATGACCCATAGAAAAACCCCCACTGCTCTCCTCATCCCCACCTCCTCATGATTTAAACACATTGAGAACTACAGTTCTGTCCTCTGAGAGAGAGAGATGGAGATATTTACAGAGATAGAAGGGATCATGAACTGAAAAGAATGGTAAAGGCTAGTGCTTACCAGCGAGATTGTGTTATATATTATTATTATTTATTTATTTTTTTTTTGAGATGGAGTCTGGCTCTGACTCCCAGGCTGGAGTGCAGTGGCCGGATCTCAGCTCACTGCAAGCTCCGCCTCCTGGGTTTACACCATTCTCCTGCCTCAGCCTCCGGAGTAGCTGGGACTACAGGCGCCCACCACCTCGCCCGGCTAGTTTTTTGTATTTTAGTAGCGACGGGGTTTCACCGTGTTAGCCAGGATGGTCTCCATCTCCTGACCTCGTGATCCGCCCGTCTCGGCCTCCCAAAGTGCTGGGATTACAGGCTTGAGCCACCGCGCGCGGCCGTGTTATATATTATTTAAACAGGGGAGGTAAATGTTGCTGATCCTGGAAGCGGGAGTAGTACTGAACTTAGAGTCTCTTTCCTGAGGCATTTTGAATCTGAAGGATTCTGAGGAAGATAGAATATAGAATGAAAACTGAAGAGGCTGTTTTGAGGTAAAGACTGGAGGAGGTGGTACAGGAAGACCAAGAAATCAGACAGGCCTTACCCAGGAGGTTTATGAAAGGTTTGGGAGTGGCACAGAGATGGAACTAAGTAGATAAAGTAGGACTTATGTAACAGGATTGCAGAATTTTACATGGCTCTGTGCTTTTGAATAACTGGATTTTTATTTAATCTTAGAATATCTCAGAGACGCAGTATTTACAAATGGAAAACAACCTCTTTTGGAACTTAAGATCTGGAAAAGAACAAAGCAGGCACAATAATTTGAGGAGAAAGATTCGTGGGACCTGCCTTCATGTGCAGCCTAGTAATGTTGGGTGTACTGAGATCTGACCACTGGCCAGGGTTGTCTCCTTCGGTTTCTGGTTCTGGAATTGTTAGTCTCTTGCCTTGAGCTGGAATCTGGCCCATCTACAAGTTTCCCATCAGAGCACAGGAGCTGGGAATATGTGGCTGTAGGTGGCCCCAGGCTGAAGCTATAGGTAAATGATGACTGGTGAGAAAGAGCAGGCTGCCTTCTCGCCCTGTAGGTGAACAGTAGCACACCCTCCATCCCTAACCATTGTTTAAACCAAAAAATTCAGCAGTATACTTGCATAGAAAGGCTCTCAGAATCAAGGTTTGACACTTTTACTCTTGGAAGGCTTAGAATCACGGCCTTACCAAAAATAGGTAACTTGGATTTGGAACCCACTGAATCCTGGAACCAGGTAATGCTGGTTTCTTGGGATTGGCTTGACCCTGTCAGAGACAGAGCAGAGCAAATAGCCTGCTCAAAGATTGGAAAAAGGCCATTTCCCTGCCAGTCAGGTCTTACATACTCTCTTTCTCCCTAGCCAGCCCTCCCTAAAAGCTACCCACAATGTTGAAAGAACACTCCTCTTAAAACTTCTGTCCCCCCCTAAAAAAATCTGGAAAACCTTAAAACAACAGTTTTTCCTCCTTTTGGGTTTGGATGAAATTCCTCTCTTTGAGCAGGTGTTAGACATTCTTAAGGAAGAATATAAATAGTGCTACAGCACTAGGATGGGGCTTCCCATGTACAAATGAATACTAAATAAATATTGCTCAAGGAGAGTAAATGAGCTGGGAAGCAAACTGACTCTTTCAGTCACTGGCATCACTGGAAGCATTTATTAAGTGGTTTTTTTGTTTTGTTTTGTTTTGTTTTTCTGAGACGGAGTCTCTCTCTGTTGCCCAGGCTGGAGTGCAGTGGCGCAATCTCGGCTCACCGCAACCTCCGCCTCCCGGGTTCACGCCATTCTCCTGCCTAAGCCTCGCAAGTAGCTGGGACTACAGGCGCCTGCCACCACACCTGGTTAATTTTTTTTTTTTTTTTTTTTTTGTATTTTTAGTAGAGACGGGGTTTTATCACATTAGCCAGGATGGTCTTGATCTCCTGACCTTGTGATCCGCCTGCCTCGGCTTCCCAAAATGCTGGGATTACAGGCGTGAGTCACCTCGCCTGGCCAAGTTCTTTACCTTCATGGGTCAGTGAGCCAGGGATGGTACAGACTACATTAGCAGATATGACTTCTGCCCTTGGACACCAAGGGCACCATTTGTGAGCTCATTTTTGTGTGAAATGTACCTGTTGTCATTCTCAGCTGACACACAAGTAAATAGTGGTTGCGGCAGGGAATAATGATGGCCAATAGAAGGCTAGCATTCAGGTACACTGCACCTCAGGCACCTCCTTTGTTTATTCCACATTCCTTTCCCATTGAACTGCTGGAAGTACGTTAAAAATACTGTCCCTATGTTTGTGTGTGTGTGTGTGTGTGTGTGTGTGTGTATGCATGTGTGTATAGGTATATATACATTTAAAGAAATTAATTTTCCCCCACTATATATCTCTCTGGAATTTTATGATCTGGATTGGAAACATCGGCTTGGTCAAGGAATGATTTATCTTTCTTTGTTGGGCAGGAACATTCTGGGAGGCCCAATAATTTTCCTGTAATCTAAAGTGTCTTTAAAACATGGCAGGTCCTGGACAGGGTTGGAAACCGGAAGGAGAGATTGCTGTCCCTACTCTGGCCTTTCCTTTTCCATGTGCCTGCAAACTTCCTGCTGCTTTTAGCTCTCTCGCTTTACATATGGCCTGGGACCCTCTCTGCCAGCATTTTTTTTCTTTTTTTGGAGTCATGGTCTCACTCTGTCATCCAGGCTGGAGTGCAGTGGTGCAGTCATGGCTCACTGCAGCCTCGAGCTCCTGGGCTCAGGTGATCCTTCCACCTCAGCTTCCTGAGTAGCTGGTACCACAGGTGCATGCCACTGTGCCCACTAATTTTTTTAAAATTTTTTTGTAGAGATGGGGGTCTTACTATGTTGCCCAGGCTGGTCTCAAACTCCTGGCCTCAAGCTGTCCTCCCACCTTGGCCTCCCAAAGTGCTGGAACTTATAAGCATGAGCCACCATGCCCGGCCCTATCGGCATTTTAAAAGAGATTTTTAAATTTTGAAATAATTTTATATTTACAGAAAAGTTGCAAAAATAATATGGAGCATTCTTGTAGACCTTTCACCCAGCTTCCCTTAATGTTAACCTCTTACTTAACCTGTTATCAGTTTGATGTGTGATTTCTACTGAGTGCATTTTTTGAACCTCATTTGTCCTAGGGATCTTACTGTAGTCAGGATTCAACATTGACATGGTTCCTTTCCCTTGCCTTCAAGGAGTTAGCAATCTAGCAGTGGGTTTTAGTGACCTAATGTTTTATCTTCTCACTTTCACATTTAAAAATGTTTTTCTGGTAACAGCAGTAAGGAATCTAAAGGTAACAGTTTCTAGGATCAAATTTCAGCTATAGTAGAATCTGGATGGAGGAGACATTTTTGAATTGAGAGTCTTTGCTGGGACTCTTGAAATGACTTTTTTTTTTTTTAATTGATTTTTGTATTCATTTAGCGTTTATTGACTGTCCCATATGTGACAGATACCATACTAATCTCTAGAGACACTAAGTTGAATTTCAAGATGTAGCTCTTGCCTTTAAAGACTTTATGATCTTTTGGGGAAATATACAATTGCAAAACAATATGGAAATGCTGTGGTAGAGGTGCTTACAGGCTGCTCTGGAAAAACATGGAAGGAGACCCTGAAACCTAGCCTGATATGACAAATCCCCATTAGGCTGCTCCAACTGGACAGAGAGCTCTTTGGAGACTGTGAAATAGTATGTGTTATTCAATCTAAAATTGTAATTAAGATGGCCTAGGTAAATTCAGGGGACTCTCAGTCCTTTGGTATTTTACAAATGGTTAATATATTATTCCTCCATAGGGTAGAATTCAAATATTCATTAAATGCACCAATATAGTGATTTTGGTTGTCTTCCCAGCCCTTTTTTGTGCATATTTTTACCTTTATAAAACTTAAATGTGATTACTTTGTAGATGCTGTTTTATATCCTGCCATATATATATTCATGCACTGCATAATGATGCCTTGGTCAATGATAGACGGAATGTAGAACTGTGGTCCCCTAAGATTATAATGGACCTGAAAAATTCCTGCCTTGTAGTGATATTCTGATGATTCTGACCATGTGCAGGCCTAGGCTAATGTGTGTGTTTGTGTCTTAGCTTTTAACAAAAAAGTTTTAAAACTAAAATAAATAAAATAATTAAAATCCAAAAAAGCTTATAGAATAAGAATATAAATAAAGAAAATATTTTATACAGCTGTACAATCTGTTTTAGGCGAAGTGTTAGTACAGAGAGTCAAAAGTTAAAAAAATTAAAAGTTTATACAGTAAAAATGTTATAGTAAGCTAAGGTTAATTTATTATTGAAGAAAGAAAATATTTTAAGAATACATTTAGTGTAGCCTCGGTGTGCAGTGTTTATAAAGTCTACAGCAGTGTGCAGTCATGTCCTAGGCCTTCACATTCACTTACTACTCACTGACTCACCCAGAGCAACTTTCAGTCCTGCAAGCTCCAGTCATAAGTGCCCTAAGCAAGTGTACGATTTTTTATTTTTTATACTGTGATTGTACCTTTTCCACGTTTAGATAGATTTAGATACACAAATATTTACCATTTTGTTACAGTTGCCTGCAGTATTCATTACTACCATGCTGTCCAGGTTTGTAGCCTAGGAGCAATAGGCTCTCTCCCACATAGCCTAGATGTGTAGTGTGCTGTACTATCTAGGTTTATGAAAGTATACTCTATGATGTTTTCACAATGACGAAATCATTTAAGGATACATGTCTCAGAATGTATCCCATTGTTAAGCAACATATGACTGTATATGTTTTCATATACTCTTTAGATTTCAGCAGATATTCTTCTCATACTATGTTTTTCAATATTTTATCATGAAAATTTTCAAACATAGAGCAAAGTTGAAGGAATTTAATAGTAAAGAAAGACCTAACCCATCATCCAAATTCTACCATTAACATTGTTCTATACGTGCTTTATCACATAACTATCCATTTTCCTCCCTTCCTCCCTTCCTCCCTTCCTCCCTTCCTCCCTTCCTCCCTTCCTCCCTTCCTCCCTTCCTCCCTTCCTTCCTTCCTTCTTCCTCTTTCCTGCTTTCTCCCCTCCTCCCCTTCTCCTTCTTCCTCCCTTCCCTCCCCTCTCCTTTCGCCTCCCTCTCTCCTCTCCCCTCCCTCTACCTTTCCCTCCCGTCTGCTGTCCTCTCTTTCTCGACTACCTTTCCCCTCGTCTCCCCTCCCCTCCCCTTTCTTTTGTTTGAATGCAGTGGTGCAATCATGGCTTACTGCCACCTTGAACTCCTGAGCTCAAGTGATCCTCCTACCTTAGCCTCCTGAATACCTGGGACTACAGGCATGAGCCACCACGCCCAGCTAATTTTTTAAAACTTTTTTTATTATGACAAAAAATTGGCAATCTGCAAAACATCAATATGTTGTTCAGGCTGGTCTCTAGGTCTCGAACTCCTGGCCTCCATTTCTCCCACTTTATCCTCCCAAAGGCTTGAGCCACTGCACCTAGCTGCATCTTAATTTTTTGATACCTTTCAAAGTAAGTTGCAGATTTCAGCAAATATCCTCTAAGTGCTTCAGCATATCTGTCATTAATATTAACTCAATATTTATTTAGTTTTTCTTTTGATACCAAATTTGTACTCAAATGAAATGCATACATCTTAATTATATATTTGCTATATATATAGTTTTAATAAACACATACACCTTTAAGTCTGTCATAATATAGATTATATAATATCATCATCACCCTGGAAGTTTCCCTTCTGACCCTTCCCAGTCAATCCCTCCCTCCCTCCCTTCCAAAGACAACCGCTGCTCTAATTTTTTCCACCATAGGTTAGTTTTGCTTGTTCTGTGATTTTATGTAACTGAAATCATACAATATATGCTTCTTTATGTTGTGGTTCTTTCACTCGTCATAATGTTTTTGAGATTCATTCAGGTTGTTATGTTTTAGTAGCTTGTTTTTTATTGCTGAGTAGTATTTCATTGTATGAATCACAGTTTCCTTATTTTATTGTTAGACATCTGAGTGTATTTTCATCTTTTAGCTATTAAGAAAAAAGCTGCTATGAACATTCTTCTACAAGTCTTTTGTGGATATGTGTGTGTGTGTGTGTGTATAGTAAGTGTATGTGTGAATATATGTATATATATACACATCCACATTCATATATATGTGTTTTTATTTCTATATATGTTTCTTTTGAGTAAATGCCCAGGAGTGGAATGGCTTGATCATAGAGGAGATTTATATTTACCTTTGTAAGAAACTGGCAGGCCTGTTTTCAAAGTGGTTGTTTTATTTTACATTCCCATTCATAATGTACGAGAATTCTGTTGCTCCATATCCTCGGGTTGTCAGTTTTTAAACTTTGGTCTTTCTGGTTGGTGGGTAGTGTACCACTACCACCAATAATAATATTGAGCCTATTTCAAGCACTTAGTGGCCATTTGTATATCTTCTTTTGTGAAGTGTCTAGTTAAATCTTTTTTCTATTTATTAAATTGGGTTGAGCTGTTAGAGTTCTAAATTCAGATACCAGTTCTTTGTCAGAGGTATGTTTTGCAGATCTTTATTCCCATTTTGTGACTTGCCTACTCTCTTTCCTAACCATGTCTTTAATGAGAAGTTTTTAATTTTGATAAAGTAAACTTTACTATTTTTCGTATATTATTGCTTTCTGTGGCCTGTTCCCACATGTCAAGGTGATGTTCTCCTGTGTTTTCCTCTAAAAGCATTATGGTTTTAGCTTTTACGTTTTTATCTATATTATATCGCAAGTCAGTTTTTTTGAGTGATGTTAGCCAGAAGTCAAGATTAATATCACTCCATATGGATATCCAGTTATTCCAGCTCCATTTGTTGAGAAGATTTTTCTTCCCTCATTGTATTGTGTTGGTGCCTTTATTGAAAATCCTGATTGTATATGTGGGAGTCTGTTTCTGTGACTCTTTCTGTTCTATTGATCTCCTTTGATTACTTTGGTCTTGTACCATTTTTAGTAGTGGTATATTGTATGAATGTTCCATAAATCATATGGATCACTTTGCCATTGTTGGACATTTTTAAGTTTATCATTTTCTGTTATTAAAAACTGTACTGTGATGTATATTACTTCTGTTGTTTAATCTTTACTTGAGTGCAAGTGGTAGAAATAATCTATAAACAAAATTCAAGACAAATATGTACAAGTATAAGATTACTTTTAGTTTTACATAATATATTCTAATTTTTAGTTCAGTGACAAATGAGAGTGCCTACTATTGACAAGAAGGTAGAGTGAGTGCTGTGACCAGCAGCTGTGAAGTCCTTGTCAGCTGGCAGAAGAAAATTCACTTTGCTTCTAAATGTCATTCATGGATTGTTGCTATTATACTGGCAACTAAAATTATTAGAGTAGAGAAGTATAAAGAACAAAAACTTCAAAAAGACTTTCTTAGAACTTAGTGTTCTCCATGGGTTCCGTAATATATTGTAAACATGTATTTGCATGCATGTCGCCTGACTGAAAATGGGAGTCAGATATTTGGCCAATTGTTTAAAGGTACTCACTCAATTATGGAAATAGAACAGTGGTCATAACTCATATCCTATGTATTGTCAGATGTGAGAGGTTATCTGTCTTGAGCTTTATTGTATGGTAATCAGAAAGACATTTAGTTGTGTAAATGATCCCTGAGGTGCATGTTTTTATTTTATGTGTGTATAGATAAAATTATACCACCGCATGAAGTGTTTCTAAATGCTTAGCTTCTTTATGTGATGATTTATCCACTTAGAGGAGCAATTTGTGGTATATAGGCCACCCTAGATTTTATTTCAAGTATTTGTGATTCTTTTCTTGGGGAAGATGGATTTTAAGGGATTAACAGTCATTTTGGATGAATATTTAATAATTTTTTTCATATTCTTGTCCATATGAACAGTGAAATAATTGTATATCATTACCTTTTAAGAGGTTTTCTTGCATTTACCATAATAACAATTAATATCTGTAATGGAAGGACTACTGTACTGGAAAACTACACTTCTCATAAATTATTTAGTCATCTCTGTGGTCTAGTCAGCGTCTGATAGCTGTAGCTTGTGGGAAGCTAGATTGCGGTAGAGCACAAAGACCAAGGACTATACCTAGAACAGTGTCATAGGAACCTTGTATAAGAATGGGTTATTCAGACTTTTATATCTGCCTTCTAATTTGTCAGTAAATTAGAGGCCTCCTTTCTGGCTATGTCAGTTTGTATGTATGTATGTATGTGTGTATTTATTTATTTATTTGAGACAGGGTCTTCTCTGTCACACAGACTGGAGTGCAGTGGCATGACCACAGCTCACTGTAGCCTTGGCCTCCCAGGTTCAAGTGATCCTCCCACCTTGGCCTCCCAAGTAGCTGGGAGTACACACATGTGCCACTACACCCGGCTAATTTTAAAAATATTTTGTAGAGATGGGGTCTCCCCATGTTGCCCAGGCTGGTCTCAAACTCCTAGGCTCAAGTGACCCTCCCACTTCGACCTCCCAAAATGCTGGGATTACAGGTGTGAGCTACCATGCCTGGCTGATGTTGGTTATTTTTAGCAAAATAAAAACACTTATCTGTCTGAAACTTTCACTGTCACACTATGATCTATTATAAATCAGTGAGAATCTTTAGGCGGGTTGTCTCCATTTTCTCTCTTTCCTCCATGAAAGAACACAATGAAGTGAGTGAAAAAGCCATTTATTTGCCTTTCCTTCTAGCCCCAGTGCTGATTCCAGCCTTCAGTGCTGATCCAGTTTCTGGATCACTGTGAATACAGGGTATGGGGGCCATTCTAATACACTTTAATCCCAACCTGGATTCAGCTCATTAAATTGTTTGAAATAGAATTGTTTGTTTTAGTTGTATTGGCTTTAAAGTTTTGTGTAGTGAATTGTCAGAGTCCTGGACTGAACTCAATCTCTGGTTAATTCTTGATGAAATGATTTCTCCTTTCTCACAGAACCAAATGGACATCCTCAGTTGTTCTCTGTTCGGGAATCTCCCTGTGGAAAGTCGGTGGAGGTTTAACCAGGTTGGGAGAGAGGACAGTCACTGCTGGCTGCTGCCTACTGTAAATTCCCTTCAGTATCCAATTTTTCACTTCCCTGCCTATTCTTCTAATGAGAAATAACCCAGAAGTGGAACAGAAGAAAAACAAAACCCAAAACCATCAAACAAGCTTAAGACAAATTTTATCCTTTGGGTCTCCAATCTTCTCACCTAATCATATTATTTTCAGCAACTTTTGATAATGTGTGTTACTTGTATAAAATCAATTTGTGTGTCTTTTTTCTTTCATTCTTTCTTCCTTTTTTCACAATAAGAGCTTAGGAGAGTGAATGCTAATGCAGTTCTAAAGTGGAAGCTTAAAACTAAGAACAGTTTGTTCTTCTTCCATCCCTTTACGCTGTGATCTTTAACATCACCGTCAAGGAGAGTGTGTTTGGTTTTGTGATCAATTTAACTGTCAGTGATTTTCTGAGAGCTGACTCTTGCTGCTAATGAACATGATCATTTATACAGTGTCACTGTAGTATAGGCATGTTAAATAATTGATCAGGCCCTGGCAGGTAGAGAACGGCAAATGCAGTCCCTTTGTTGCTATGGTAATACATTTGGTTGGGGGGCTGTTTGTCATTTGGACCACATGGATCTGGCACATGTGACATAATTGCCTGTGGTTGAGGTGGTTGCAGGAGAAAATCAACTTAAGAAGAGGTGGCATTTTCAAGTAAATTAATATATATTTCAGGGATTTTTTTGGGCTTACCATGGTGGAGTGACTTATTCTTTTCTGTTAAAAGGCTCATTCTCAGCTAATGGTAAGCATAGAGAATGAGTCAAGTGACAGGTTTGTTTACTTGCCGACACAGTGGGGTTTGTTCATTTATTGTATAAAATGGTTATTGTGTGAAGTTTACATTCCTCCCTGTATTATCCCCTGGAGGGCTCCCCATAAGTGAAATTGATGCTGTGTTTATTAGGGATCCAGAAGGGAAGCATACTCTCTTTTGTTCTCTGTTTTTTCTTCTTCTCCTTTTTTTTTTTTTTAAACAATCATAGGTTTTTAAAGGTAGGAGCTATGTTTTTGTATTCTTTCAACTAATTTGTTGCCAGGTGCTCTTAGGGGTTGGGAGCACAGTGTGAGCAAAGCAGATATGGTCCTTGCCCTCAGAGGCTAGACTGCCGTGGATTATGTCCATTTGTCTTTCAGTTTCTCCTTTAGCCCTATCCTTAGCCTTATCAAGAACCTTCTCAGTATGTGTTTGGTAAGTGTTTAGAACAGTTTCTTCCTTTCCAGTCCAGTCTCTTAGTATATGTTTCTTCCAATGATTTATTAATACTATTTGCAAACAACCAGCACAAAAGTAAATGAAAGCTTAATTGACATGAGCACAGCCCTTCCATTGATCCATGTCCTTCTTATCCTTCATAGTTTAGCCAAGTTTTACCTCTGCTGTGATGCTATCAAAGCCAACAGCAATGTCTTTCTGGCTGTTTTTTTACTCAGTTGATGTGACATATTTTGTTCTGTTTTTAAAAAATGTTATTATTGGCCAGGCGTGGTGGCTGATGCCTGTAATCCCAGCACTTTGGGAGGCTGAGGCAGGCAGATCACGAGGTCAGGAGATCGAGACCAACCTGGCTGACACAGTGAAACCCCGTCTCTACTCAAAACACAAAAAATTAGCTGGGCATGGTGGCACACACCTGTAATCCCAGCTACTCAAGAGGCTGAGGAAGGAGAATCACTTGAACTCGGGAAGCGGAGGTTGCAGTGAGCCAAGATGGTGCCATTGAACTCCATCCTGGGTGACAGAGTAAGACTGTCTCAAAAAAGAAAAAAGTTATTACTTAATCTTTCATGTGTCCTTGCCATCCCTTTTAGATGATTTGGGGCAGGAAAAAAGCTGAAATCCAGTGGTCAAACCTCAGCATCTTCATTTTATAGAGAAGTCAGGCCTGTAGAAATTAAATGATGACAGGTTAATAAAAGAATCAGGACTGGTATCCAAGTGTCTAGACTCCAAGATTCCCCACCTTTACTCTTGATGGGCCATTTCTGAGAGGAGGCATCAACAGCTGCCATGCTCTCAACTTAAAGTGGGAATCTTGTAGCCATGGGTGGTGAACAAGAGGGCTGATGCTAGGACTGACTTAGGCATAATGGGTTACAACCGTGGTTAGATAATGCAGAACTAAAGGGTGCAGCACTTTATCAGGAGTTTTAATTTGACACATCAAGCTGTTGGAAACCATTGTAGGCTTCTGAGAAGAAGCTAAACGTGAGCAAATTAACAGTTGAGGGAAGATGCAAGAGACACTTGCTGAGTATCAGTATGGTTGGGGGCAGGGAGGACAGCAGGAAATGCCTTTGGAAGGGAAGTGTTGCCTATTCGACATGTAGAAACTTGAGGCTCTTTGGTTTTGAACTAAGATACTATAATAAATACATGACAGAAATAGGAATCAAATTCTCAAATGGTGTGTCAGCTCCATCTCTTTTGATCAAAGGGCTTTCTGGCTCTGAATTTTGATGATTATCTTATTTTATTTTCACTTGCAGAAAGATCGTTCTAGCATTGCTTACCTCTCATCCCCTGCGTATGTGACTCCAACCCTGTTTAAAATAGATTGAAATTAAGAGAAATCTTCTAAATTAAACAAAAAGGGAAATTTACTGAAAGAATTCTGATAGGTTATGGAACTCAGGCTCAACTGGGCCTGAGGAAGGACTCACATCAGGAATTAGAATGCCAGCTCAGCACCCTATTCTGTTTTCTTTCTTTCTGTCACTAAACTGGCTTTCACTCCACATGGCTAAAGCAGGCTGCACTATAGCTTCTGAGTTTATGTCTCAGTTATTGAAGCAACTTGAGAAACACATTTAGCATTTTCTGATTGTATTTTCAATTCCTGGGAGCAAAAATCGGATTGGCTCAGCCCATTTTTTGCCCAGCAAAGGTGGGAGGTGGAGCAGCCAGGCTCATCTAATACCAAAATGGCAGTGCCAGATCCCATCCTTGAATTGAAAGTATTGGGGGACAGAGAAGTGGGTCTTGGCAGATGCCCCCAACAAATTGAAAATCCCCACTTCAAGTTACTCAGATTTCTAAAGAAGTGTTTGCATTTGTTGAATAACTGTTTGAAATTTCACTGTGGCATAATGGGGAATTACATTTATTCTTTCCATTTAATCAATTTCATCTTATTAGAAACAATTTAGATGTGCAGTGTTTTCCTGAAGCTAATGTTTTGCTGCTTACCTCTGTACTTTTTAACTGCTGGAAAACTGACTTTATTATTATTATTATTTTTATTGGTAACACAGGGGCTGAGAAGTTAAAGGTCTGCAATGCTTTAATATAATGCTCTGATAATTAAAAGTTGAATTTTTGTGCAAGAAGAAATTCTGTGAATCATAAACCATATTTCTTTTGATTATGTTTATACTCTTTCCAGAGTGGTTCAGAAATGAATAACCTTGAGATATTCAGACCTCACAATGTTTACTAGCTTCAGAGATTCTGATTTTATTTATAGGCTGCAAAAAACCACTCAGTGAAGTTGGTTGTGATTCACTGCTTATCACCTTGGGCTATTGCCACTCAACACCAGGAAGATATTGAATTTTGTACAGTGAGAGAGTAGAATAAAAACCGTGTAGCTCTAAACAGAAGCCCAAGCGTTATCTCAGGTATTTCTCATAGCTTATTGAATGGACCCAGGCCAGTGGCTTCAGATCTGATTTTTTCTGCTGCTTCCCACCTCTGTGAGAAGTGAATACTTTGTCAATACAGCAACTGCTTGTTCTTTTGGTGACTGAAGGAAAAGCTAATAGGAACAATAATTTTCATGCCCCGTTGAGTAGTGGTCTGACGAAAAATAAATCTGGATAAATTATGCCTTGGCCTGTTAGAGTACCCCTGTTTTACTCCCAGCTTTGATTTATGCAGTAGTGTTCCTCTACTGCCTCTTTAAAATCTATGGTAAACAAATGTTCAGTTATATGCAAATCTGAGAAAGGCACTGAAGTGGATAGCTTGAAATGTACATCAAGGGTATCTGCTGAAACCCATTGTCCATTCTGATGAAGTACAGAACTCATATATTTAAACCAGAAAACACGAAGTGGAACAAATTTTAATTGGAAGCTAGGTAATAAAATAAATGATACATGGAAAGGGACCCCACAGGTGCTCCAGAAAAGCTGGCGTAGGATTGGAGGCCAGGCTAGGAGGAGGTGAGCACTGGGTAAGGCTTCACGTAATGGCTCCTGCAGGATTGATACCGCTTGTTATTTTGACTATCATTTTTTAAATTATGTATTTGGATGGGGGAGCAGAGGGAAACTTTGCTTTTAGGTTTTTTCACTGTTGTCGTCTGGTTTTGGTTTGGAGGGTGTTGAATAGTCTTTGTTTTTTCATTCCTCAATGAAACCTTATCTCAAGGAGAAAACCAGCAACATTTGGCTTTGTTTCAGTCTTAAGTGTTAGAGTAATGCTCCCCCAACCACCTCAGCTGAGGCCACAAATTGTGGCAAAAGTATGAGAGCTTCTGGACTTTATTTGGTGTTTGACTTCATGGAACTTCTTGAAGTTACCCTATACTTACCATAACTGGAGTGTTCTACCCTCCACCTGTCCTCCGGTTGCTTCCTCTGGTAGCCTGCCTCTGTGAGAGGCATCTTGAGCCCTCCTCAGTTAGATGGGTCATACCATTTCTCCCTCCCAATCTGTTCAGTGAAGTCCAACATAGCAGCTTGGTGAATGGTTTTCTGCCTCCTCGTGGCCTCTTTCACAGGTGGGTGTAGGCTCCCCACCTGCTTTATCTTTGGTTGCAAAGAATAGAGATACCCTCCTGTGACCTCAGGTAGTAGGAAACTTACTGTTAGATCCTAGGGAAAAGGAATAGCCAGGCTTCAGGAAGGGCAAGGGCTGAGGAGAGCTAGTCACCTAAGAGGCTGGAATCAAAAGGCTGAGGGATTGTGGACTGTCATTCTGGGAGTCTGCTGTTTTTGTAGCCCGCTACTCTCGAAGTTGCCCTTGTGTCTCAGGATTTACCCGCTTTGCTGCCTGCTGCCATCTAGCTTTACCTCCTAGTTCAAATCCCCAGGATAATTTGAAAGGCTGAACTAATTGATGATTATCTCTGACATTAGAGCACATCATAGGTTAAAGGCCAGCCTAGGGATTGGTTGCTTCTAAATCAGATTCCCATCCCTCGTTCTGTCAACTTCCATTCCCTGTGACTAGCAGGTCGATGGTGTGTGTATGTTTTGGTACAGAAAATCATTATCTAAGGCTGCCCCCAAGCAGTGCTTGGCAATGTAACCAGTGCCCTTTGTGGGGGCTGTGGGCAGGGAATGCATCACAGCTGGGGTGAAGAGTACACTCATGCCCATAAGATGCCTGGAGAATGGAGGTTATCCCCATTTTGAAACTGAGGAAATTGGAGCCAAAAGAGGTTAAGTACTTTGCTTAAAGTTACAGACTTAGTAGGTAGCGGAACTGGGATTTGAAGCCAGATTTATTTGACTCCACTAGGCCATGACATGTGAGTCTTTCAAAGATGAGGTGGGGCCATATTAAAACTTCACGAACAGTGCTGGCCCTTTCTTATTCTTGGAGAGACTGTAAGATTTCAGAACTGTTTTTCCTTAGTGTCACACAACCAGAGTAGTTTCCTGTTTTCATCTTTAGGAAAATGCCTTCTAAGAAAGATTCTGAGTTTTCATTTATTGAAAATAAGTCATTAGAACTCAATGCTTTGGAGTCAATACTGTTCTCACTATAGTACAGCTAAATTCGGGATTGGAGTGGGGGTGGTTCTTCAACTGAGAAGTCTCCGCCCGAGTTGGAGAACCCTGGAACCGAGCATTCCTGAGTATATCCTGTCAGTCCTGCTCATTTCCCCTTCACAGGTTCTGTGCACAGGATCTTTTCCTCCTTTAGGGTTTTATGGTTATCCTTTAGCACATGGAGGCCCGAGACCAGGGCAGTAGGTGGGCCCCTGCACATGGTAGGCATACAATACATATTGTTTGGGTAACTGGGTGAAAGTGGGTACCCATGTGGCTCCACTGCCTCTCCTCAGATAGGCACCTTCCTGATGGATCACTCTTTCCTCGTGCTACAGACTTACCATTTCTCTTTGTTCAAATTTTTTTTTTTTTTTTGGAGACGGAGTCTTGCTGTGTCTCCCAGCCTGGAGTACAGTGGCCCTATCTGGGCTCACTGCAAGCTCCGCCTCCTGGGTTCACGCCATTCTCCTGCCTCAGCCTCAGGAGTATCTGGGACTACAGGCGCCTGCCACCTCGCCCGGCTAATTTTTTTTTTTTTTTTTTTTT
>NW_016805059.1:6794428-6830130 GCF_001698545.2 Rhinopithecus bieti | reverse complement strand
TTTTTTTTTTTTTTTTGGAGACGGAGTCTTGCTGTGTCTCCCAGCCTGGAGTACAGTGGCCCTATCTGGGCTCACTGCAAGCTCCGCCTCCTGGGTTCACGCCATTCTCCTGCCTCAGCCTCAGGAGTATCTGGGACTACAGGCGCCTGCCACCTCGCCCGGCTAATTTTTTTTTTTTTTTTTTTTTTGTATTTTTAGTAGAGACTGGGTTTCACCACGTTAGCCAGGATGGTCTCGATCCCATGACCTCGTGATCCACCCGCCTTGGCTTCCCAAAGTGCTGGGATTGCAGGCGTGAGCCACCACGCCCAGCCTCTTTGTTCAAATTTTACCTGTCTTGGAACAGAAGGCAAGTTTTCTGGTACCCTGTTTAGGGAATCTTTGGAATTCTGTTTGGGCTTCTCTAGTGGTTCAACATTCAACTTCTGTGGTTTTGAGCATTTTTAATCTTGTAAATGAACTCCGGGAAAACATTTGCAATTGTCGGCTCCATCTCCTTCCTGCCTCCTCCCCTCTTTTGACATTGCCTCTTTGGTGGCGTTGTAGTGACTAACAAACAGTATAGATTTTGGAGCAGCCAGACAGACTTGAATTTAATTCTCTGCGCTGAAACATTCTGGCTGGGTTATCTTTGGCAAATTACTCAGTCTCTCTGAGCTTGGAGCATGTACAAAAACACTTAGCATAGTGCATGGCATATGGTAATGTCTCAAGAAAAGTTACATGGTGCTGTTATTATTATTATAATAGTCAGGATAATTGCCGCATTTCTTTCTCAGGGCTGTCTACGCTTCTTATTCCCAAAGGGGGGAGCTGTTAACTTTTGTCTGCAGCAACATAGTAATGGACAGGAACCTTAATGCATGGTCTTTCTGTTTATATTCTGTTGTCAGCCTAGGATTTGAAGCATTTCAAGTGTTTTAAAGCAAATTTTGTATGAAGATAATTATCATGCTTCTAATGTATTTGGGAGCTGAGGTATTTTAATTAATGATGTGCCAGCAACCCTTTCAAATAGGGTGAAGTGTGATTTTTAAGGCCTTCATCTGCTTGGTCATAATTAGGGACATTTGGAACACTCAGGCATAATATCTGCTGATTTGCACACTTTCATTAAGCAATCAGGACTGAATGACCCAGTGACCATACTTTCATTGGATCAGGTTCCAATTGTTGAGGTGGCGGGGCCTTCTGTGCTTTCTCCTCCTCTCCCCTGCCCAGTTTTTCCTATAACGTTTACTCACATTCTGTGTTCATCTAAAACAACACTACTGTGCATATTTTTTCAAGGCCTTGATTTTTGTAGAATCCCTCTACTGCATTTTCTTTCCCTTCCTTCCTTCCTGCCTGCCTGCCTCCCTCCCTCCCTCTCTTCTTTCTTTCTGTCTTTCTTTCTTCTTTCTTTCTCTTTCCTCCCTCCCTCCCTCCTTTTTTTTCCTTCCCTTCCCTCCCCTCCCCTCCCTCCCTCTCCCTCCCTTCCCTTCCCTTCCCCTTTTCTTTCTTCTTTCTTTGCCTCCTTATGAACCAGTCTGGCTGAAATCTCTCTTACAAAGTAAAATTTCATATGAGACAGACTGCTATGGGAGTGTTAAAGGTGATTAATAATGGAAATGAAACAGATGAAGTTCATTCCATGAGGGAGGGAGAAGAAGAGTTCTTTGAGAACTGCAAGAGACTGTTGATTTCATATCTAAGCTCTATAAACAGAGGAACCATGTTTGACTTGTTCACCGTTGTCTTCCTTGTATCCAGCACTGGTTCTGGTACAGAGTAGAATTTATTGAGTAAATTGATGTGCAATGCATGCCCACTGGTACTTATGTAAATTATATTGGCATCTACGAGGACAGAGCCTAGGTCAGAATCTGGATCTCTAGGGCCCAAAAAGAAGTATGTGAAGAAGAAAATGAGGTAAAGAAGGCAAGAATTTTAAAAAATTGATATAGGAATATATAAGGAATGTAAAAGAAAGTTACAAAATAAAAAAGGTAAATTTTGCTCACTAGCATTTTATATGGAAGAAATGTAGAGTATGTGGATATGTGGCATTGCATGTTTCAATGCTGCTATTTGATGACTTTTTTAAAAGCAGAAGTTGAGTAGCTACGTGACAACTCTGCTATTGTTTGGTCTATATCTTTTTTTTGGTTTTGTCATTGCTAAACTGGGATGATTTTCAAGCTCAGAGTCTTCATTATTTTTTCCCCTTTCCACCTTAGGTTTATAGTTGCTGTGTTGAATTTCATAAATCTTTTTCTTGCTATTTATATAGATTATGTAATTTCTAATCTATTTTCATTTGTCAGATCCTTTGTACATTAAGTGGGTCAAAAGCTAGTACCTCAAGTATATTCATTCAACAGGATTTTGAGTTTTAAGCCAGTCCTCCAAACACACACTCTGTTGTGCAGTTTTCATGGACAAGATACTCTTTCTTTTTCTACCCTCATGGCCACTGTTATTACAGACACCCAGAGATGCCACAAGAGCCTCCTGGAGGAAGATTAGTATATGCTCCTTTAGTACTGGGGCACTTTCAGGCAACACAGTGAGTGCCATCCTTCTGTCCTAAAGCTGGGTAAGGATTCTAACTCCTGAATCAGATCAAAGAGGAACCTGGTGTGGGAGGGGGGTGTGCTTTCTGGGATGGCGGTGGAGTCAGGGAGAGGACAGACATTTCCTGAGGAATAGGAGAACACAGATGATAGGAGAACAGATAATAGGAGAACACATACTGAGACTGTGAAGAAAAAGAGGTTTAATTGGACTTAGAGTTCCACAGGGCTGGGGAGGCCTCAGAATCATGGCGGGAGGCGAAAGGGACTTCTTACATGGCAGCAGCAAGAGAAAATGAAGAAGCAAAAGCAGAAACCCCTGATAAACCCACCAGATATTGTGAGACTTATTCACTATCATGAGAATAGCATGGGAAAGCCTGGCCCCCATGATTCAATTACCTCCCCCTGCGTCCCTCCCACAACACGTGGGAATTCTGGGAGATACAATTCAAGTTGAAGTTTGGGGGCACAGCCAAACCACATCAACCTTGTTGGTGTTTTTGCAGGTGAGTGCAACACTTGACTGTCATTTAATAATTGTAGCCCTTTAGGAGTGGAGAAAGATCTGTACTAGCTACCCACTCTAGGGCTGGAGCATGTATATAAGGGAATAAGTTTAAGGAGCGTTTTTGGTGGTATATAGGATTTATTTCCCCAGCCTGGTTGACATGGCAAGACCCTGTCTTTACAAAAATTTAAAAAAATTAACTGGGCATGGTGGTGCATGCCTGTGGTCCCAGCTACTGGCGTGGTGGTGGGGGTTGGGGGTGCCTAGGCAGGAGGATTGCTTGAGTCCAGGAGGTTGAGGCTGCAGTGAGTTGTGATCATGCCACTGCACTCCAGCCTAGGAAGCAGAGCAAGGCCCTGTCTCAAAACAAACAAACAAACAAACAAAAACGATATATTTCCTTTGGCTCATTGTAACACATAATTGTGACTTCCAATTATGTAGGCATCTAGAAAAATTAGTTTTGAAAATTTGTAGAATATGCCTGTAGATCTGTTTACCAATCCATCTGTAATTATTTATTGATCACATAACATGTGACCAGGCCTAGCCAGCCCCTACTCAGATAGAATAGTAAAATTTGGTCTAGGGTTTTTTAACTGTCATTCTGTTTGTGATTTAGGTTATTAGGGAAAGCCCATTTACCCTGAAATCAAGACAGATAGCCTCTGGGAGTTCTGAGTGGAAATTCATCTGTTTTCTCTGTCATTTTAGAGAAGGTGCTGCACTGGTACTTTCAGCAGTGGATTATGCACAATCAACGGTGATGAATATATGAACATTTTTAATTAGTCTTCAGGCCCTGTGTCTAATGCAATCAGAAACCCTGTATCAGAGTAAAGATTTGTAATCAATCATTCATCATTTTCTAAGGCAGATATAAACCCATTTACTTTTAGCCTGCAACTTAAAATATCTGCTTTAGAGAATTATTATTAACCAGGCGGATATCTGTAAACGAAGTATATTTTGAGCATGTAGACTTAAATCTTAAATTGCAGATTGCTCTGATTAAGTGTAATTGTGAGAATTAAGGTGTCTCTAGCTTTCAGTCTGTCCGTAGAAAACCTACCAAAAGACAAAATAGTATTAGATAAAGAGTATCAGACTGGCATTAAGGAAACCTGAATTCTAGGCCTACTTTTGCAAACTCCAGTTTTCTCATCTGTAAAATGAAAAGAGGATTGAAATAGCTGCTATTCAAGTTCTCACTACGTTATGTTAAAGGTTTGTTACTTATAATAGAGACACTAATAGTAAACAACATCTGGGAACCATTTAATATGTCCATGGAGGCACATGGAGCTTCTACTGTGTCAGCTTTTCCCATATTGCTCCTATGAGGTAGTTACTATAAAAAGGCCACCTCTGTCCTTAGCTTGGGAGTTCTTGTTGGGGAGGCTGATCTCTGTAAGCTAATGATTTAGAGATGTCAGATATGAACCCACAATGATTATCTAAGTAAAGATCATTGAATTAAATATAGAGTTCTACAGAGATGATTTTTTGTTTATCTTCGCGGGTCTGTCAGAATTCTGCAATGAAAGTAAAATTGACAAATTATATTTTCAAATTTAACTGACAACCAAGTAATTATAGTGTATTTATCTGCTGTTAAAATAATTTTTCCCCCAAAAGGGAAATTCTAGAGAGTCCAAGAACAAGTTAATCCTCATTGTTGATTAGTAGCCTGAGTTAGCATGGAGAAAACGGATCACTAGTTATTGGAGTATAAAGCATACAACTTACGAGGAGCCTGTTTACATCAAAAGCCTTCAGATATTCATACTCTTTGAGCTGATGTTTCCACTTCTGGGATTCTAATTGAAGGACAAAATCATGGGTATGTTCAAATGCGTAGTTAAGAGAGTGTTCCTAGGCTGGACATAGTGGCTCGCACCTGTAATTCTAGCACTTTGGGAGGCTGAGGCAGGAGGATCACTTGAGCCCAGGAATTCAAGACCAGCCTGGGCAACATAAGGAGACTATGTCTCTACAAAAAGTAAAAAAAATCAGCTGGGCGTGGCGGTGCACACCTGTAGTCCCAGCTATGTGGCAGGCTCAGGTGGAGAGGATTGCTTGAGCCCCGGAAGTCAAGGCTGCAGTGAACTGTGATTTTGCCACTGTACTCCAGCCTAGGAAACAGAGCAAGACCCCGTCTCAAAGGAAAAAAAAAGAAGTTCCTTGCACAGTGTTTATGACACTGAAAACCTAAAAGGAAACTAAATATCCAGCCATGAGCAGATTGGTTAAATAAACCTATTTAATGCCAAATATGTCATAAAATGGCACTCTCTGGGGACCAGCCTTTTTTCCTCCAATAATTAAAAAAAATCTAATTATACTTATTAATTATAGGAGTTTAGAATATACAGATAAACAAAACTAAACACACACAATCCCACCTTCCCGGAGGAAACATTATTGACATTTCCAGTTATGTCCTTCTGGAATTTATACTGTATGTACATATCTATGTGTGTATCTATGTTCATATGTGTATATGTGTCCATATTTATGTGTGTATTTGTAACTATACACACAGAAATATGTGTTTAATCCTTTCTCGCCTTTTTACTCACTAACAGTCATTCAGACTGTACAGTTTAATGAAACACTGGGATCATACCTTATTTGGCATTTGTTAAAGTTCCTACTGCAAGAATGGTGCCTGGTCTGTAGAAGGAATTGAATAAGTATTTGTGGAACAACTGAATATATCTTGACCATCATTCCAGGTTCACTGTTTAATTCCAAAATATTATTTTGATGACTAGGTAGAACTTTGTAGGGTGTATGCTCCACATTTAGTTGTTTCTAGTCTTTAAGTATAAAAGCCATTACTGAAATAAACGCTTTTGTCCCTTAATTTTCAACATATTATAATTTATTCATAACAATTAATACCCTAAAAATGGAATTGTTGGATAAAAGGTTATGTGAGTTTCTCACTTTTGGTAGCATTACGAAATGCCTTCTGGAAAGAGTGGGCCATTGTATATTCCCAGTGAAAGAATGCACTGTCTGAGTTCACACTTGAGAATATGAACTATTTTCCCCAATAAAATTTTATTGAGATAATTGTAGATTCATGTGCTGTTGTAATAATTATACAGAGAGATCCTTCCTACACTTTGCCCAGTTTCCCCCAATGGTAACATTTTACAAAACTATAGTATAGTATCATAACCAGGCTATTGACATTGATACAGTTCACACATCTTCCTTAGTTTTACTTGTACTCTTTGTGTGTGCCGGCATTACATTCTATAAAGTTTGCCATCTGTGTAGGTTTGTGTATCTACCACCAAAGTCAACATACTGAATAGTTCCAGCACCATGTGGATCCCTTCTGTTGCCCTCTTACAATCACACCACTTCCCTCCTGCCCTCACTCCCCCCATCTTCCCATACATCATCCCTAGCAACCACAAATCTATCCTCCATTTCTAAAATTTTATCATTAAAAAAAGTTATGTAGGTGGAATCATACAGCATGAAACTATTTAAGATTGGCTTTTTTCACTCAGCATAATTTCCTGGAGAGTCATTCAAGCTGTTGTTGGTATCAATAGTTCATTACTTTTTATTGCTGAGTGATATTTCATGGTATGGGTGTACCACAGTTTGTTTAACCAGTTACCTATCAAAGGACATCTGAGCTGATTCTGGTTTTTGGCTCTTAGAAATAAAACTACTATGAACATTTGTGTACGGGTGTTTGTGTTAAGGTAAGTTTTCATTTCTCTGGGGTTAATGCCCAGCAGGTCAGTTGCTGGGTTGAACAGTAGTTACATGTTTGCTTTTTTATTTTTTTGTTGTTTTTTGACAGTGTCTTACTCTGTCGCCCAGGCTGGAGTACAGTGGCATGAACACGGCTCACTGCAGCTTTGCCTTCCCAGTCTCAAGTGATCCTCCCACTTCAGCCTCCTGAATAGCTGGGACTACAGGTGGTCACCAGTATACCTAGCTAATTATTTTTATTTTTATTTTTTTTGATAGAGACAGAGTTTCACCATTTTGCCCAGGCTGGCCTTGAACTCCTGGGCTTATGTGATCTTCCCTCCTCAGCTTCCCAAAGTGCTGGGATCACAGGTGTGAGCCATTGTCCCCGGCCCATGTTTGGTTAAGAAACTGCCAGATGTTTTCCAGAGTGACTATACCATTTTATATTCTTACCAGCAAGTGATCTAGTATCTCTGCATCCTTTCTGATGTTTACTATTTTCACTATTTTTAATTTAAGCCATTCTGATAGATATGCAGTAATATATCTTTGTGGTTTTAATTTGCATTTCCCTAATAGCTAGTAATGTTGAACATTTTTCATGTACTTATTTGCCTTCTGTATTTCCTCAGAATAATCTCTGTTCATGTCTTTTGCCCCTTTTCTAATTTTTTACTGTTGAGTTTTGAGAGTTTAATATTTTAGACACTAGTCCTTTTTCAAGTATTTGGTTTGCAGATATTTTCTGCCAGTCTGTAGTTTACCTTTTCATCTTCTTCACGTGGGCTTTCATAGAGCAAAAGTTTTAAATTTTGATGATTTTCATCAGTTTTTCCTTTTACGGATTGTGCTTTTGGTGTCAAGAACGCTTTTCCTAGCTGGTATGAACTTTTGACTCATCCCTTAGAGACCCTCTAACATTGGTCATAATTTTGCAGCTTGAGGTAACTGTGTTAGGAATTGGGTTCAAATATCCTTTGCTTTGTTAACAACTAGACTATTGTTTTTTCCTTTCTCATATCTTTAGTTGGAGAATGGCATAGCTCTCTTTTCTTTCAGGCTGTCAGAGCTTTTCTGAAATGTTGCAATCCTGCTTCAGAATGGGGGCATCTGAATCTTGGCATTCATCCCAGTCAGAGCCTCTTTTGCCAATTCTTCCACCATTTCTGTAATTGTAACATGTAAAAGAACTCTTCATCCTGACCAGGAAGGATGGTGGTGAATGTGACAGTGGGGATTCATGGGTGAAGGATAAGTGGCTTTGACTGAGTCAGAAGCAGCAAACTTTGAGGGGTTTGTATTTCATGTTGAGCACATTCCCTTCGACCATATGTAATAGTGGAATATAAGGAAGTGGTTGAGGGTGAACTCTTTGACCTGATGGCCTGGTTTTTCATCCTGGCTCTTCCCCTGACTAGTTGTATAAGCACAGGCATGTTTCTTAATCTCTTCTTTCATCAGCTTCTTCAGTTGTAAAATGAAGATAATAATAATAGTAGCTATCTCATAGCGTTGTTCCAGGATTAAGTTGTTACATGTAAAGGACTTGGTATAGGGCCTGGTAACTGCTCATAGCTGTTAACATTTTTATTATTTCACCTCTTGCATCTGTCCTGTCACCTGAAGTGCTTTTTAAAATGCAGATTCCTGGATTTCCATTCCCAGGCCTTCCAAATCAGAATCTGAAGGGATAGGGCCCTAGGAATTACATTTCAGAAAGATTCCCACATGGTTCTTAGGAATGCTAAAGTTTTTGAATAGTTACCTTGAGCCATTACTGTTCTCCATGGTAAGTGAGCTCTCTAGTCTTTCTTTAGAGATGTGGTTGGGTACTTCTACCAAAGCGCATACCTCCTCTGGTGAACACTTCTGGTGTTGCCAGAAAAAGCTAACCAAACTTTCTATGCAGAGTCAAGTTATGGCAGAACTGTGTATCTGGCTGGCTCAGTGGCATGCACACTGGGGTCAGGCGGATGTGAGACCATAGAATGCGATGGGTTCTATGACACACTAGAGCATGAATGTTATATTCAAAGGTCTCCAAATGAAATAAAACATAAACCTGTGGCCTGGATTCAGAATTCTGGCTGCCAATTTGTAATGGTTTTACATAGGTATGGAGCAGTGTCTTTAGGTGAGGTTGGGAGGGAGAATATAAATTTGCAAATCTCTTTGTCAATTTTCTTGTAAGTGCGCTACTCAAGGCCAATATTTTTTCTACCAGCCTTTCTATTAGGGATTATTGTCCAGTGTAAATATTGCAAATTAAACTCTGGGGATAACCTTAGGCTATATAGATAGCAGTATATGCTTCCTTTTTCAAAAACAATAACTCTGTAGCACTTCTCCCACAAAGGATGTGGCAGAAAGCCACAGATAATCCCTCTCTGAGAGACTTAACTGATACTTTCTTTAAGCAGGAATAACCTTGATTAAAGTTACTGTTTTAAGTTAGAGGCTAGCTTTTGAGAATACAACTGACTTCTTTTTATAGTATGGTAGATGTGGCCGGGTGCAGTGACTTAATGGCTGTAATCCCAGCACTTTGGGAGGCCAAGGTGGGTGGCTTATCTGATGTCAGGAGTTCAAGACTGGCCTGGCCAACATGGTGAAAATAAAAAATTAGCCAGGCATGATGGTGGGTGCCTGTAATCCCAGCTACTAGGAAAGCTGGGGTGGGAGAAAAGGTTGAACCTGGGAGGCGGAGGTTGCAGTGAGCTGAGATCGCACCATTGCACTCCAGCCGGGGCAACAGAGGGAGACTCTGTCTCAAAAAAAAAAAAAAAAAAAAAAAAATTACAGTGGACGTTCTCTTAACCAATCTATGTGGTTCCCCGGTTTACCAGTGCTTTCCATTCTCTCTGGAAAGTATATTGACTTGTGCCTACTCCCTGCTGAGTGCCCTTTCTGGTAGGCTATTTCTGGTGTGTGCTCAAGGTTCCAAACTTTTCCTCCCAGTGTTGAGTTGTGTGCATTTTTACGGTAATTATATAGTTTCATTAAATAACATGTATAGTGATGAAATATGTGTGTGAAAAGGAAAATGTTTATTTTGATGAAGTTGAATTCTTTGGAAAGACTAAAGGCAAAATTGTCATAAGATATTGGTGTCAAATTGGATGTGGAAGAGAGAACTCTAAATGACTGGGAAAGATGTTTACAATATGGAAAGATTCTACGCTGAATTGATTCATACTGAGGTTTTTCTCACCTTCAAGTAACCTAAATGGGAAGTTAGGTTTATGTAAGAAAGACAACTTTGAACTTCAATCAGTAGACCTGTACTTAAAGAAATAGCCTTAGCCTATGTGAAAATGTTGGCAAATAAATTTGCTTTTTTAAGTTTCATGATTAAATATTTAAAGTAGGAACATATGTATCATTTAAAAAAAATCATTATGTACCTTAAATGGTATTTTCTCTTAAGTTACAAGCCATCATCCCAATTGCAATAGGATTTCTGTAGTTCCATCCCACAGAGCAATATTGCTGATAAAATAAGAGTAGCTAACCAAGACTAGCCTGCAGCCAACTTGGGAAGAGGATCTCTTGTTAGAGAAAACAGTGCTTTCAAAAGCAGAGTATCCAGAAATACCTTAAAATTTTTTTTTAAGTTTGATCCTTTCATTTTATACCTTAGTTCTACCTAGTTTTAGCTTTTCAAATACTTAAATATAAGTAAGTATACATTTCATAGAATGGTAAAATCGACATTTTATCTTCCTGTGAAAAATTTCTCATTAAATGGTGCTTATTCAATATAAAGTGATTCGTTTTTAAGCCCAAAGGTGTTCAGAATACTCTACAGCAGTAAAATTGGGTATAATAAACTATCCTTACTTCAGACGTGTGAGACATGAACTGATAGTTTTTTTATATAAGATCCTAGTGGTAAAAATAAGTTTAGAAAATAAAAAATATTAACGGTCAGCTTATATGGCCAAATCTTTGTTCTGCTCCCATTGTATTTTCTGGGTGTGCTTTGCTCTCCTGAGTCAGGCAGGCTGCCTTGCTGCTTAGGTTATTCCCAGACTTTTCAGGGCTCCAGGAGCATGAACCTCTATGGCTTCCCGGCCCAATGTTCCCCCTCGGCAGTGATGTTGAAGGTAGAACAGACAAGACAATTTGGATGAACAACTACATAAAAATTTTCCCTATCTTGACTTTGGCTCCAGTCCACGAGTGAGACACAGTAGAATAATATTCTTGTGCTTTTTGAGTATGTACGTACCCACTAAAGCTAACCAGTGAGTCATCAGCAGACTACTTGATGAAGCTAGTGTTGTTACTTTTCTCTAGGGTGTTCGTCTCTTCCCACAAAGGATTTTTTTAAGATATGCTACACTGGTTTTTAGACCCTCTCTCGCATTAGTAACAAAAAGACTAGTTAGAGATCATTATTTGTTACCTGTGATGGTAAGTACCCAGGAATATTTGTTGAATGAATGAATTGGTTTGCCAATCTCAACAGACTTGTATTTGCTAATAACCCTGAGTGAAGAGCAACATTATCAGTTAGGTTAATAAAGCATTAAGTTGAGAGTGGGAATGTTAATGCAGGCATAATGTAGTAAAATTGCCTGGCCTAAGCTGGTAATTGGAGTTTAGCCACTGCATATACATTTTTACAGTCCTTTATGTTTCTTTCTCTTTTCCATCAAAAGAGCTCATTCTTTTGAGACTCATGTCTGTGTCATCACAATCCAATAATATTCATTAAGCTCCTGCATGCTGAGTACTGCTGGGTTTCATCCCTTTTAATGAGTGTGAACGTTTAGGTTGAAGGATAGGCTTTTATGCAATACTGCTTTGTCCTGGAAGGAGTAATCTGTGAGTACACATGATTTTGGCACACTGTTTTCCTCAGTTCAGTGAGCTAATTAGATCAATCACATATTTTTGTTGGCAAGCTCTGGCTGCCTCTTTAAAACAAGGGGTAAATCAGCTTGCCTTTATGCTGGGAGATGTTATCAGACCTGGGCTCTGTTGGTAGTAGCCATCAGTGGGTTCTTTTATCTTGATTTTGTAAAAAGTTGCTCCTTTACACAATAGATGTTTATGCTCCATGATTCCTTGCTAATTACTTTTGTCACTTACTAGAGTACGCCTTTTCAGTCACCAAGCATTGCTTATACAGAGTACAATTGAGACAGCCAAGTAAAAAGGTATCCCCGGAGAATCTCTGACTGGCATGTGCGCTGGGAGGATAGGGTGGAGCCTTGGGAAGTTCACACCATTTGCATTGTTGCGGGGGAGCCTGGCCTCTCCTTTCCTGTGAAAAGGAACCTATCTCACTTTGTTGAGAGGTTTTCTTTTTTTTCTTTTTTGCCCAATAAATTCTGTTCCCCTTCACCCTTCAAAGTATATGTGTGGCTAACTTTTCCTGGTTGTGTGACAAGAACCCAGTTTTTTCTACACCACAGTGTTGTGTGTGTGGTGCTTTGTTTTGTGCTGCTCTTGGTTAGGTTTTAAACAATGCTTTAAAATAAGTAATTGCACAAAACAACATTTAAGGAAATCAAAATACAAGGAAACATGTTTTTGTCCAGTCCTTGGTGAGATGTGACTTGTCCCCTCCACATCCCCCCTCTTTTTTTATTCCCAGTATTAAGTATTTGTAAGCTCTCTTAATTTTCCCTTCAAAGTGGTTTTGGTTTGTCCAACTCTTTGCTATCACCTGGCTTAGTCCCTCATCACCGTACTACCTGCTTTGACTGCAGTATTTTCTCTCTCTCTCAACGGCCTCTTTTGCCTCATGCCAACTTATCCCATGTTTCTCTGCCAGACTCATTTCCTTACATCCCTCTTTTGTTCTATAGTGACTTTGCTCAGAATTCTTTATGAGCTCCCATTTGCCTCATGAACTAGGCCCTGACTCCCTTGCCTGGCTGTCATTACTCGGTTCCATGCACTCTGTCAGTGGCAGTTCCTGCTCCTCAAAAGGCAGTTGTCTGCCCAGGGGCAGTATTGTTTTCCGCTCCCTACAGCATGGCACCATGGTTAAGAGCATGGGCACTGGAACAGATTTGCTTGCGATCAAATGCTGGTTCAGCCACTTACCTTAGGAAGCCAACCTCTCTGTGCCTTAGATTTCTCATCTATAAATTGGGCATAATGCTAGTTCATCCTTCATATACTTATGAGGTATGAGTTGTGTAATGTATCTGACACATAGTAAGAATTTAGCAAAAGGGTGAACTATTGTTATTATGTTGCCTAAAATGCCCTTCTAATAATTATGTTAGCACTTATGTATTGCTACTATGTGTCAGATAGGCACTGTCCTGAAACTATTTCCTTTATGAATTTGTTTAGCTCTTACAATAACTCCATGAGGAAAGAACTGGTACCCCATTTTATAGATGAGAAAACTGAGGCACAGAGTTGGAGTGACTTGCCTAACCTCATCCAGCAGGGTGGCAGGGCTAAGATTTGAACCTAGGAAATCCAGCTCTAGAGTCTGTGCTCTTAAGCACTGTACTATAAACCTAAATTCTCCTTGTGTGATAAACATCCTGTCAAGTGAACCCCCTCCAAAACTCTATGTTTAGCTCCCCCTCAGCCCATAGTGATGGCTCCCTGAACTCCTAATGCATTTAATAAGCATAAAAAAGCTAAAACCTTCATTGTTTTGTATCCTGCAGTCCTGTATATATATGAAAAAATTCTTTAATTATAATTATTGCATGCTATAATAGAGAATTTGGAATATGGAGACACCAAAGAATAAAATACAATACACCTGGAGATAACTACTATTCACAGATTATCTGTGTTCCTAAACTTATTTGTAAATATCATACATATATCTTTCATAATATAAGGCATTATACATACACATATTATACATAATTATGGTCATGCCATGTATATAATTTTGCATCTTGCATTTTTTGCATAATATTATAGTGTGAGCATTTGCCTATTGCTAAATATTCTAAGTCACCATTATAATGAATATAAACAATTTAATTTGTTATTTAGTCTGTAGTGGACGTATTGTTTCCTTCCAGTTTTCTATAACTACAAACATTTCTACAACTAAATGGATCAAAGATTGTGGCTTAAAAAAGACTTCTGGTATGTTTGCAAAATTGCCTTTCAACAGATTGTATCTATTTATTACTTCTTCTGTAGTGGAAAACTCTAGGGTGTTTCAAGGCACCCATTGTGAAAATTTTGATGCATCTTTACTAATGTGATAGATGATTTAGGGCAAGTGTCATGGCTCAAATTGCACTGAACCAAAGTGCTTAGGTAATAAGCACATGGTACTCCGTGAGTACTCATTTGGTTAATTTTCAATAGTGATGTGGTGGGATTTGTAGAATTCTAAGATTTAGAAACTGGAGGAGATGGGACAAAATCATTTACTAAAGTTCCATATTTTGAAGATAAAGTGAGACATGGAGTAGTGAAGTAACTGTCCAAGTTTGTATAGCTGGTTGGGGCAGAGTAAGTATTATGTTTCTAGTTTTGAAGCTCTGATTGTTTTCACTATGTCACATTGTTTTTCACTTACCTTAACCCATTCACCCCGGTCTGGCCTCACTTACAGTGAGACATAGCTGCCCAAACTTGGAGGTGCAGCTTATGACCATATATCAAAATAATCAATGTTTTCAACACTTTGGGTCTAAGATACAGGGATTCTGATTAACCTCACTAAACAGTCCAACTTTGTCATTATTTAATTTCTCCTTTACCTGCTTAGAGTTTCCCAGGTGCCAATGTTTAAGATCAAATGGAGGGAATGTGAAGATGGGGACCTGAAATATGGCCTGTCCCTCACAGACTGAGACCTTAGACCCTGTGATGCTGTTTGGTGCTTTGTACTTGGAAATAGGATTCTTAGGGGTTATGGGTTTAAGTGGTAGTTGCAATGTCTGGCTCTGTGGCCTTTCCCCTCTACTACCATGGTATTGAGAAAAGAAATCAATGGAAGCTGGCTCAGCTTGACTTAATCTTGCACCTGGAACCAGTTCTCTGAGCTGTCATCTTAATATAGCCCTGCTCTGCAGGTTCAGAGGTGTGGAAATTGGGAGGTTGAGCCCAGGAGTTTGAGACCAACCTGGGTAACATAGGGAGACGCCGTATCTATAAAAAATACAAAATTAGCCAGGTGTGGTAATGTGCAACTGTAAAGCTACTTGGAGAGGCTGAGGTGAGAGGACCACTTGAGCCCTGGAGGGCAAAGCTGCAGTGAGCTGTGATCGTGCCACTGCACTCCAGCCTGGGCAACACAGTTGGACTCTGTCTAAAAACAAGAAGTGTGGAAATCCTCACTGCCCTCACTATTTTTACATTTCCCCAAAGAGCAGTTGGTTTCCTAGAAAGGTCTGGGTAGCATGCATTAATATTTCTATGTATTGATAATGTGGAATGAAAAGTAAATGCAATGACTTTTTGCAGTTTAATCTTTCTTTGATATTGTGATAATTAAGCCATAGAAAGGTTAGTAGTTTCAAGGCAGAACATACAAGTTAAATTCATACCCACCCATATTGCTAATAAGATTGACTAAAATTTCCAAGGCAAGATATTTCCTTATCCTTCTTAGTTTTCAGAATAACCTACCTATATCACTCCTCCTGTCCTTAACAAAGAACAGAGGATGTAACTAGTTGATTATAAGAATTATTTTGAATTAAAATTTCCCTATTAAAAAAATTGAAAAAGAAACCTGCTTTGAAAAATGTCTCACCTTCAGGGAAAGGTGAATGCCTGAATGCTGTTATGCTGTTTATTATGCTTTTGGATGAGAAACTCAACAAGTATTTCTTAAGGGCCTATGTGATGGTTAATTATAAGTGTCAACTTGACTGGATTAAGAGATATCTAGATAGTTAGTGAAGTGTCACTTCTGGGTGTGTCTGTGTGGTGTTCCCAGAGGAGATCAGTATGTGGGTTGGTGGACAGACCAGTGGGGTAGATCCGCCCTGAGTGTGGATATGGAACATCCAATCTGCCTAGAGGCCCAGATAGACAGAAAAGGCAGAGAAAAGGTGATTTCCTCTGTCTCTCTCTCTCTCTTTCTCCTGAAGCTGAGACACTCTTCTTTTCCTGCCCTTTGACATCAAACTGCAGGCTCTCCAGCCTTTGGACTCCAGTATTTATACCAGCAGCCCCCTCTACCCCACTCTCAGGTTCTCAGGCCTTTGGCCTTAGACTAAGAATTAACATTGGCTTTCCTGGTTGTGAGGCTTTTGGACTTGGACTGAGCCACACGACTGGCATCCAGTGTCTCCAGTTTGCAGATGGGTTCCTATGGGATTTCTTGGCCTCCATAATTGCGTGAGCTAATTCCCCTAGTAAGTACTCTCTTGTCTATCTGTCTGTCTGGAGAACTCTGACTGATACAGACTATTATGTGATACTCATTGTGTAAGGCACTGGTGATGTAGCAGTGAACAAAATGTAGACCTTGCTTTCACGGAGTTTGTAGTCTTGAGGAACAAAAAGACAAGTTCTTCTGGGAATTCTTCCTAGTAATGGAGACATCTAGGCTGAGACCTGAGGAGTGAGAAATCTCAGTTACCCAGGCCTGAAGAATATGCCTACCATGATTGGATCTGGAAATGGGAAAGTGGGGATTCAGTATTTGACTTGACTGTTAATGTGGATGTACACATGCAACATGTTAAAGAAGGAGAACCATGAGAATATTTAGGTTTAATAACAGAGTCTTTATCTCAAAAAATGTTTTCTGCTACTTTAGAGCCTAAATCTTGTTTCGTCAGTTGGGCTGGCCTCAAGAGGTAGGGGGAGATTGAAGGTCTCAGGTTCCACTCACAAAGACATTCTCTTTGGTCCCCACTTCATCAGTTCCAGCAGCACCCGCCACCCCCTGCCTTGCTACTTGTTCCTTAGTTTGAAAACTGCATGGCGGTTTTTCTCTAGGTTGGCAGTTCTGATTAGAGTGGATTACTGCTACTCGGAAACCAGGAGAGAACAGTGTGACATGCTTTTGTGCAGTGGTACCCTTGATTGGCTGTATCTTGTCCCCTGAAGAGTTGTCATAAAGGACTATAGGCCATCAATTGCTACTGTATGTGTGAGCAGTGGCAGAAATACCTGCAGATACAGTGCTGGTGATATGTTAGAAAGAAGGTATGTCTGAAACAGTCAAGACACACTTCTCTATTTTAGTGTGTAAATGGTTGCTCCAAGAGAAAAGCCACCCTGCAGAGAGGCCATAGGCTCACAGAAAGGTAAGGCTTAAGCTATAAGATCATCTAGTCTAATGTTCTTAAAACTTTCTTAAACACTCTTTTCTTCCCCCCAACAAAACCTTCTGTGGAAATCCAGAATATAAATTTGATAAAACGCAGTGAATTGACACCTTAGAGAGTTTTAATATTCACCATTTTAAAAAATATGTGAAGCACCGCTCCTCTCCAAAGCTCTTGGATTCTGGTAGACACAGATGGAAAAATAGCTCATAGTAATGGCTCACTTTTATCAGTACTTGCAGTGAGAAAGACTCAGTGCTGGGCTGGGCGCAGTGGCTCATGCATATAATCTCAGCACTTTTGGAGGCTGAGGCGGGTGGATCACCTGAGTTCAGGAGTTCGAGACCAGCCTGGCCAACATGGTGAAACCCCGTCTCTACTAAAAACATAAAAATTAGCTGGGCATGGTGGCGGGTGCTTGTAATCCCAGCTACTCGGGAGGCTTAGGCAGGAGAATCACTTGAACCTGGGAGGTAGAGGTTGCCGTGAGCCTAAATCACACCAATGCACTCCAGCCTGGGCCACAGAGTGAGACTCCCTCTCAAAAGAAAAAAAAAAAAAGATTGTACTGAGCACTTACCCCCAGTGTCACATTTAATCTCCCCTGCAGTCCCATGAGGTAGGCACCATTATGATCACCTCTATTTTACAGATGAGGCGTTAAGCTTAGAGTGGTTTAATGTCCTGCTGAAGGTTACATGGCTAGTAAGTGCTAGAACTTGTGCTTGAATCTGGGTCTCTGTAACTAACCACTCAATGCCTTTAATTAATAATCTAGTGGACTCTTATCACTAGATGCCACAAGTTCATGCCAGCACCAGCACTGGGACCCAGGAATTCATACCCCTGGTCTAGTGTTCTTTGTGCTACACCAAAATAGATAACTGCTTTGGAAATATCAGAGTAATATTTAATAAGTGAGCTAGTTCCATGGAAACAGTTTTATCAGAGGCCTTTGAACCACAGTGACTCCATTTTGAATAGGAGCTGGGTAAAATAAGGCTGAGACCTGCTGGGCTGCACTTCTAGTGAATTAGGCATTCTAAGTCACAGGATAAGACAGGAGGTCAGCACAAGTTATAGGTTATAAAGACCTTGCTGACAAAACAGTTTGAGGTGAAAAAGCCAACCGAAACCCACCAAAACCAAGATGGCAATGAAAGTGACCTCCGGTTGTCCTCACTGCTACACTCCCATCAGCACCATGACAGTTTACAAATGACATGGCAATGTCAGAAAGTTACCCTATATGGCCGGGCACAGTGGCTCACGCCTGTAATCTGAGCACTTTGGGAGGCTGAGCCAGATAGATCACCTGAGGTCTGGAGTTCGAGACTAGCCTGGCCAACATGGCACCACCCTGTCTCTACTAAAAATGCAAAAATTAGCCAGGTGTGGTGGTGCACACCCGTAATCCCAACTACTTGGTATTAGAAATGCAAAGTGCTTGTTCCCCAGTGCCATAAAGAAATAGCACTCGAACATAAATTTAATTTTCTCAGCAGGGCAACTTTTACTTTCTGCAGAAAGGGTGCCCCTCACAGGTGGAACAATGGCGAGAGCACACCTGGACAGGGGAGGGGCAGGAGTTCTTTTTCCTGATGCAGGTATTCCCTACTGCTGTGTTGTTCCCCTATTGGCTAGGGTTGGACTGCACAGTCTAAACTAATTATGACTGGCTATTTTAAAGAGGGCAGGGGCATGAGCCAGAGTGGTGGGGTGAATAGTTTGGCAGGAAGGACAGTTAGGAACAGGTAACTAAAGGTGACTTAGGTCAGAGCAGGTGATCGGGATGAGTTAGGACAGAGCAGGTGACCAGGGGAACAGATGTGAACTACTGATTTGGACTGGTGGGAAAGTATTTACTGAAACTAGAAGCAAGTGGGCGAAGAGAACCAGGAAGTTAAACTTTAAAATGGAGAATCAAAGAATAAGAGAGATGAACATACTGACATACTGATTCTTTGAAGAGAAACTTGGGGTTCACTATATTTAACATTGGGAGGCTGAGGCTGGAGAATTGCTTGAACTTGGGAGGTGGAGATTGCAGTGAGCCAAGATCACACCACTGTACTCCAGCCTGGGCGACAGAGCGAGACTCTGTCTCAAAAAAAAAAAAAGTTACCCTATATGGTCTGAAAAGGGGAGGAACCCTCAGCTCTGGGAATTGCCTATGCCTTTCCCAGGAAACTCATGAATAATCCACCTTTTGTTTAGTATATAATAAAAAAATAAGCATAAAAATGGTCAATCAGCCACCCTCAGGGCTGCGCTGCCTATGGAGTAGCCATTCTTTATTCCTTTACTTTCTTACTAAACTTGCTTTCACTTTACTGGATGGACTCACCTTGAATTCTTGCACAAGATCCAAGAGCCCTCTTTTGGGGTCTGGATCGGGACTCCTTTCTGGTAAGTTTCCTTAAAAAAAAATGTAGTATGGGACACATGTTGTTTTTTTAATGTAGCTTAAAAAAGACTAGCCTGTAGTCTTTGAAAGAGAAATAGGTATGTGTTAAAGTAATGGGGAAAATCTCTCCTTCCTTCTCTTTTCTCCCTTACTCTCTACTTTTGTAATCAGAAGATTTAGACTTGAAAATCTTTAAATAGGGTTTATTTTTGAAAGAACAAGTGAGTGACAGGATTATTTTTCTTGTTCTCCAGGTTGTTGGTATTTATTTGTTTGCCTGTTTATATTTTAAGTTTTTTATTTTAATTTTGTGGGTACATAGTAGGTGTATACATTTATGGGGCACATGAGCTGTTTTGATACAGGCATGCGATGTAAAATAATCACATAATAGATAATGGGGTATCCATCCCTCAAGCATTCATCCTTCATGTTACAGACAATCCAATTGTACTCTGACTTTAAAATGCACGATTAAGTTATTATTGACTGTAATCACCCTGCTATGCTATCGAAGAGTAGGTCTTATTCATTCTTTCTATTTTTTGTACCCATTAGCCATCCCCACCTCCTCCTGAAAACCTATGTGTGTATTTTTAAATTAGCCAGATTACCTAGTAGCCTCACATGAAGGGTAAAGAGTTTTAAAATGGTAATGTAAGTACGTAGAGTAAAAGCTAGTTTTGTGTTCATTCTTAAGATTGGTTTGGGGTCATTTAGAACTATTAAAGGTGGAATATTAGAAAATATTGATTGAACTTACTGAAGCAGCTTTGGTGTGTTTTCGTTAGTTTGTCTAGCAAAGTAATATTCTTTACTGGTTTTGAAGGCTTGTACCATTTGCAAGGTTTCTGAATTTAAAAAACTAGTATTTTCCCTCTCTCTAAGTGTCTTTAATAACCTTAGATATGTAGTTTCTTAGTTGATGGATACTGGTGGTTCTAGTTGCTTGACATCCTGGGATGCACAGACTCTGAGGTGGAGATTTACGTGCAGGAGTTTGTTAGGGTACGTTCTCTGAATCAGCACCTGTTGGGGAGAGAAGGAGGACTGTGCAGAGGATGATGGTAGACTGCCATCAAGTCCTTTCTAAGGCCTAGGCTGACCCTACAGGAAACTCTGAAACTGGGTTGACCCCTCAGGGTTGTCCTGAGTTGGCATTGGGGCAACATCCTCCTTTAGTCATGGATATGAACTGCCCTTAAGGGGAGGGCTTAATCATGGGCAAAGCAGCCCTCTTTGGCAGAGGGAAACTTCTGGAGAGGGCTGACAGCCAACAGCACTCTTAGCAGCTGGGAGAATAAATTTTTTGGTCCTGGAGGGATTTAGGGGACCTGAGAACATCCATTACAGTGCTATTAATGCTTGAAATTTAGTAAAAGGGTAGGGGAAGTGGACAAAAGGTCATCAGATAATCTCTGTGTGATGAACATAGTGTTAAGGTAGATAAGTAATTGTGCAAGTATAAGATTCAATGCCATCCCCATCAAAATACCAATGACTTTCTTCACAGAATAGGAAAAAACTACTTTAAAGTTCATATGGAACCAAAAAAGAGCCTGCATTGCCAAGACAATCCTAAGCAAAAGAACAAAGCTGGAGGCATCATGCTACCTGACTTCAAACTATACTACAAGGCTACAGTAACCAAAACAGCATGGTACTGGTACCAAAACAGAGATAGACCAATGGAACAGAACAGAGGCCTCAGAAATAACACCACACATCTACAACCATCTGATCTTTGACAAACCTGACAAAACAAGAAATGGGGAAAAGATTCCCTATTTAATAAATGGTGCTGGGAAAACTGGCTAGCCATATGTAGAAAGCTGAAACTGGATCCCTTCGTTACACCTTATACAAAAATTAATTCAAGATGATTTAAAGACTGAAATGTTAGACCTAAAACCATAAAAACCCTAGAAGAAAACCTAGGCAATACCCTTTAGGACATAGGCATGGGCAAGGACTTCATGACTAAAACGCCAAAAGCAGCAGCAACAAAAGCCAAAATAGACAAATGGGATCTAATTAAACTAAAGAGCTTCTGCACAGCAAAAGAAACTACCATCAGAGTGAACAGGCAAGCTACAGAATGGGAAGAAAATTTTTGCAATCTACCATCTGCACAAAGGGCAATATCCAGAATTCTACAAAGAACTTAAACAAATTTACAAGAAAAAATCAAACATTTTCCCCATTAAAAGTGGGCAAAGGATATGAACAGATGCTTTTCAAAAGAAGACATTTATGCAGCCAACAGACACATGAAAAAGTACTTATCATCACTGGTCATCAGAGAAATGGAAATCAAAACCATAATGAGATACCATCTCACACCAGTTAGAATGGCGATCATTAAAAAGTCAGGAAACAACAGATGCTGGAGAGGATGTGGAGTAATAGGAATGATTTTACACCGTTGGTGGGAGTGTAAACTGGTTCAACCATTGTGGAAGACAGTGTGGCGATTCCTCAAGTATCTAGAACTAGAAATACCATTTGACCCAGCGATCCCATTGCTGGCTATATACCCAAAGGATTATAAATCATGCTACTATAAAGACACATGCACACGTATGTTTATTGTGGCACTACTCACAAGAGCAAAGACTTGGAACCAACCCAAATGTCCATCAATGATAGACTGGATTAAGAAAATGTGGCACTGATAATCATGGCGCCCCTCAGAACCACTGTGTCACTGTGGAGCCTCCTGAGGGGTTCTGCAGGCGTGGAAAAGGTCTGTTTCCGGGCTCGAATCCAGCCCTGGCATGGTGGCCTGCTCCAACCGCTACCTTGCTCTTTCGAGGTGGGGCTGCCATGCTGCCAGTTCACCTCCGAGGCCGCAGAATCTGGTAGCCCAGAGACCAAGAAACCTACATTTATGGATGAAGAAGTTCAAAGCATACTCACGAAAATGGCAGACTTGAACTTGCAGAAGACTTTTAAACCAGCTGTGCAAGAACTGAAGCCACCAACCTATAAGCTAATGACTCAGGCACACTTGGAAGAGGCTACAAGACAGGGAGTTGAGGCAGCTAAAGTACGATTAAAAATGCCACCGGTTCTGGAAGAGTGAGTACCAATAAATGATGTGTTAGCTGAAGATACGATTTTGGAAGGAACAGAAACAACCAAATATGTGTTTATTGATATATCATATAGCATACCACACCGGGAGCATTTTTTTGTCGTTAGAGAACCAAGTGGCACACTACACAAAGCCTCTTGGGAAGAACGGGACTGGATGATACAAGTTTATTTCTCAAAAGAAGGTCGTAAAGTTTTGACACCAATAATTTTCAAGGAAGAAAATCTTAGGACTGTGTATAGTCAGGACAGGCATGCTGATGTCCTCAATCTCTGCTTTGCCCAGTTTGAGCCAGATTCCACTGAGTATATCAAGGTTCATCACAAGACCTATGAAGATATAGATAAGAACGGAAAATATGACCTTTTATGTTCAACAAGATACTTTGGTGGAATGGTGTGGTATTTTGTAAATAATAAAAAGATTGATGGTTTGCTGATTGACCAGATTCAGAGAGATTTAATCGATAATGCAACCAGCTTGGTCCAGCTGTATCAAATACTCCATCCAGACGGCCAGTCGGCTCAAGAGGCCCGGGATCAGGCTGCTGAGGGAATAAATTTAATCAAGGTCTTTGCAAAAACAGAAGCACAGAAGGGAGCCTATGTAGAACTAACACTGCAAACTTATCAAGAAGCACTCAGTCGCCATTCTGCAGCTTCCTAAAAATATTTTAAAAATACATTTATTTTACTAAATACTGACTACATTTCTCTGTTAATATGGAGCTAAACGTTAAAAAATGGCCTGATTAAAAGGTATCAATTTGTAGTTCTCCCTACAAAGCAAAAATTGTTACCCTACTCACTTTTCTAGGCTACAAGGATATTTGAGTGCCTGGTTATGAATTTCTCGAATCATGTTAGATGAGTGTACAGTTAAAAAGTATGGTTATTTTTTGTGTTACCAAATAGGGTAAATGGTAATTTAGAAGGACCCCAGCTTAATGAGGTCAGAGGAACAGAGGTTTCACATCCTGACTCCAGAAATGGGTAGCTGCTAGATAAAATTGGGGCAAGACCTGTGGAATGATGCAATGAGGTCAAGAAAAGGGTTTAGAGAATTACAGAATGGATGTTCAGCTCTAAGAAAAATGTGATTGACAGCATTTGAAAATGCAGATTTAGTTATGCAAAGAAAAGAGTGGGGCTGATCCCTAGGCAAGGTGTAGTTTCAGCTCAGCCTTCTAAAACTAGAAGCCTATTTTCATTACTGAGAAAGGAAACAGAAGTATCTTCCATTAATTCAGAAGGTTTTATGAGATACGGTCTAATAGCATGAAAAAATCAAAGCCCATGTCTGTTTTAGTTAACAAGGAAAACACAGTGATTTAAATGCTGCACATAAACTCTTCTTAAGATGATGTGGGCATTATGCTCCCAGTGGTCCACAGTATTTACATATAAAAATCTAAGAAATTTCTCATAGTCCAAAGCACTGTGGTCAGGGTAGCAATCAATACCTATATATAATAATGATCTGTTTAGTCAGGTAAATGGAAAGTATTGCAGTCAATCATCCAAAATATCTTCATCCAGATTGATATCTGTTGTGTCAATATCTTCTAATTCCAAATTATCCAAATCTACTTCTAGTTCCAGTAAACTCTGCAAACCAAAGAGGGTAATTAAGTTTTACAGTACTGTTAAAGGAAAGTTATCCGTGGGTTCATGATCCAAAGTAAGAACTAAAATTTTCTTAATAGTCAAAAAAAGCATCTTCCCATTTCAAAGCCCCTGCTCTGAAACTTGATTCTGTCACTTAAACCACAGAGGCCTATGTACTCTCCAAATATTAATGGGGAGGAGGATGGGGTAGAGGGAGGTTTGAGTATGATGTCTGACCTACCTTTTCTTCTTTGTTGGCTGTGTGGGAGGCCACAATAACTGGAGTAGGAGAAGCAGGTTTCCCATCAAGTTCCTGAAACCCCAAGTGAAGATATGTATGAAGACAAGGGAATCTACTCAGGAATTTAAAGTTTTCCCCCAAGAGAAGGATGATCAGAATTAGGAAGTGGGAGATGATGTTTAAAAGTGAATCATCTCAGCCAAATTTATCACATGAAGTACTCTGCTGACCTGTTGAGCTGTAGATCTTGAGGGCTGAAAGCCTTTTGCCTCTTCCATGACATTTCTCTCTTCATTTGGCTATCAGAGAATAAAGCAATGATGAAATGAGATATTTTGAAATCATAATTTACCTATGAACTTCTCCTAAATCCCAGATATCAACTCTTAATTTTAAAAAAAAGTATTTACTGCAGTTCAGAATCTGAAGTCATGAATGTACTTCCACCCTGTAGTTACAATAAATGAAGCTTGGCATCCTGGCCACTCACGGTGAAAAAAAAAAAAAAGAAGGAAAATGTGGCACATATATACCATGGAATACTATGCAGCCATAAAAAAGGATGAATTCATGTCCTTTGCAGGGACATAGATGAAGCTGGAAACCATCATTCTGAGCAAACTGTCACAAGGACAGAAAACCAAACACTGCTTGTTCTCATTCATAGGTAGGAATTGAACAATGAGAACACTTGGACACAGGGTGGCGAACATCACACACTGGGGCCTGTCATGGGGTGGAGGGATGGGGGAGGGATAGCATTAGGAGAAATACCTAATATAAATGATGAGTTAATGGGTGCAGCAAAGCATCACGGCGCATGTATACATATGTAACAGACCTGCACGTTGTGCACATGTACCCTAGAACTTAAAGTATAATTTAAAAAAAACAGAAAACAAAAACAAAAAGACGTAATCCATTAACAGATCCATTTCTCCCGGGTGTGTGTGTGTTTATGTTAAGCAGGTTTGGTACATAACTCTGTAAAAATAGAACCACCTTTCTTACACAATTTATTTGATTCATGGTGTGATTTGTTCTAGTGTTAAATTCCAAACCTGGCTAAGCCACAGATCTTTAAATTGCACATACAGGAATGTGCTTTGTATTATAATTATTTGAGGAGAAATCTGGGACCATGTGACATGGAGAAGATGAATATGATCTGCAGAAATTTTATAAAACCAGGAGTCAAATTGCAGAATCTGATCCACAGTGGGAGATTTAATATGAAGATCAATGTGATGAGTGACCTGAATTTTTATTTATAATATCACATCATTTTGTATTTCATAAACAATTACAAGAAAATCACATATAATTACATCTTAATTTGCTAATTTAAATTGTATTAAAACAGGGAATATATACAGCTGAATTTATGGGCTATTCCTTGTATTATTGATCAGTATCTGCCATATGAAAGGGAAGAAACAAAAATTTTTTAGTCTGCATTTTGGGTAATTTATCTCTCAATACAGTTAACGTATCCTTTCCTTTAGAATAAAGTAATTAATTGAGATACTTTAAGTGATTAATATTTAGTGTTTTTTTCTTTTTCATGGTAGGATAATCAGTTTTGTTTATATTTCTAACATGTATTAGAATTACTAACCAGTTGGACTTGATTTGTGTAGCTAGACTTGACTTAACCAGGGAAATGGAATATCTGTAGTGGCTGAAATGCCAAGTTTCTAGACTCAGTGATACATTGTGGTGGTAGCAATGACTAGTAAACCAGTTGTTACACCTTCTTCAAGTCATTGTTTTGCCTATTTCCAATGTTTTAATCTCTCTAAAAGTTGGATTTGTGATAGGTGAAAGTTTCAAGACACTGTTCTGTTGACCTATGGCCAAGCAAACAAACAAACAAAAAAACAAATGTAGAGCTTTCATTAGAGACTGAACTGCAGGAAATCACATCATGTTTTTATCAGCACTCTTATTTGCTTAAGTGAATTGCTTCCTTGTATCACCCTGGGATCTATTCCTATGCAAACAAGGTATTTATGCAGGAGTTCCTTCCTGGTAAAGCCATTCCTAAGCCCCTCTTCTGATCACAGCTGCCCATTGACTCCTGGCTCCCATCCAGTCCTCCCAGTGCTCTGACTTTGCTTCTTACTACCCATGTGACCAGTCACTTTTCTCTAGGCTTCAGTTTCTTCATCTGTAAATGGGGATGACACCCTATCTCAGTGGGTGGTTATAAGAATTGAACAGACAATTTAGTGTGGTGCCTGGCACAGAGTAAGTGCCCAATAAGCAGTGGCTTTTCTCACTGGTGGCTGTTACTGCTACCTGCTGATGCAAACACCTCTCCATAGTAAGCTGCTTATCCCTGACGCCTGGGACTAGATTTTATTCATATCCCCACACTGCACATCTTGGGCTCTTGGATTAAATGCTTACTAAATCAATACATGAATAACATAAAAATGCGATCCCTACCTTCAAGGAGACCAGACTGGTTCTGAAATAACCACAGCACAAAGCAGAAACTACATCACCATAGGGAGATATAGTTAAACTAAAAGGTTTAGAGGAGAAAGATATTAATAGGCAGGTTTAAGGCAGGTACTTAGTAGGCACTTTGTTCAGCGTAGTGTTTTGATGTTGGTAGCCAAAGGTTTTGGGATGCTGAAAATTTCTGAACATGTTCTATTTCTACTGTGAAATTTTACACCCTTCAGTTTTAATGACAACTTGTTCTTTTACCTGCTCATGTGACAAGGATGGACGAGCGCTCCCTTTTAGCCCACGTAGGTGGAATTAAATCTGAGGGCATCTGTTAAAAGCATCCAGTTTCTTTTTATACTTTTGCAACCATTTACTAAATATGTTTTCATTTCTTCTGGTTTGCTGTTAGACTGAATATATATGATAATTTCATATGCCTTGTTGTAGTTAGTGTGTGTAGATAATTCATTTTTGCTTTTTTAAAACTTCCATTATAGAGTCATTCCACTTAATGACTTTGAAAAGATTCTTTCTCCAGAGAGAGAGAGTCAAACTGGAATTAATTATTTCTTAATCACTTTTTTGGGACAGCATGTTCTGCTTTGTGGTTCTCCCCCCAATCACATAAGCTAGATTTATGAGAGAAATCACAGGGGGCTCTGTTCAGGCAGTTACTTGTTTGATTCCCCCAGAGGCACTGGCTCTTTGATCTTCTACTAGTGTAACTCCTCTGATCTTTTATTCTATAAGGTGTTTGTGTCTCTGTATGATGGATGTTGCACTGACCCAAGTAAATGGAAGAAAATTTTCTCTAGCCTTTAAATGTGTTGCTTTCCTTGTTCTTTCAAAAAACATACTTTTCTTGAGTAAGAACATTTTAGAGGCATCTGGCATCAAATCAACAGAATTGTGGCCTTTAATGGAATTTGAGGCACTGTGAAGTGGTTTGACTGGTAAGAATCCATTTTGTCTCTTTCTCCTTGACTGTGCCCCTGCTTACACAATAGCAAAACAACTCTTCTCCTCCTTCTCTTATTTTTTGAAACAAGAGTATCTGATTTCATTGAATTCTGTACTTTTAATTTTACTTTTCTGAAATAAAAAAGTTCTTAAAAGGTTTTATTGTCACTTTCATTTTCTTCCTTGAAGGGGAGGAAAAACTCTCAACTGTGTACGGAGTAAATTAAATTACGAGAAAAATAACCTATGGAGTTAAACAAGATGAACTGAGGTTTTGGAACAAATCTAAGAATTGCCTTGATGTTGTAGATAGTTTAATCCATGATTCAGAGATATATTAGTCACTTTGATAGACTGTTGATTTGACTAATTACCCTGAAGGCTGACTGGCTGACTGAATTGCTCAAGTCAGCTAGTAATTTTGATCAAATCAACGAGTAATTATGGTTTTGTGCAAGCAACAAATATAGAATACTGATTATGTTAGACTAAAGAAAATGTCATTGTGATATAATCGTATAAAATATTTAATTCAAGCACCATAGCGTTCCTTTTATTTTTTCTTACTCTAAGGTTTACATTCTTAGAACAAACAATAGAAAAGGTTGTGGCAACTTTTTGGAGAAAATAATTTTATTCTCTCAATAAACAATGCATAAATGTGAACGATTCTCTGGTGCTAAGGCAAATACTCTTGTATTTTAAGTATACTTTAATTATAATATGCTTATTTTTGGGAGCCTTCAGAACTAAATATGGTCAGATTTTAAAGCTGAAAGTTCTCTTTAGAAAGAAGCTAGAAAGGAGCAACTTATATGGGAAATCTGGAAGTTACTGCTGCTAATTTCCTTACCAGTTCATTCTATAATTATTAATATTAGTATGATCAGGTCCACTAAAATCCAGATGCTTGTAATTGTTTGGTTTCTATACTGTCATCATCCTTTCCCTCACTTTTGAAAATTCTTTTGACAGAGGATGATGTTTATTATTGAATTCTAATTAGCAGTGTTTGTATGCTATATTTGTGGGTTTTCAAAACATTTTAGAAACACAGACATGTTTACTTAATGGAAAAATCTGTCTTTAATTTTACTTGAGTTGTCTGTTGGATGGCTTACCTGTATTACATTCCTTTTCTATGAAAGCAGGAAATATAATTTACTTGGAACTCTGTGTAGATTTCAGTAGATTTCAGTGTATAATTAGTAATGTTTGTGAAGCCCCTCCAGGGTACTCCAGTTTTGTATAGTCATTTCATTCATTGTATATGTTCTTGGCATTATCTGCCCCTTAAAACCAGAGATTGAAAGGGAGAGGTGTAGACAATCATTTACAAGGTTAGGATAATTTTGAGTTTATTCTTCAGGAATTATAGATGTATACCTGCTCTTTCCACCAGCCTCTCATAGTGTGGGTGTCTCTCTGTGCTGAAAGTAGTTCTTGCATTTGAAGACATACATTATTTTTTGAACAACCTGACCCCAAATGCCTACTGCGTTGTTGGATATTCAGCTGTTTCTCCAACTTAATGAGAAAAAAAAAATGTGTTGGTTTCCAACAGATGCCTTACTAAGGGATGTTTGGTGGTAATTTTTGGCATTTTAATGTTTTGCCTTATTCAGTAACATCAGAACCTAGTCCTCAGATAGTGCAATTTCACTCTAATAGTATTGAGTCAGATAATCAATTTTTGGTAATTCCCTAATGCAGAAAATGGAAGTGAATTATTGTAAATATATGTGTTAATAATGTATAAAATTATTTTTATAAAAAAGGAACTACCTAGGTTCCTCTTTTGCTACCTAGTTGCTCTTCACAACTCCTTTGATTTTAGAAGTCAATCAACTCCAAAGTGCAGGATGCTTTCAAGGGGGAAGTAGGAACCTTGCCTATTCTTGCTCATTGTTTTCTACCTGAAGCACCAACTCTAGGGAGAAGTAGTGCCAAATGCAAAATCTATCTGAAGCAAAACTTAATTTAGAATAGCCTTTGATTTTCTTTTCTTGCTTTTGCTTTCTTTTTTTCCCCCTGTACAAAAGACATTGATATACACATGCTAATTTAGTGGAGAGACTTTTAATTAAAGAAGCATAGATAGCCTGAAACCATTCAAGTCTATGCCAGTCACTCTAGAGGCAAGTGTAGATGAATTGAAGCAGCATATGGGAGAGTTGTGATCTACCCACTTGCTTCTGGAGGCTTATGGATAAATTAATGCATTCTTCTCCATAGAGACAGCCTCTCTGCTGGGAGGGGTGGCAGCCATCCAGTCAATAAGCCATCTTTGCTGTGGCAGAGGAGTTAGTTGCTCAGTATAAGTTGTTTCAGCTTTTACTTTTATTTCTTGGAAGTACAGCATGGTAAGCCTAAATTCTGGACCTCCAAGCAGATATTAGAGCCTCCATTACCCTTTGCTAATTAAAGGTGACACGGGGCTTTTTCTATTGTAGGGTCTCTGAAAAGGCAACAACTATTGCTTATTATTTACATCTGTATGCTGAGCTAGACTTACACGTGTATGTGTGTGTGCTACAGTGTATGTTGCTCTAGGTACAAGGGAGAGACATTGAGAATGTACTCTTTGTTGAGTGAGACACAGTGCTGCTTTATTCAGGGGTAAACAATCTCATCAGAATTTCACCAAATCATGCTTGGGACAAAACGAAAGCTTCAAAGCAGTTAGATCTGCTGTTAGTGAGTGCAATATTTTAAAGAGGAAGTTTAAGAAACTTATTTACAGGTGCATAACGATATTTAGTTTTCAGAATAAATCTTAGTCTGAGAGAACAGGTTTTTTATGAGTAGAACAATCTCATAAGAAAAGCCAATGTAAGAGTTGTGGTGTAGTCACGCGCAGTGGCACATGCTATCCGAGCACTTTGGGAGGCTGAGTTGGGAAGATCACTAGAGCTTAGGAGTTCGAGACCAGCTTGGCCAACATAGTGAAACCATGTTGCTGCTAAACGTACAAAAATTAGCCAAGTGTGGTGGTGCACACCTGTATTCCCAGCTACTCAGGAGGCTGAGACATGAGAATCTCTTGAACCCAGGAGGCGGGAGTTGCAGTGAACCAAGATTGCGTCACTGTACTCCAGCCTGATGACAGGGCGAGACCCTATCAAAAAAAAAAAAAGAAAGAAAGAAAAAAAGTTGTGGTGAATAGTGGTCAAACTGCTCAAGTGAAGTTACAGTAAGCTGAGTGCAGGAAGCTTTTCTGGATAGGAGAAACTTTGTAGTTTGACCGATTTTGTTGTTCCTTAAAAAGAGGTCCTAGAAAAAGTTGTTGAGAACCACTGAGCCTCCCTGAAAGGGTTTTGGGGAACCCCAGGATCCCTCAGACCACATTTGGGGAACCACTGATCTAGACTGACAAAAACTTTGGCAGAAGATTAATTTTACAAATTCCTAGAGTTAGGAATCTTTTAGACTGAAAGTAAATTGCATACATTTAATTCACTGAGTATTGTGCAACAATAATATTAAGACAACCACTTAAGTGCTTCTAAAAATAAGACTACTACTCTTCTGAATTATTTACATTTTCCTGATATGTTATTTTTGTATATATTTATTCCATTGGAAGTTAACAAGTCTTCTAGGTACAGATGTAGTTGGTTTTCCTTTATATGTTTTCTGTCAAATCTCTTTCAGACATTTTGTAGTCATTATGATGGAGTCAAATAGCATATTGTATTAAGCTACTCTTTTATCCCTACTCATACTCATCAGGCTATACTCATTTTGCAGGTACTTTCATTTCATATTGAGACTCAGAAGAGTCTTCAAATCTGTTGTCATTGCTATGCTTATGATAGAGCAAGTACTTTTCCTTTTATTTAAGTTGTTCTTTTGCTTTTATTTGGTTAAATAAAAAATGTTTTTGCTAAGTAGTAGATAAATATGGTACAAAATTCAAAAGTCAAAGAAGGTACAGTTTGAAAAGTGAGTCTTCTCCTTCAGCTGTCCCCTAGCCCCCAGTGCCCTGTGCTGACTCAGCCACCTTAGAGTTCTTGTGTATCTTTTCAGAAATCTTCTATGCATTTACAATCAGATGGGCTAATACATTGCTTTTCTTCTTACACAAATGGTGGCATACTGTATTTGCTGTTCTGTTTACATTTTGGCAACCTTCTCCTATCAGTACATTAAGAGCTGTGTCTTTTTTGTTAATTGTAAATAGTATTCCATTACACAGAAGTACCATCGTTTATATAACCAAACCAGTATTGATGGATATGTAGGGTCTTTTCAGTCATTTACCATTTAAACAATGCTGCAAGGTACTAGTGTAATTAGTAGCTATAGTTAGAGAGGTACTGGTGGCTAAGAGAATGTGTCTGGGTCTGACTTGATAGTCTGAGTCAGACTCCATGATATCTGTGTGACTTTCATGAGATGAGTTGTTTTTACTTCTGCTCTGTTCATAGCAGAACTTTTTGTTATCACAGAAGTCACAAAATTCCACAACTACATCTTCAGTAATACCATTAGAATGTGAACTGGCTATTAGCGTGTTTTGGGACTCGATTCTCAATGGTTTTACCATGAATGCATCTTTAAAGTGAGTTTTAAACTTTTTTGAAGTGGGGCACCTCATGGACTCTTTTTAGAATTGGCTGAAAACTACGGCCACCTCTCTTCAGAAAAATATGCCCACAGTTTATGAGATTCATGGATGTATATGGAATTTTACTGTTATTTCACTAATTGCACTTAGTACTTTTATGTCATATGTGGATGAAGAACCCTTTTTAAAGGATATTTTTCATGTTTCAAAAGGTAAGCATCACATCATCTGGGTAACACTACAGGTTGCAAAGCTGCACATGTTCACATGAAGGGATTTAAAGCACTGGGTGGGGAACTAATTCTGATTGATAAAACTGTAGATACAGGTATTAGACTAAACAGCATCACTCGTCACAGGTACCTACTTTTCCAGAGAACATGACCAAGACAAAAACTTACATTTCTTTTTTTTTCCAGGAACATTTTTGAAAAGAACTTTATGAAGTGAGAGGGTTCTTCTTAGAAAGATTCAGAGCATCTACTTCAAGTCTCTCCTTTCAAGTTCTAACCTATAGAAGTTGTCAGATCATTTTTTTCTGCGTTTACCTTAGTCAACTTTTACAGGGTTGTGTGGCAGAAATCTTAAACAAGGTGTTTTTTAATAGCTTTCAACAAAATAGTGATGTAAAAGGGTGGTGTGTACTATCCAGAGTACAGTGATCAGTTGGGTTGTTGGGGAGGCTTTCCCCAAGAATGATCCAATTTTTAGGTTCCAACAAATCACCCTACGTGTATAAGAAACTTTTCTGTTCAATCACCAATGAGCTGATGTCTCAATACTTGCTATCAATTTCAAAATACATAATTTTTACATTCTAAATCCTTGCCTGTAGGAGTTTAATTTCTTCTTTAAAATTTTTTTTTTAAATTTTGATCTTTATCGAGGTATAATTGATCTACTTATTTTCTTAAATAGTTTTAAAATTAAGTCCAAAAACAAATTTCAGATAGGAATTTGAATATTAATTTTAATTTTTCTTTTCACATTTATTCTGCTCATCAGTCAGTTGCATGGCACATGGGTATGACATAGTTGGTAGCCTGTTCTTGTGAAACTCAGGTGTAAAACGAGGTAGGATTGTTTCATGGGATTATTAAGTTTTAGGCATCTTGTTACTATTTTGAAGCATGTATTTTCCAAAGCTGGAAACCATTTGGAATGTGTGTATTGAGAGAATTTTCTTTGCGCACATTTTGTGTGTTGACTGGTGACCTAGAAGCTGGTGGAATGAAATAAGATTCTGATTTACTGAAATGATGGACGTTGCACAGTGAATGAACTGGAGTTAAACTATGGCAAGTTAAGGGAGGGTTAAGCACAAGGTCCAGAAGAATAGGGGGCTATTAGATGCTTGCTTTATTTTTCACAGTCCAGCATTGCCCTGTGATATTGCGGTGAGAGAGAAAAGAGAACTGGGCCAGAAGATTAGAGCACAGGGAGGATTTAGGTTTAATAGGATTTTATGAGGCTCTAAGAAGAGGTTGTCTGAGGTAGTTTGACCCAAAATGAAACACCCTCCTCAATACTGCTATTAGTTATAATTGAGGGCACAAGGTTCACCTCTCTTAAGGTGTTCTCAATATTTGATGAGTCTTCATCCTTAGATGGAATTTTACATGATAAGCACATTTACAGTAATAGACTTTTTATATATTTTTTATGTATTTAGTAGCAGCCAATTCAGGGCATTCCAAAGTACATTCTCAAACAATGAATTTTTCTATTGGCAGTTGCTCAGGAAATAAACAAACAAAACCTCAACCATGGAATTATATTTACTGTGGCTGCTTCCTGTGCTGTAGGTTCCTTAAGTGAAATATGCCTTAATGGTAAAAAAGAATACAGATAGAATCCCATCTGCAACTAGAATTCTTATGAAGAATTTTGTACAAAGGCCATCATCCTTCTTTAATGATTATCTGATGACCCCTCTCCAGTTGGTATAACAGTTGTGATAAAGTACATAAAATAATGACTCAAGCTGTAAGAGACCTAAGAAATCTTACTTTAGTTCTAACTGCTTACCTAAGTGACATTCCAAAAGAAGAGCCCCACTTTTCACTCAAGGTTTCACAGCTGGTTAGAGCTGGAACTAGAGTTTTCTGTCCCTACCTCCTAGCTCAAAGCTCAGATTCCCGGGTTGGGACTTTAAATTTTTAGACTTTCAGACTTGGACTGAGTCAACAACTCTTAGCCATTATCCTTTGTTCCCTACTTTAAATCTACCTAAATTCTCTAGCCATTTCCGCAAACCAGTCAGAGTGATATCAGAAGGGATGAAAAAGGAGGGGTAGAAAGGCAGCCAGCTGTGCTTTCCATCAAGTATAAGGTAGTGGTTTTGGTTTGGAAACTCACCGTGAAAGACTTGACTTTGCCTCCCTTTTATCTCTAGCACTCTCCTACCTGTATTCTTGATCTCATCTTTCTTCTGCTCCTTTTGCTCCATCAAAATTCTTTTCCTTATATCTTCAAATTATGTGTGTTCATTGGTTCATTCCCATTAGGCCTGCAAATATAATCACTTTTCCTTGAATAAAAATGTTCCTTTGGCTCTGTCTCCCCTTAAGGTGGCTATCCTATTTCTTTCCCTTAAGAATTTTTAAAAATTCATCATTAGAGGATATTTATTTAAATAGATAAAAGAATTGAAGGATGGTATGAGATAATATTTAAATGCCAAAATATTTATAGTTTAAGTTTAGTCTGATAGTAAGAAAGGGATATATCAAAATATAGTTATTGATAGTTCAGGAAAAAATGCGATTTTGACATATTTTTAGCTTTTCTAATTATTGTAGCTTTCCAAAGAGTCTGAAGTTGGGTAAGATGTCTATCTGGGAATGAAATTTTACACTGGAAAAAATGAAGAAATTTTACATTGGAAAAGAGATGTGATTTAGATGGCTAGAATCTGAGCTTGTATAATTATGTATTTTATTATTCTGTAAGGTGGAAGCATATGTTTTGCTTTTTTCATAGTCAAATAAAATATATATTTTGAAAACGCAAATAAAATTGATACAATTCTTTGGCCAGTTACCCCTGTCTCTAACAATATTTAATAGAATTTTTCTTTCCTTATTGATGGAAAGTATTTTTATATATAATATTAATGAGATATAAATATGGCCACTCAATAATGTCTATAGTCAGTTCTGTCTTTGCAGTGTAGAATTTATGCTGAAATATCAAGCTGTTGTATATATATTTTGACAGCTCATCTCTTTCTTGCCCATTCCCCCAAAAAACTCAACCACGCCACACACCTACACGCACCCACTTAGAGTATTTTTTTTGTGTTGGTGGTTTTTTTGAAGAAAGATAAAAAAAAAT
>NW_016805059.1:6763876-6790079 GCF_001698545.2 Rhinopithecus bieti | reverse complement strand
AAAAAAAAAAAAAAAAAAAAAATCACTCCTTGGCATCTAAATGGTTTGTAGAGCTCTCTCTGAGGCATGAAACTTGAGTCAATGTGCGTGTGTGACTTTACTGGAAGAACAGACTGCATGTGTGCCAAGAGTGGCAAGGTTTGCTTCAAACATTTTCGGCATCACGTACCTTAGAGTGAAGAGTGCAGAGGGAAACAAAGGAGAAACGTCTGATGATGACATATTCCTGACAGACTCATATTTAATAACTGGAGCCCCTTTACCTACTTACCTTGGCTTCATTCTGTCCTTTGTTCTTCTCTTGGGAGGTTTAGCTGTGATTTGAGAGTTTAATAAAAAGCTTAGAGTGGCTGCAAAAAAGGAAAAAACACCAGTAACAGGAAAATGCGGTGTGTTGAACACCTTAGTGCTTGAGGAAATATGTCCTTATGCATCTCTTATAAATATGGAGCCATCTCTTTCAGTTTTATTAATATATTGCCCTGGTGACATGCCAGTGTTTTATTTTTATTTATTTATTTATTTATTTATTTATTTATTTATTTATTTTTTATTATTTTTTTGAGACGGAGTCTTGCTCTGTCACCCAGGCTGGAGTGCAGTGGCCGGATCTCAGCTCACTGCAAGCTCCTCCTCTCGGGTTCATGCCATTCTCCTGCCTCAGCCTCCCGAGTAGAGTAGCTGGGACTACAGGCGCCCGCCACTTCACCCGGCTAGTTTTTTGTATTTTTTAGTAGAGATGGGGTTTCACCATGTTAGCCAGGATGGTCTCGATCTCCTGACCTCGTTATCCGCCCATCTCGGCCTCCCAAAGAGCTGGGATTACAGGCTTGAGCCACCGTGCCCGGCACATGCCGGTGTTTTAATACTCTAACATGGAATGAGACAGAGAGAGAGAGAGAGAATGAAAATATCCAACTCTTTGTTGTTCTCTGGGTGTGCTAGGTAGTATTTTTCATTTGTAGGATCTTCTGGCATACTTGTTTCCTTCTCAAACTTAGCTTGTTTGACTTGCCTCATTCCTTCTTTCTCTCCCAAGTTTTCTTTATATTGTAGTTTCTTCATTCATGATACATTTTAATTCTTTAGGCATCTGTTTCAAAAGTATAGTTGGATAAGAATAAACAAAATGAGATGCACTTTTCTTAGAAATGTTACAAATTCCTTTAGAGAATAGGGCCAGCGATTATAGCCCTTAGAAAGGAGAATATAGTTTCCTAGAAAGAGCACTGGACTGGGAATACAGAGATTTATATTCTGTTTCTATCAAAATTAACTTGTGCTGGGCATGGTGGCCCATGCCTGTAATCCTAGCCCTTTGGGAAGCCAGAACGGGAGAATTGCTTGGGCTCAGGAGTTTGAGACCAGCCTGGGCAACATAGGGAGACCCTGTCTGTACAAAAAATGAAAAAAAATTGGACGGGTGTGGTGGCACATGCCTGTAGTCCCAGCTAGTCAGGAGGCTGAGGCAGGAGGATTGCTTGTGCCCAGGAGTTCAAGGCTGCAGTGAGCTATGATGGCTTCTGCACTCCAGCCTGGGTGATGGATTGAGACTCTGTCTCTAATAAAACAACAACAACAATAACAACAACAACAACAACAACAACCACCACCACCAACAACCACCACCACCAACAACAGCAAACTAACTAGTAAGCTCACGGCATTGGCTATTTGTCTGTCTCTACTGCATTCTCGCCATTTCTGAGAAGATTGCATGTAAATTCCTTCTGAAAACTAACTTGAAGGATCTTAGCATATGTTTCTGTTTTTGACTTAGAAGCAATTGGCATGATGTATGTTCCTTTCAAACCTTTCAAGAAGAATCTTTGAATTCTGGAGCTGGAATGACTTGAGTCTTGTAGTTTTTCGATCTCTGGGATAAATCACAAGTTTGATTTTCTTCATTATTATCACTATGTAACCTAAATAAAAGGCCTTGACATTTTCACAGAAATGTAATGTGTAAAATAATGAGGAAGTTGATTCAGAATCTTGTTTTATCTCTTATCATTTAAAACAAGGCTGTAAACGTAAATGTTTATAAGGGCTAGTGAGGTAATCTGAATGAGGTGAAGGTTCTGGCAGTAAGATCACAGGGAGTGGCAGGGACTGTGGGGACGGGAGAATGCATTCCCTGCATATATGGGGTAGCCACTTCTGATTTTTGAAACACTAGATCGACCCAATAGTAGCAAAGAGCCATGGTTGGCAGTGGACAATGTCCATTGAAAACAAATTTGTATTATTTGGAATTTTTGTTAGGGGAATTCAATTTTAATAAAATAAAGCTATAGAAGAAACACACAGGCAGTTTTCCTTGAGTATGTGATTTGTGTACTTCTTTTAACAGGCCGTCCTTTCTATATACCTTAACTCTCCTCCATTCTTTTTCAAAAATGTTTCTTTCCTCAGAACTATGCTTGCAAGTGTTCTGTTCTTATGTCCTAAAAATTCTTTCTAAGACCTTTTCATGATGAATAGTTGCCCTCCTATTAACAGAAGTGCTCGTTTTAAATACTTCTTAACTATTTTCCAGTGTTTGATTCTATTCCCCACAAGGAACTTAACCCCTAAGTCTCCTTTGAAGCCCACTTTCTCCCATCTTACTGTTTGCAGGGAGGAACAGCCGATTGGTGTTCTCCTTGTAATACCCTTCATATTACTCTGTTGAAAATAGCTACCCCCGTTTTCTTTTGGCATTACAAGTCTACAAACTTTTATTATGGTTTTTGTTTTCCAGGGTTCTGGTAATTGTAATTACTTTTTTCTGAACTCTTCCCAATCTGTACACTAAAAAAATAATATTTTCAATTATACTTAGTCCTTTTATGGACTGATCAAACTAGTGAGACAATACCACTGTCTTACTGCTTTCGTTAGTGCCACACAAATGGATCATATTCACCGTACACTCTTTGACCTCAATTTCTTTTTTCCCCTACTTACTTTCTTGTAGTTAGGATTTCTTTGTATTTTTTCCATGTTTCACTTTTCATTTGTAAGTGTGCTGCCTTGCACTCACACGTAATAAACACTATCTTGTTTTTGATGGATCATTTCTATCTCTGATTTGTCAAGGTTACTTGGAATTCTATTATTTTTCAGAAAAGCTAGAAACTTTAACCTAGTTTGTAGCCACAAAATGATTGAGAATCCTTTCAATTCTGATAGCCATTGATTTAAAAAAATATTCAATCAAATTAGACCCAGGAATCTGGGTGCTGTTTTATAATACCTCCCCCAAGTTGCATCAAGCCATTTATTTCTCTAGCTATTAACTCATGGTTTTCCTGTTACTGGGTGTTTTTAAGCTCTGCAAACATTGGTATCATAATAGGTTGGTGCAAAATAATTGCAATTTTGCCCTTGAAAGTAATGGCAAAACTGCAATTACTTTGCACCAACCTAATAGTTTCTTGCTTGATTCTAAGAACTAGATTTGAACTTGAGTGATTTAGAATAGTAATTTTGGGGGGTTGTGGCTGGTTGTAGTGGAGAGAAGAAACCCAATAATTGTTTCATTTATTCATGTAGCTTAGGTAGCATTATTATTTTGTATTTTTGGTAGCAAAGTAGGAGAAAATAGGAGAGCTTTTAGATTGAGTATATCTGTTTTGTAGATTTTTTTCTGTGTTGGACTTTAAGAATGTCTAAGTTTTGATTTAAATTTAATAGTCAGTGTCCTATTTAATTTATGAACATAATAACATTCATTTTTTTGTTATTGTCATTACAGGTTTTGGAAGGTGACAATGAAATGTGAAGAAGTTCCATTTCTCAAACCTGAAAGTTAGTGACTGCTACCAAATTTTAATGAAAAGTAAATATGACTTAGAAGTATTGATTTATGAAGTCTTATGATGTCATCGGTTTCGACAGGAAGCAAACTCCAGCAGGCTGTGAGCCTACAGGGAGTTGACCCAGAAACATGCATGATTGTATTTAAAAACCACTGGGCACAGGTAATGTATGAATTCCACTTTTTTTGCTGGTCTCAGTAACCCCAGGGGCCTCCATCACACTGAATCAGGGTTTCCTACCTCTGTGATAGGTAACTAGATTTCTAGAAACATAGGGAGGGAAACTCTTTCAGGTAGGAAGAAAAGTAACTTTTTCATCTTGCTTTCCTGGAATAGGTATCTGGTCAAAACCCGAGGTTTTCACAAAAGCAATTAGGGTACATGCATGTTCCTTGGATATTTTTAGAAGAACAGCAGTTGTTCCTTAAAGTGACTTTTATATCGCTTTGCAATATACTTGACCATAATTACATCCTCTCTCTTTCTCTCTTCCCTGCTGATTTCCATCCAGTTCTTAAGCTCTAATAATACTAAAATACACATTTATTAAACATTTACCAAGTACTCTGTTGAGTACTTCAAATGTATTATGTCATTTAATCTTCTCCACAAACCTGTAAGGTAGCTAATGTTAGCTTCCTCATTTTACAGAAGAGGGAATAGAAAATTACCGAGGTTAAATAACTTGCTTGAGGTTATGCAGCTAGTAAGTTACTAAGCCCGTTACTTAGGCTTTGGTCTCTTGACTCCAAAACTCATGTGTTTGATCTCTGTGCTCTACTGTTTTGCGGCTGGTGGTCCCTGTGTAACTTAATGAAAAATTCCTGAGTATACCTGAATATATGTCTTCATTACAAAGTGATTATAAATTTTTTTTTTTATTATTTACTTTGACTTCTCTGATCTGCTGTGTGGATAATTAAGGGTTGAATGTTCAGAAAATTTACTATCCTGCCCCTTTCCTTAGGGAGTTTACAAGTAGTAAAATAAGTAAAATTGGCATTCTTTACTACTTGCCCAACATTGCACTCCCCAGGTGAGCTGGTAAGTGGCTATTTATGTGACCGTTTTTTAATGACTACCCAGTTCCTTCCTGTGGCCGGAAACAGCACACGGGTCAAAGCACTGAGCCTGTAAATCACAACAATTATAGGGGACACAGTTTAGATCAAAAACGAGCAAAATCAATTCTGCTTCTGAGCCGTTTATACTTTGTAGCTTCTTGTTACTATCCAGTATAAACCTCCGTTTTTTTGTGCATTCTCTGACTTTTTACCGTTAGAATTTTAATGAATTTGCTATGGACATTAGGGCACATATGCTTTAGTTAAGGGAAGAAAGTAATTTAGGAGTTTTCCAGATAATTAGAGTAATAACCTTTGGCTTTGCACTTTTATAAATATTTTAAAGCAGTATCTCCAAAACGAGGTGGTGAATCCTAAGGAATGAGCCCAGTAGTCCATTGGGTGTAGGAAGAATATTTTAGAAGGTCTGTTTCTATCTTTACCTTTTACAAATTTCTGCTTTGTGTTTAAAATGTACATTATATATTTGCATATTAGTACCTGTATGATTACTAATTTATTTAGTTATTTGTGCTCATTTAAAAAACCTATTAGTGCACAATCATATGTTTTTAATTGAAAACATTTTCAACTCCAGTCATTTCATTAGGCTGAAGAAGTCTATCCTACTACGTAGTCTTCACTCCCAGCCCCATTTTGTTTATTTGTTTGTACATAATACCTTGGGTTATAATCATTTCTCCTGGGGTAACTGTGATACGATCCATTTAGTATTCTGTGCCACTTTCCAAAGACATGATATATCATCAGCTTCTCGATCATATGTAGGTGGGTCATCTGCCCTGTCAGATTCTGTCCCTGGCAGGCTTTCTCCAAACGTGAGGAATGTGTCAGTACAATGTGTCACATTGTTGAAAGACTGTTGGTCCCAGAATCATATTATTCATTTCCATAACAATACAAACGACTTCAGTATTTTCGGACATTTTGGGTACTCTAAAGCACAGTACAGATACGTAGTACTCTCAGTGCAGACAAGTCTTGAGTTGAAGGTAAGGATAACTTTGTCAGAGGGGATGCTGTTTAGTTGTTAAATATTTTCTTTTATAAAGTTGGGACACTCATGATCTTATTGTTGGCTCAGCCATTTCTTTACCTTTGGGCAGGTGTTTTTAACCTTTTTTAGGCTTAACGTTTCCTTTTAAATAAATTCGGAAAATGCTCTCAGTCGCTGCCTATAGAGGCCTTTGAGGGCCTTTCTGTTATCTTTGTGAATGAAAATACTGGTTGAAGAAATTTATGTGAGTGTCAAAGTGTTATTGTTCAATGGAGATTTACTGAGCCCACACTCCAGGCATGTCACTGTAGGCATCACAGGTGGGACTTGACAATGTATAAGCCTTGGTCTGGGCTTTAAAAAATGTATAAGCTAATTCAGATGACAATGCAAGATTCATTATTACAAAATGGATAATCATGATTACAGGAATTAAGTCAAGAGAAGGGGCTATTATGGCTGGAAATGACCTAGGAATGGAGAAAGTGAGATTTTGCTAGGTTGGCTATGGAAAAGGAAGGTTTTGATGACAGATAGGAAAAGAGTATTTCAGAGAATGGATACTGGGAACAAATGCTCAATTTTAGCTTTTTTGGATGGTAAATATAAAGGAGGGGAAGGCAAAAAAATCATAGCCAGGCAGAGGTATGGGACCAAGAGTAAGATAAGGAATGAGATCTTCATTTGGTGGGAATGAATGACACTTACATGTCGTTTTGGAGTTCATGCATTAGCTCTTGGCTGTGAGTTGTTGGGCTGGGGTGAGTGAAGAGCAGTTGCAGAGGATTGGGAAAAGAGCTCAAGTCTGACATAAGCTCCTAGGCCTACTGTGACTGCAGCCTCTGGGTTCCCCTGCGGCAACTCAGAAAAAATCTGTAAGGCTGGTAGGGAATGAGACATAGACAAAGCTGGAAAGCATTTTATTTGCCCAGATGCCCCATTACCTGCCCAGTGTAATGCTTTTTTAAATGTCAAATTAGGAAAAAGTGTTGGTTGGGTGCTGCGGCTCACACCTGTGTTCCCAGCATTTTGGGAGGCTGAGGCGGGCAGATCACGAGGTCAGGAGTTTGAGACTAACCTGGCCAACATGGTGAAACCCCATCTCTACTAAAAATACAAAACTTAGCCGGGCATGGTGGTGTGTGCCTGTAATCCCAACTACTTGGGAGTCTAAGGCAGGAGAATCGCTTGAACCCAGGAGGTGGAATTTGCAGTGAGCTGAAATTGCGCCACTGAACTCTAGCTTGGGCGACAGAACAAGACGTCTTAAAAAAAAAAAAAAAAAAAAGGAAAAAATGAAGGCAACAAAAGCCTGTGGTATCCTGAGTTCTATTCGTTAGGAGACTTAAGTACAAATTCAACATAATTAACTTGTATTTGACAGGTTCTGTTCTGCTATTTGTTAATAGCTTCTATTCCAGAGCTTGAGTTAAAGAGCAAACGCTGATGGAGGAGATCTGCTTGCCCACTTACACCTTAGAGCCTGTCAGAGGCAGCTAGTTATACAACCAGCCGTCATCCAATCAGTCTGTGATTCAGGGGAGTTGCCAGCGGAGAGACCTTAAATGGGCCAGTGGTGCACCTGAGGTTCCAAACTGTGTCTGGGTCCAGTGGTCCCGCGGCATCCCAGAATCATTCTAGAGTATACTTTCAGGAATGGTTGCATTCCTAATAGTGACACTGAAGAGTCTAGGAATTAGACACTGCATTCCTAATAGTGACACTGAAGAGTCCGGACTTCCTCTCACCTTCTGACATGCCATCTTATGCCGTAAGTTGCCAGAGCGATGAATCTCAAACCCAGATCTGTCTGGTTCATTCCTCTAGTTGAGCCTTTCAGTGGCATCTGGCCACCTACAGGCCAGGATGGCACACATAATTTGTTATGTCCTGGCTTCTGTTACTCTCTGCCTCTCATTTAATCTCCAAAAATGCAAAGTTGCTTGGGGTTCCTAGCCACCCCGTCTCCTGGCAGTGTCCATCATGCTGTTTCATCCCTCTGTGCCTTAGGCATTCGTTCTTCTTTCTGCCTGAAATATTCCTCCCACTGGTTAAATGCCTGTCCTTCTACAGGCCTCATTGAGGAAACCTTTTGAGGAAATCATTTGCTCTAGGAAACCTTCTCTGCCCTCTTTCATGCTCCCCCCCCATGTTCAAGCATTAACCTGAGGATTCTATCACTCTTACACCAATCACCTTTTAATTTAATTACTTATATTTTTAGAGAGAGAGTCTAGCTATGTTGCACTGGAGTGCAGTGGCTATTCACAGGTGTGATCATGGCGTGCTACAGCCTTGAACTCCTGGCTCAAGAGATCCTGTTCCCTCAGTCTCCCAAATAGCTGGGACTGCAGATATGTGCCACTGCATGTAGCCCAACCACTTTTTATTAAAATTGCATATACACTATCTTCTTCACAAACTCATTACAAGCTCCTCAAGATCAGAGGCCATTTGTAACTGATACTCCCATTGCCCGGAACAGACTGTGACATATAGTAGATGTTCAATAAAAAATTGAATTGAAAGGCAGTCAGAATGAAATACAAGTTTAAAAGACCTAGGCAACTTAGGAAACAGCTTTCAATGTACACTAATTTTAAAACATTGTATAATTTGTCACCAGCAAGATCTTTGGACTTGCATTAAATGATCTGGAAGAGTGTGTGTATGTGCTTAATTTTTATAGTAGTCTGTAAGAACAGTTTATAATCTAGTAGACTGTTGTTTTTATCTCTTGCCTTTGTGTCTTTGTTTTTATCTGAATGGAAGAGAAGACAGAAACAGTAAGAAGCATTATTAGCCCACCAGACAATAAACTATTCAACTAGACTGCCATGTGAATTAAATTCCCTACACTAGTTATTTTTGATGGCACAGTTGTACTTTCTGAAGCTTCATGGACCTTGCTCTATTCATTTTCTCTCTGTTCCTTTCAAGCATTGAATTTCAAAAGGTCTCTGCTCTTAGAGCCAGGAGAACAGAGGAGGTGGGTTAACAATTGGAAATGCACATTTCTGTCTTTGCTTCTAGTTAATTAATAGCCCAGAATGACTTCTGTCTACCGTCAGCCTCTAAAAACAAGCTGTTTAAAAAATTTTTAGGCTAAGAAAATGTCAGAGCTCAAATAGAGTAATAGTGATGGATGAGGAAAAGTCAGTGGGTTTAGTAACCTTTTTCATCTTGGAGAGGGGTAGGGATGGGAAAAAACAGAACCATCTAGATTGGTTAATTAAGTCAAATGTCTTCCCACGATAGTCAAAAATAGATAATATACTTGAGGTATGGTATCTTGTGTAGAGCTCCAAGTAGCCCAAATCTAAAGTCTAGAGCATCCATGCATGGATTTGACACGTATACTGTATTTGAGTCTCATTTCCTTGCTCTGCTCATCTCCAGTCTTTTGCTCTGTGCCTTGTAGTAGACTAAATGACAGAGAAAAATTAAGTAAAGCCTTTGAGAGATGAACAGTTGAGAAATGTTAGAGAACTCTGATTTTCTAAATATCTTAGTAAATTGATGTTTGTTAACATTTCAGAAAGTTCCGTGTCCCTTCCAAGGCTTACAGGTAGCTCTAGCCTTGATGGTAGAAGGTAAAGTGAACCAAAGGTATACTTCTTAAGTTAGAGGACTGAGGCATTAACTTGCACTTCTGTCAGACTCTAAAGTGGTTGAACATGGCTGGGTGCGGTGGCTCATGCCTATAATCCCAGCACTTTGGGAAGCCGAGGTGGGCAGATCACTTAAGGTCAGGAGTCTGAGACCAGCCTGGCCAACATGGTGAAACACCATCTCTACTAAAAATACAAAAGTTAGCCAGGTGTGGTGGCACATGCCTGTAATCCCAGCTACTTGGGAGGCTGAGGCAGGAGACTTGCTTGAACCCAGGAGGCGGAGGTTGCAGTGAGCCGAGATTGCACCATTGCACTCCAACCTGGGTGACTGAGCGAGACTCCATCTCAAAAAATAAAATAAAATAAAATAAAATAAAATGATTGAGCATGTTGAAATGTCAGCAGCTCTCCTACTGTGTGCTTGGTGGTAAGTTTGATTTTTGCTGTGGCTGAAATTAGTGTTCTTTGAAATATTATTATTTAGATCATTACTCATAAGGCCTTTCCATAACTGTTTTATCCAAGATTTAGGCAAGCTTCTGGAGCTCAGGACTGGAGCTGACATTAAAAACCTGGTGTTAAGTGAATACGTATTATAAAGCTGTTGTCTTAATGTGAAAAGAAGTGACTTGGTAGAGGTCTCCCTGTGGAAATAGATGCATAAGGAACACTTAATACTGAAAGACACAGCTGTTAAGTCATGAACAAGGACTGCATGGAAACTTTTGTGTTGTTATTTGATACATTAAGTGGAATTTGGCTTTAGACAGCTAAATCTTGCCCTTCAGTGTGTTGGAAAATATTGCATAGTAACTTGGTGTTTTCCACAATGCCACCTTATTTTAGCATTCCAAAGGATTTGGAAGTATGGGTTTTACACATAAGACTTTCTTAAAATAACTAGGCTCTAACTTTGGTAGCATAAATAATCACCTACTGATACATGCATGTATGTAAGACATGGAACAATATTAACTGGAATCAAAGCTAGTCTCCTGAGAGAGAAACACTTGTGTTTATCCTGAAGGGTAATCATTTGTAGCTGAGGTACAATTGTGTGATTTATGTAGAGCTTTCATTTTGAAAGCATTTGCACTTCCTGTTTAGAATTTGTCCCCATTTGAAATTCGGGCCAATTATCACTGGCTCACAGGGGCCATCATAAGGAATAAGGATAGGAGTATCTGATACTACTTAATGAAAGAAACATGCTATTTATTAATCTTATTTAGCCCCAGTAATTCTCACATTTATAAGTCAAATGGCTTTGAAATTAGCTTAAATTTAGCTCTATGAATTCGATATTTTTAACAGCATTGTTCATACTGTTGATTTTTATGTGTTTCTTTCTTTTTGGAATTGTGATACTTTACATTTAGGATCTGTATGTGATGAAGGCTAATGGTGCACATACACACACACACACAGGCACACACGTCTGTGTTTCTTAAAGTTTGTAGATTAACAAATATCTAGCTATGATCCGCAAAACGTTTAAGTTGCTATTTCTGATCTCAGCTGGTTTACTTAATTAATGAGTGTGGGCTTTATAAGGTGTTGATTAGTTTTTTTAAATGGTATTTTCAGCCTAACAAAGTAAATTTGTTTTATAATTTGGAAATATTTGCAAAGTATATTTTGCTTGCTTTCATTCTTTTACCTACTGAGATCCCTCCGGCCCCATTAATTGTGTTTTTTCTTCCTCTGAGCTGAATCCTTGAGACTGAGTCTAGAGAGCTGAGAAGAAGCCAGGTGTGGGAAATGAGGCAAGGTGGAGAGTATAAGACAGCTGGTAATCAGGAGTAGACCAGGCCTGGGGGAGCCACTGTGAGCAGCGTGAAATCGTGGCGTCCATAGCACTGGAACGTAAAAGTTGGTGTGTGGGTGGAACTGGCAGCAAGCAGAAATCAGGGACACAGAAATACTGGAGTTTGAAGGGAGTGATATGAAAAGAGGGCACAAAAGGAAAAAATAAGGAAAAATCCAGGTCATATCAGAGATCAGTTTACAGAAACTGAAAGAACTATGACACCATTGGAATGACAAACTTGGGACTTGGGATAGAAGTTCTTTGGCATTTCAGTACAAATTGTGCTCTAGTCAAGAAGCTTCTTAGGCATTCCCTGCCAATATGGGAACCAGTCCCAAGGTTGGGCCACCAGAGACCGCTAGTAAAAGCAGGTCATGGGTGTGTCTGCCTGGAAAGGAAAAGGAGGTACCCTGGGAAGGTCCTAAGGAGAGAGGTTAAGGACATGTGGCAATACAAGCATAATCAGCACTTTGCTGAGCATTGTGTGTTTCATGACTCACATACGTTGGTTATAACACACCCATCTTCCAGGCAGTAAAACCAGTGGGTTAGGGCTGGGTCTTCAATGTATCTGCTCCATCTGAAGACAGTATAAGGGAACTACTTTAAGAGAGTAAAGATGCTTCAGTTTAAAAGCTGCTGAACAGTCTGTATAAAAATCTTAGTTCTCTTTTAAGGTTTTCATAGCAAAAAAGGAGGTCTGTAAAAGGAATGAATTGGAATAAATAATATAAATGAAGGTTAACTAATGAGAAAAATACAATTTATGGTTATGTAAATGAAGACTTTTGCTGTGTCTTACATATTTGCATGCACATATATAGTATATATAAAATATACATATGCATATGTATAAATTTATATTGCTTAGAAATTGCTGAGACTTAAGAGATCTCTAATTGTTAATTGTTTTTAACTCAATGGTTTGGTCTTTTTTGGACGTTAGTACATGATTACTTTGTCTACCTTTGTTTTTATTTGTATTATGAAATTAGATAAACTTACAGGAAAGAATAAATAACCTTAAAATCTCATTTATATCTCTTTAGACTCACTTTTAATCATATATCTGCTTGGCAATGTATTTGCTTTTTAACTTACATTTTAATGATAGAAAATGAATTTACTTAGTGTTTTTTTTTTTTTGATGGCTCTATTGTATGGTGATATAACATATTTTGATTGTAATTCTCTTATTCTTGACCATTTGAGTCAATAGTATTTTTTTGATTATTGGAAAATTGAACATGTTTTAACAAATTATTTTTGGATTATTTCCTTGGGGCATTTTCCCCAAAGTCAGATTAACAAGTCAAAGGGCAGGAACAATTTTATAGCTTCTATTACATATTGCCAGATTGTTTTCCAGAAAGATTGAGCTAATTTGCTACTCCACTATCAATGTATAAAGCACAGCCCCAGTTTTAGATAGTTTAGACAGTCTGGGCACACATGAAAAGTATAATTACATTTTTACCCTGAGGTCCAGCTGTAAAGATAGTTCTCGTAAGTAAACTCGATATATGGACTTTGAAATCATAGAACTGATAAGGCATGTCTTTTGTTCTTCAGAATGTGGCGGCTTGAAGTTAGGGACTTCTGGGGCTGGACAATGTGTGGTGTGGAGGTAGAGGGTCCCTTTGGACCAGTGTGGTACTGTGATTACATTCTATTGAGTTGTTGGTAAGGCCCAGAACAAAGGGATGGAGGAGAGCCACATCCCAGTGTTTCTGCTGCTAGGACGGTCACCAGGTGCAAGGAATCCTGAAGGGCTTGGTGGAGGTTGTAGGATAGTGGGTGTACTTTGGAGTCAGGCATGCAGCAAAGGAGAAGAGGATGTCTAGTGGCTGTCCTGTGGCCACTAGTCAGTGGGCCAGGTACTCCCTGGGTAGGGGCTAGCCAAAGGCCTTCCTTATTAAAAATGTCAACTCAAGGGTGTTGGAGTGATTTTTTGCCTTTGTGACACAGCATTATCAACTTTATAATGGAAGTCAATGGAGATTATAGATTCTGTGGAAATTCTTTTATTCTGTAAGGGTGGACTTGCCTGGTCTATAAAGATTTTTTTCCGTTTCTGACAAGGGAGAGACTTAGACATTTCCCTGAGAAATAAATTTCCCTCATTGCTCATGCATGCTGACATAGCATTATGCCTTTGCCAGCTTCCCCAGTGACTTGCAAAAATTCCATAATCTAAGTACTCGTACAGAACATGTAACAGCACATCATAGAACTGGACCCGGAGGGTACTGCAAAAGACACATAGATTCCATGCAATTCAGAAAGGCAAAAAGGGACAAAGATAAAGTCATTGATAAATGTTTGGTTGTTTAAAAATTATCGTATGTGTATATTTTCAAAGGAGTAAATGGAATGAGTATTATACCAGAAATTCTAAGTCATAAAGTTAAATGGAAGTTGAGATAAAAAATCGTTTTAGTTTCCAGGTTGCAAAGTAGAAGTATCTGTTGGCAGAGAAAGTGAGAAACCTTCAAATGCTAGCAGTGGGAAAGGAGAGAAGCTGACCAGGGCTGTGAGGTGACCTGTTTAGGGATTTTTATTTAAATTGTTAATTGAGTTTTTTTGTGGTAAAGTGTATATAACAAAATAGGCCAACTTAACCCATTTTGTTTTTTGTTTTGTTTGAGGCTGGAGTGCAATGGTGCGATCAAAGCTTACTGCAACCTCAACCTCCTGGGGCTCAAAAGATCCTTCTACCTCAGAGTCTCAAGGCATGCACCACCACACCCAGCTAATTTTTACAGTTATTTTGTAGAGACAGGGTCTCACTATTTTGCCCAGCCTGCTCTTGAAGTCCTAGGCTCCAGTGATCCTCCCATCTTGACCTCCCAAAGTGCTTAATTATCAGCTCTATTTCCAAAACTTTTTAATCCCTCCAAACTTTAGGGGTTTGTTTTGTAATTGGTTGTCTCAGAATTTTTAAGCTTAAAGAAACACAGCATTCAAACCCTTCATTTTTCAGTTTCAGTATATGCCACATGTTAGGGTTGATTCTACTAGTTGTATGTCTCTCGTTTATCAGTTTCCTTTAATCTTTTCTGTTGCTGCATGTTTGGTTGAAGAGGACATCCATCCAAGTAGGGAAGGGAGGATATTGTTCTGCCAAGGGCATATGAGTAGCTGTGTTCCTCTACTGAGATCTCCAGGGCAATTCTGTTTGTAGGAGAACATGGGTAGCATGGTTTCCTTGTGCTTATTTAATGTATTTTAAAATTAAAAAGCAATGTTATACATCTACAATCTAGAAAAAAATTTAAGAATTTGTCATGACTTTGAACATAAAAATGATTCTTTTGCATATTTTCACATACGTCTTTGACATAATTGATTATTATGCATCTAACATCTACAAATAACTTGCTTTTTTCATCTAATATATCACTTACAATTTCTCATTTTCCTCAATTATGTTCATAATAAATAATCCAAAGAATGCATGTAGCTTAATTTATATAACCATACTATTTTCTTTGATATTTAGATTGTTGAAAGTTATAACTGTGTAAGTAAACATCTTCAGACATCTTCTTTCTATAGTTTAACTCCTTCATTTTAGTGTTTGAGAGGGAGACACACACACACACAATGCTCACACGTATCTTTTTTGTTTTGTTTTGTTTTGTTTTTTTGAGACGGAGTCTCGCTCTGTCGCCCAGGCTGGAGTGCAGTGACCGGATCTCAGCTCACTGCAAGCTCCGCCTCCTGGGTTTATGCTATTCTCCTGCCTCAGCCTCCCGAGTAGCTGGGACTACAGGCGCCCGCCACCTCGCCCGGCTAGTTTTTTTTATTTTTGAGTAGGGACGGGATTTCACCGTGTTAGCCAGGATGGTCTGGATCTCCTGACCTCGTGATCCGCCCATCTCGGCCTCCCAAAGTGCTGGGATTACAGGCTTGCGCCACCGCGCCCGGCCGCTCACACGTATCTTGTTGTGGGCAGTGGCTCCTGCATTTTGGTGAAGATTTGGTAAAATCAGTGGTGATGTGTTTTTGTAATTATGATAAACATCAGATAGATGACAAATGTTTGACTTGGTTACAGGTTGTGAAAATCTTGGAGAAGCACGACCCCTTGAAGAACACCCAGGCAAAATATGGGTCTATCCCTCCAGATGAGGCCAGTGCTGTGCAGAATTATGTAGAACACATGCTCTTCTTGTTGATTGAAGAGCAAGCCAAGGATGCTGCAATGGGGCCGATTCTGGAATTTGTGGTCTCTGAGAACATCATGGAGAAACTTTTCCTTTGGAGCTTGAGAAGGGAATTTACTGATGATACTAAAATTGAGCAACTAAAGATGTATGAGATGTTGGTCACCCAGTCGCACCAGCCTCTGCTGCACCACAAACCCATTCTGAAGCCTCTGATGATGTTGTTGAGCTCTTGTTCAGGAACAACCACCCCCACTGTGGAGGAGAAGCTGGTTGTCCTACTCAATCAGCTCTGTTCCATTCTTGCCAAAGATCCATCCATTTTAGAACTCTTCTTCCACACCAGTGAAGACCAAGGCGCTGCCAACTTCCTCATCTTCTCCCTTCTGATTCCCTTCATTCACCGAGAGGGGGCAGTAGGCCAGCAAGCTCGGGATGCATTGTTATTCATCATGTCTCTCTCTGCTGAGAACAGCATGGTGGCCCATCACATCGTGGAGAACACCTACTTTTGTCCAGTAAGTCTCTCTCCTTGGCATGTTTTCCACTCACTCCCTTTTTTCTCTTCTGTTGCTAATGATGAATACTATCTTACTCCCTTTTTTCTCCCAGTAAGTTGTACTTGGCACCTCCTATGGAAAGATGTTTAGAGGAAATCTTTTGGAGGGAGCAGAGGAGTCTTAAGTTGAGACGCTATTTGTCTGAGCAGCGTCAGCTCATCATAAGCCAACAGAGGAAGCTAGATGTGTTACCGTTTTTGGTTAATTTTTACTGTGTTAAGAATGATTTTAATTGTTCTAGGAGCATAGGAGCATATCCTGAGAGATTGGTAAAACCTGTGCTTTCTGATTCCTTAGCTTTTCAGGTTGATTTTGCTCCAAGGAATCATGGCATGTGATAAGACCTCCACTGCTGGTTTCACAAATTAATTTGTTTCTCAGCAAGAAAATGACCGCTAGTTTTAGTGTATTTTGTTGTCATAGGAACATGGGGTGGTGGAGTGGGAGTTCAACAGTCAGTGTGTAGGGACCACGCTGACAACACCAAATGCTGGCAAGATGTGGAGGAGTAGAAACTCTCATTCATTGCTGATGGGAATGCACAATGGTACAGCTACTTTGGAAGACAGTTTGGCAGTTTCTTACAAAACTAAACATACTCTTGCCGTGTGGTCCATCTATTGCACTCCTTGATATTTACCTAAAGGAGCTGAAAACTTACGTCCACCCAAAAACCTGCACATGGGTGTTTATAGAAGCTTTATTTATAATTGCCAAAAACTTGGAAGCAAACAAGATGTCCTTTAGCAGGTGAATAGATAAATAAAGTGGGGTTATATGCAGATAATGGAATATTTTTCAGCTAAAAAGAAATGAGCTGGTAAGCCATGAATAGATATGGAAGAACCTTAAATGCTTATTACTAAGTGAAAGAAGCCAATCTGAAAAGGGTGCCTACTATATGATTCCAACTATATGACATTCTGGAAAAGGCAAAACTATGGAGACAATAAAAAGACTATTTTCTTCCCCTGAGCATTGGGGCAGGGTGAGGGATGAATAAGCAAAGCACAGAGGACTTTTATGGCAGTGAAATTACTTTGTATAATACTGGTATGGTGGGTACATGTCAATATACATTTGTCCAAACCCATAGAATGTAAAACACTGAGTGAGCACTCATGTAAACTATGTTTTCTGGGGTGACTCTACTGCGTCACTGTGAGTTCATCAGTTGTAACAAATGTAGCCCTCTGGTAGGGGATATTGATAATCAGGGAGCCTGTGCGTGTGTTGGGGCAGCGGGTGTGTGGGATGTCTCTGTACCTTCCTCTCCATTTTGTTGTGAACCTTAAACTGCTCTAAAGAAAACCTCTTAACGGCAGTTTTGAGAGGGAGCTATACGAGGTTTGGGTTTTAGCTTATTTGAATTGTTTAATTCAGTTGTGTAATTCTGCTGTTAAAGGAGAGCAGGTATTGTAACAAATCAAAATATTCAGATGGTTCACTTGATCAATATGCAAAAGGCAATTTAGAAAATACCATTTACAAGAGCAACATAATCATAAGGTATCTTGAAATAAATCTAACAAATACATGAAAGACCTTTATGGAGAAAATTATAAAGGGCATAAAAGATCTAAATAAATGGAAAGCTCTACAGCTTGTAGATACTGTACAGATGAGACATTCCTGCAAATTAATCTATAAAGTTGATGCAATTTATGTTTTAAAACTTTTATTATGAGAAAAAGTAAAATACAGAAAATTTAAAACACTAAGATGAACACTGTATGCACACCACCTAGATTCAAAGTTGTTAATATTTTGCCATTCTTTGGTATTTTATGCTTTTATTTGTTTTGTTGTACCATTTGAAATTAAGTTACAGACGTTAGATACTTTAGTCTGTATCTCCTATGAATGGGGACATTCTCCCACATAACCACAATACTGTTATTATACCTAAGAGCATTATACAATAATTCCTTAATATGATCTAGTATCCATTTCTCCCATTATGCCCCAAATTACTTTCATAGCTTTTTTCTCTCTTTGTACTTTCTCTACCCTTTGTAGAGTCCAATAAAAGATATGCATCTAGCTATCAGGTCTCTTTAGTCTCTATTAATATAATAACAACCTGCCATTTTTCTTCCCCATGACATTGACTTTTTAAGAGACCAAGCCGTAAAACATCCCCACATACTGAGTTTGATTGTTTCTTGTGTAGTTTGACTTGTCCCTAACCCTGCATTTCCTACAAATTGGACTTAGATCTACATGCCCAGTTAAATTTAGGTTAAATATTTTTGTCAAGGATACTTTACAAGTGATGCTATATACTTATTGCATTACAGCAAGGAGCCTGTGTTAAGTTATTCCACTGTTGGTGATACAATGAGACCCCAGTTAATACTTATTAGAGTAGTAAGTATTAAGTGGTAACTGTATTGTCAAGAGTGTGGAAAAAAAACCAAGAACTTTTGAGAATATAAATTGGCATAGTAACTCAGGAAAGCAGTATGGCAATGTTTGGTAAAACTGAATATTTGCATACCGTGTGATCCTGCAACTTCCCTTCTAGATATCTGGCCTGGAGAAATCTGGCACTTATTTACAAGGATACATATACAAAGATGTTCAATAAAACAGTGATTTGAACAACAGAAAAATAGAAGTACGTGAAGTGAAAGATAAACTGATTTATTCATACATCATACATCAGTGGAATACTTTTCAGCATTCAAAGTGTATGAATCATGTATTGTCATGTAACTATATGTATGAACAGCAGTAAATCAAAAAACATGTTGAGTTATTTATTTATTTATTGAAACAGAGTCTCGCTCTGTCACCCAGGCTGGAGTGTGGTGGCGTGATCTCGGCTCACTGCAACCCTGCCTCCCGGGTTCAAGTGATTCTAATGCCTCAGCCTCCCGAATAGCTGGGACTACAGGCGTGTGCCACCATGCCCGGGTAATTTTTTGTATTTTTAGTAGAGACAGAGTTTCACCATGTTGACCAGGCTGGTCTTGAACTCCTAACCTCAAGTGATCTGCCTGCCCGGACTCCCAAAATGCTGGGATTACAGGCATGAGCCACTGTGCCGCCTAGAGTTTACATAAAATTTTAAAACACAGAATCTTAGTGTATGCTGTTTTTTGGATACATATGCATACAGTAAAATTATAAAACAACCGCAAGGATAATAATATATGCGAAGTTCAAGACTGTGACTTTCTGGGGGCGAAGGAAGGAGAAGGGATGGTAATGAGATTGGAGTGGGGTGTAGTTCTCTTTCTAATTTTATTGTTTGAAAAAATCAGTGTTCTGAAGAAATTTTGCAGAATATTAAAATCTGTTAAGTCTTGGTGATGGGTTTCTATTATGCTTTGTGTATTTTGATATTTCATAATTAAAAAACTTAAATATGACAAGAATAGACCATTTTTAATGTTTAAATTTCTGTTTAACTGTGTCATAAGCAGATTTTAGTTGAGTGTTGCTTTTATAAAAACGTATTTTAAAACACTGTACAGATCATTAAAGTTGGAGGGAAAACAACATCTCCAGCTGACCTTGTTTGCTAGAATGGAACACGAGCTTCATTGTGTTAAGTTGCCCCTTAGGATAGATCCCATAATCTCATTTGTACCCAGTTTTCTATAATTACATCTGACAACGTAATTAAAAAAAAAAGGCCTCTTTATGTTGAAGATAAAAGCATACTCTATTAACCATCCAGCTAAGGACCACAGTTGACAAAAAGGTTTCTCTAATTAGCATGATTGTCAAAGTGTGTTAACATCAGGCTGTTGGAAGAGTAATGACTCTTTCAGGAAATTGGACCACTTTTGTAAACCTTTACTGTTATAGTTGATAGGAAGAGCTTGCTGGTTCTGCTGCCTCATAACTCAAGATGTGCTTTCCCAGGGAAAGAAGGAGAATGAAGATACTCTAGGGAACAATTTGGTGCCAACAAAAGGGGACTAAATGACCCTGTCACTTTTTAAAAAAAAAAAAACAAATATTGACAGTTAAGCCCATGCCACTATTATATACTGGCAACTGTAGAAAACAGTGTATACATAAATCAAGTAATGCAAATTAAAGCAAGCGACCTTTAGGTACACAGCCGCAGGTAGAATGTTATTTATCCCATATCCAAAATTTATGAGGCTTTTTATTTTGGCAAGTTGTATCAAATAGTCCCTACCAGGTGTTATGCTGCGAGCTTCAGACTAAAGCCATCTGCCAAAAATCTTTGTGTTTGCTAAAATTAACCAGATATCGTTAGATGTTTAAAGTTAAACATTACTTGTTCACTGCTCTGTACGTGTCTTCTTTCTTTTTTTCTTTTTCTTTTTGTATGTCATCTTTCTTTCCTTCATTGGAAACATTTCTATGTGTAAAACATTATGCAAATCAAATTATGTGTAAAACATTATGCAAATCTTGGTACATGCATTATTTTCTTTAATCCTGGCAACAACTCAGTGAAGAAACGGAAATTTAGAGAACTTTAATAACTGCCTGTCAGTGGCAGACTCTGTTTCAAAACCACGTTTGTCTGATATTAAAATCCTTGGTCTCAGCAACTGTGTTGCTATACTGCTACCAGGGAAGTTGTTTGCTTTTTTGTCTGTTGTTATCCTTGTGGTTTTACATGTGATTTGTTTCTTTTAAAGAGATTCTTGAGGGAAAATAAGTGAAAAATAAGTGCACATAAGTGAAAAATAAGTGAAAATGGGTTAATGTTTAATGTGTTGGGAATAAATAGAATATTTTGCAATTTTTTTGTGTGTGTGTGTGTGAATGGGAATCCAAGGATCAATAAAAGTCTAAAATACTGGATGGGAATTTTATTTTTAATGAGCTGTTGAATACATCTATATTTAAACTTTTATAATTTAATTCTAAGTTAAAAAATGAAATTTAAAAGTAAATAGAATGTTCTATTCATCTCTTAACCTAGAAAAGTTAGCTACAGACCTGTTGGTATCTTTCCTTTTCCTTGTCCTGTTCCCACAGCACTCTGTATCCCCTTAAGTAGTAATTATCTTTCTTGCATTTATTGGTTTATCAGCCATATTCTCCATCTCTCCTGGTCTGACTTGTTCACTAATCTTTCCCCAGGACCAGTCTTGCATATGTCTGGCCCACAGTCTGTGTTCTAGAAATATGTGCAGTCTGGGTGAATGAATCTGAACTCTGAGCACAGCCTAGGAAGGGAGGATATAAATACCATAAAGATTTAGAATCTTGTTCCTAAGACTGTATAATACTCTTTGTTCTGCAGAATATTTTCTCCTCTGTTTCTTTGCCATTCTGAAGGAGGTAGCAGAGAAACTTTTTGTAGTGGCAGGACCATGATAGGACTTCCTGTTCAGCTCTCACTTCTGTACGGACAACGTCCTTCTGTTTTCTGGGAGTATCCTTGTGCATAGAGAGTGTCCTTCTGTACAGGGACCGTCCTTCTGGGTGGGCAGGCTTCTGTTCACATCTCAGCCATGCCCTTTCAGAATACTCATTTTAAAAAGTGAATATTACATATGTGTTATTTTTAATTACCGTCACTGATGTATGTAATTTGAAAATTAATGTTGCTGTAATTATATTGATATACTGAATAGTTATTCCCAGCTTTTTAGTCAGACAAATTAAGCCTGTCTTTATGAATTCATCTTCAAAGCCTCAAAGTGGTTAAGAAATCAGGAGTATGCAGAATTAAAGCCTTTGTTCTGTGGTTAATTTAGCATGAGTTAGCAAATGTAATTGATTTAAAAAAATGTGGCATCAAGATTAGATTTCTCTTCGAGGAGAACTTTTGGTTTCTGTTCTCTTTTGCCGGAGATTTCTGATTTCTAAGAAGCAACTCATTTGGGTCACATTCAAAACTGGAATGAAAGTGTTTGTATGGGTATGTTCACTTTGAACAGGGGACATTCTCCTTTGGGACCACAGATGCCCTGATTTTTTAAAAAGAGATAAATGTACTGTCCTGTTTACGGTTGTATTTTCTTAACGTAGTGCCTGGCCTGAAGTAAGTGTTTGGTATTTCTTTTTTTAAGGAGTGAGTAAATGAATGAATGATTAAAGGTTGCCAGGAACCAGGAAATAGAACAGAGAAATGTATATAATTTTTTGATTTCTCTAGTACTGAAATGGTTCACCTATTTGTCTCCCTGTCCTTTATACTCCACTGGGGGCTCCTATACCATCTCCCCCACCCCTCCTAGACCCTCCCATGACTTCATATGGTCTCTCCATGTTAAGACCTCCCCGACCTGTACTCTGTTGTTGAGTTGCGTATGTTATTCATGGGAAGGACTCCTAGCATCTGAAACTCAACATACCTGACTGGACAAATCATCCATACCTCCAGTGTGGACTGGAATGAACAAATCAGATCAGGAGAGATGGAGAAGGTAGGCAATACACTAATACATGCAAGAAAGATGATTGCTACACAAAGGCATACAGGAGTGCTGTGGGAACAGGACAGGGGGAAAAGGGAGGCAACAATAGGTCTACAGATAATTTTTTTCCAAGTTTAGCATACCTAAGCCCACCCCTCCTTCTGACTTCCTGTTTGTGATTCCAGGCACTGTGGATTATTTTGTCATATCTCATCTGTCTAAATCTCCTTTTCCTTCTCTCTCTGGTTCATATGGCTTGAGGTCTCATCTACATGTTGACAGCTCCGTCTCCAGCCCAGAGCTCTCTTTTAAGCATCAGCCCCACATATCTGAATACTGGACTCTCCATTTGGATGCCTCACATGCTCCTCATGTTGTCATATAAAACCCTGCAGGATCTGATTCCCGTTCACCTTGCCAGCCTCTTTCTACCTGTAATTCTGCACTCTAAAAAATACTGCGCTTCTCTTAGTTCCTGGAGAATACCGTCTTTGTTTTCTCCTTTGAGCTTTTGTATATGCTGTTTTCTCTGCTTGGAATATTCTTCCCCCTACTCTTTTTCTGGCTAACTCCTACTTACTCTTCATCAGCTTAGACATCACTTCTTCTGAGAATATTTCCTGCTGCCAACCCTCCAAATCTGAGTTAAGTCTTTTGTACACCCACAGCACTATATATTTTCTATTATGTATTCTGAGCATTTCTAACACTGTTTTAATTGCCCGTTAATCTCTCATTAGACAGTGAGATCAATGAGTATGTCACTGTTTCTTTTCTGGGCCTGCCTCATTATATTTTCTTGAATGTTTCCATCTCATTCGAGGCCATTGTCACCTCAGGGTTTGTGCTAGAGCAAAGACTTTTGTAGCTGGCCTTTTTTTTTTTTTCTTTTAAGGCACTCCAGCTCTGTTGGCCAGGCTGGAGTGCAGTGGTCCAATCTCAGCTCACTGCAACCTCCGCCTCCCAGGTACAAGTGATTCTCTCTTACCTCAGTCTCCCGAGTAGCTGAGATTACAGACTCATGCCACCATGCCCAGCTAAATTTGTATTTTTAGTAAAAACTGGGTTTCGCCTTGTTGGTCGGACTGGTCTCAAACTCCTGGTTCAAGTGATCCACCCACCTCAGCCCTGCAAAGTGCTGGGATTACAGGCATGAGCCACCACCCCTGGCCCCATAGCTGACTCCTTTGCATTCATTCTGTGCCATATCTGGCCATCCTATACATATCTAGCAAGTCAGGATCTCCAAGTTGCTGCTTAATTCAGTATCACTTCCCAGCTGGGAGGCCTCCAGTACTATGAAATTCATTGCTTCCCTGGTTTGATATTCCACAAAGTAAAATCAACAAGCACTCAGCATTAAGTGTGTTATCTTCTTACATTTCTGTGTCTATTAAAGGCATCACCATTTTCTTGGTGACCAAGTTGGGTAAGTTGACAGTTTTGAGTTATCCCACTTACCAAGCCCAAAGGCTGTCAGTTTAAATTAAGGAACAGAACACTAAGGGAGGAAGCAAGCCCTAAGAGTATTGGATTAATGCCAGACCGATAGATGTCATGGTTAGATCACCCTCATATCCACCTTCCATGTGATACTCAAATTTTATTTCCTCCTCTCTTTTCCTAGTGCTGATGCCTCCAATGTAGACTCACTTTATCTCTGCTTGAATCTTGTCATTACATCTAACTAGCTGATTGCTGTCCCCCAGTTCTTGCTCCTTGCTATTGTTTGTGAAGATCAAATGAGAAAATATATGTGGAAGTGCTTTCTAAACTACAAACGTGCAGCTGTCAGTCATGACCTCAAGCATGCAAGGAATTGCATGGAATCTTTCTCATAAAGCTCGTGGTTCCAATGTATGTGACATTCTGTCCTGGACCACCTCAAAACAGGGGATTCTCTAGGCTGGGGTATGTGCCTTCTCTGTATTTGCCCTTGATGTATTGTACTATAGGATGTTGTTTATGAATTTGTTCCTCTCCTGAACTTCTTGAGGCCAGAATAATGTTTCATTCATCTTTGTGTGTACTTCCCCTGCACCAAGGCCAGCATAGTGCCTGGCACATGAGAGATGAACAACCCATACCAACTATGTGTATATTAGCCAGATAGTTCTGGTATTGCTGTCCTACCAGAGTTGTTCTTCCCTACTGTCTCCACCTGTTTGCATCGTTTTTAGCTGGCTGATGGGCTCTTATATCTGGAACCAGCAGCATTGGCATCACCTGTGAGCTGTTAATTGCAGGTTGAGAACTTTGGAAAAGCATTTATTTTGTTTTTATTTCTGAATACAGGTACTTGCAACTGGGCTCAGTGGTCTCTACTCTTCCCTGCCTACAAAGCTAGAAGAGAAAGGCGAGGAATGGCACTGCCTTCTGAAAGATGATTGGCTTCTACTTCCTTCTCTTGTCCAGTTCATGAACTCCCTGGAGTTTTGCAATGCAGTCATACAGGTACCAGAGCACGATAAAGGATCCCTTTGCTATAGCTTCATTCAGAGCACAAGCATTGCAAAGGATTAATTTAAAAGCATTCACTTTTTAAAATGTTAATAAATGTTTATGGAATATTGGTGCTTTACTTTAAGCCAAGGGAATGTCCTTGAATGAGTGAAAATGTGAGTTTGTAGGTTTCTGTAAGTTTTAACTGAGAAAAAGAAATGAGTAGATTTTCTTTATCTTCTTTATAAAAAGTGTTAATTCTGTTTTGATTATCTACTTAGCCATCAAAAAATAAGTTCAATGCCTGATTCATTAAATAGATATTTTTAGGTTTCTAAGTACTCTAGATTATACTACTTTTACTTCAAGGTCTTCTTGGGAATTTATAAAGGAGAACACTTTATTTTGCTTAATGGTGCATACTACATAAAGAATATTTTTTGTGTGTACTTCCCCTGTGTTATCTCAATTGAATTTAGAAGAAGTTAAGCATTTTCATTGAAACACAAATTAAATTTGCTTTGAAATTGGCCTGTTTGGGGGGTAAAAAAACAACCACTGAACTCCTGTATATTTGGCTTCTTGATTAGATTTTTACCTTTAGATTTCTTGTTACTGTTTTCAATAAAAATCAGATTTTATATATATTTAAAGATGTGGTAAGTTTTCATTAAAATGTTTTGTTCCATATAGCATAAATATTACCTTAATATTAGATTTATGAAGAAATCAAGTTTTCTTTATAGTGATTGTGGGATGAAAAATGTTAGTTATAATCTGTTTATCTACCAAATAAAGAAATAGCCTCTGGAAGAAAATACAAGTAAATTATCTTAGTTCCGTCTCATTTTTATTGCTAAGTCAAAGGAAGTTTTATTTATATATAAAAAAATGGATTACATCTTATTTTTTCCTTTAATATTGAGTCTATCAACATTTTCTTGCAGTTTGTGGAAATAAAAAAGATGGAACTACTATTAGTTCTTCCCCAAAAATATATACACACAGAGAGATTATCAGTAATTTAAAGATCTAGCCTCACTTTCCTAGAAATTGCTTTTTACTTTGTTGTTTGACTTTCTTCCTCTTTTTCATTGTCTTCTTTTTTAAGAAAGAGAAATAAAGCTAATAGGCCTGGTAAGAACAGGGAAATTATATATTTCATACTGTATTTTGACATTGAAACCATATACTTTTAAGATTTTTTGTTTGGGGAAGACTACTGAAAAGGTTACTTATAAAAGATATTAGTAGAGGGTTATCCACAGTAAATATATTTTGGAAATCAAATATGAGAAGTATTGTACCTCTGATAATGTTTTCTGCTTTCAAATATTATCTATTTTTCTGAAAATATTTTA
>NW_016805059.1:6758886-6762803 GCF_001698545.2 Rhinopithecus bieti | reverse complement strand
TTTTTTTCATACCCCAGTGGTGCCTGGAAGGCCAGCAAGACAGAACCGTTCACTCCCCTAAAAGGGGGGCTGAAGCCAGGGAACCAAGTGATCTAGTTCAGTAGATCCCACCCCCACACAGGCCAGCAAGCCTGAAAGCAAGCCACTGGCTTGAAATTCTCACTGCCAGCACAGCAGTCTGAAGTCGACCTGGGACACACGAGCTTGGTGCGGGGAGGGGCATCTGCCATTACTGAGGCTTAAGTAGGCAGTTCTCCCCTCACAGTATAAACAAAGTCACCTGGAAGTTCGAACTGGGTGGAGCCCACTGCAGCTCAGCAAAGCAGCTGTAGTCAGACTGCCTCTCTAGATTCCTCCTGTCTGGGCAGGACATCTCTGAAAGAAAGGCAGCAGCCCCAGTCAAGGGCTTAGAGATAAAACTCCCATCTCCCTGGGACAGAGCACCTGGGGGAAGGGGCGGCTATGGGCACAGTTTCAGCAGACTTAAATGTTCCTGCCTGCCAGCTCTGAAGACAGCAGCAGATCTCCCAGCACAGTGCTCGAGCTCTGCCAAGGGACAGACTGCCTCCTCAAGTGAGTCCCTGACCCCTGTGCCTCCTGACAGGGAGACACCTCCCTGAAGGGGTCGACAGACACCTCATACAGGAGAGCTCCCCCTGGCATTTGGTGGGTGACCCTCTGGGATGAAGCTTCCAGAGGAAGGAATGGCAGCTGTTCCTTTGCTGTTCTGCAGCCACCACTAGTGACACCCAGGCAAACAGGGTCTGGAGTGGACCTCCAGCAAACTCCAGCAGACTTGCAGCAGAAGGGCCTGACTGTTAGAAGGAAAACTAACAAACAGAAAGGAATGGCAACATCATCAACAAAAAGCATGTCTACTCAAAAACCCCATCCGAAGGTCACCAACATCAAAGACCAAAGGTAGGTAAAACCACAAAGATGAAGAAAAATCAGCACAAAAAGGCTGAAAATCCAAAAACCAGAACACCTCTTCTCCTCCAGAGGATCACAACTCCTCACCAGCAAGGGAACAAAACTGGACGGAGAATGAGTTTGACAAATTGACAGAAGTAGGCTTCAGAAGGCGGGTAATAACAAACTCCTCTGAGCTAAAGTATGTTCTAACCCAATGCAAGCAAGGTAAGAACCTTGAAAAAAAGTTAGAGGAATTGCTACCTAGAATAACCAGTTTAGAAAAGAATGTAAATGACCTGATGGAGCTGAAAAACACAGCACAAGCACTTTGTGAAGCATACACAAGTATCAACAGCCGCATCAATAAGGTGGAAGAAAGGATATCAGAGAGTGAAGATCAACTTAATGAAATAAAGTGTGAAAACAAGATTAGAGAAAAAAAAGAATGGAAAGGAAATAACAAAGCCTCCAAGAAATATAGGACTATGTGAAAAGACCAAACCTATGTTTAATTGGTATACCTGAAAGTGACGGGGAGAATGAAACCAAGTTGGAAAACACTCTTCAGGATATTATCCAGGTGAACATCCCCAGCCTAGCAAGACAGGCCAACATTCAAATTCAGAAAACACAGAGAACACCACAAAGATACACCTCAAGAAGAGCAACCCCAAGACACATAATCGTCAGACTCAACAAGGTTGAAATGAAGGAAAAAATGTTAAGGGCAGCCAGAGAGAAAGGTCAAGCTACCCACAAAGGGAAGCCCATCAGACTAACAGTGGATAGCTCTGCAGAAACCCTACAAGCCACAAGAGAGTGGGGGCCAACATTCAACATTCTTAAAGAAGAGAATTTTCAAGCCAGAATTTCATATCCAGCCAAACTAAGTTTCCTAAGCGAAGGAGAAATAAAATCCTTTACAGACAAGCAAATGCCGAGAGATTTTGTCACCACCAGGCCTGCCTTACAAGAGCTCCTGAAGGAAGCACTAGATATGAAAAAGAAAAACCAAAACCAGCCACTGCAAAAACTTACCAAACTGTAAAGACCATTGACACTATGAAGAAACTGCATCAACTAATGGGCAAAATAACCAGCTAGCATCATAATGACAGGATCAAATTCACACATAACATATATTAACCTTAAATGTAAACGGGCTAAATGCCCCCAGTTAAAAGACACAGACTTGCAAATTGGATAAAGAATTAAGACCCATCAGTGTACTGTATTCAGGAGATCTATCTCATGTACAAAGACACACATAGGCTCAAAATAAAGGGATGGAGGAATATTTACCAAGCAAATGGAAGCAAAAAAAAAGCAGGGTTGCAATCTTAGTCTCCGATAAAACATACTTTAAACCAACAAAGATCAAAAGAGACAAAGAAGGGCCTTACATAATGGTAAAGGGATCAATGCAACACGAAGAACTAACTATCCTAAATATATATGCACCCAATACAGGAGCACCCAGATTCACAAAACAAGGTCTTAGACACCTACAAAGAGACTTAGACTCCCACACAATAATAGCGGGAGATGTTAACATTCCACTGTCAATACGAGACAGATCAATGAGACAGAAAATTAACTAGGATATTCAGGACTTCAACTCAGCTCTGGACCAAGCAGACCTAATAGACATCTACAGAACTCTCCACCCCAAATCAACAGAATATACATTCTTCTCAGCACCACACTTATTCTAAAATTGACCACATAATTGGAAGTAAAACACTCCTCAGCAAATGCAAAAGAATGGAAATCATAACAAACAGTCCCTCAGATCAACCACAGTGCAATCAAATTAGAACTCAGGATTAGGAAACTCGCTCAAAACCGCACAACTACATGGAAACTGAACAATCTGCTCCTGAATGACTACTGGATAAATAATGAGATTAAGGCAGAAATAAATACTTTGAAACCAATGGGAACAAAGACACAACATACCAAAATCTCTGGGACACCGCTAAAGCAGTATTTAAAGGGAAATTTATAGTACTAAATGCCCACAGGAGAAGGTGGGAAAGATCTAAAATTGATACCCTAACATCACAATTAAAAGAACTAGAGAAGCAAGAGCAAACAAATTCAAAAGCTAGCGGAAGACGAGAAACACCTAAGATCAGAACAGAACTGAAGGAGATAGAGACATGAAAACTCTTCAAAAAAATCAATGAATCCAGGAGCTGGTTTTTTGAAAAGGTTAACAAAATAGATAGACTGCTAGCCAGACTAACAAAGAAGAAAAGAGAGAAGAATCAAATAGACACAACAAAAAATGACAAAGGAGGTATCACCACTGATCCCACAGAAATACAAACTACCATCAGAGAATACTATAAACACCTCTACGCAAATAAACTAGAAAATCTAAAAGAAAGAGATAAATTCCTGGACACATACACCCTCCCAAGACAAACCAGGAAGAAGTCGAATCCCTGAACAGATAAGAAGTTAACTAATGCCTACCAACCAAAAAAAAGGCCCAGGACTAGACAGATTAACAGCCAAATTCTACCAAAGGTACAAAGATGAGCTGGTACCATTCCTTCTGAAACTATTCCAAACAATAGAAAAGAGGGACTCCTCCCTAACTAATTTTATGAAGCCAGCATCATCCTGATACCAAAATCTGGCAGAGACACAACAAAAAAAGAAAATTTCAGGCCAATGTCCCTGATGAACATCGATGTGAAAATCCTCAAGAAAATACTGGCAAACTGAATCTAGCAGCACATCAAAAGCTTATCCACCACAATCAAGTCAGCTTCATCCCTGTGATGCAAGGCTGGTTCAACATATGCAAATCAATAAACCTAATCCATCGCATAAACAAAACCAATGACAAAAACCACATGATTATCTCAATACATGCAGAAAAGGCCTTCGATAAAATTCAACACCCCTTCACGCTAAAAACTCTCAATAAACTAAGTGCTGGTGGAATGTATCTCAAAATAATAAGAGCTATTTATGACAAACCCACAGCC
>NW_016805059.1:6706945-6757373 GCF_001698545.2 Rhinopithecus bieti | reverse complement strand
TAAAAAAGATGGAACTACTATTAGTTCTTCCCCAAAAATATATACACACAGAGAGATTATCAGTAATTTAAAGATCTAGCCTCACTTTCCTAGAAATTGCTTTTTACTTTGTTGTTTGACTTTCTTCCTCTTTTTCATTGTCTTCTTTTTTAAGAAAGAGAAATAAAGCTAATAGGCCTGGTAAGAACAGGGAAATTATATATTTCATACTGTATTTTGACATTGAAACCATATACTTTTAAGATTTTTTGTTTGGGGAAGACTACTGAAAAGGTTACTTATAAAAGATATTAGTAGAGGGTTATCCACAGTAAATATATTTTGGAAATCAAATATGAGAAGTATTGTACCTCTGATAATGTTTTCTGCTTTCAAATATTATCTATTTTTCTGAAAATATTTTAAAATGCCTTTCTCTTTAATATAAGTGACTATCAGGAAATACATATTTAAAATGAGAAAATGTTTTCTGCTAGCAAAATAAATGTATTTAATTGTTCGTTTTGACAGTTATGCTTAGTTTTTAAAATTAGTTACAGGTTGAGATGCGATTTAGAAGAAAGTAAGGGGCAAAAATTAAACTTTCCAGTTTGTAAACTTTAATTTATGAATCCTTATACATACTCAGTCTGTTTATTGTGTTTTTTCCAAACACACAGTTTAAAATTACCAATATTATGTTTGCAAGTTCAACTTCTGTGAATTTTAACCAAGCTGTTTATGCTGGAATAAGCTATTTGAAGGGCTTACATGACAGTATGAGGTCTGATTTGTTCTTTAATCACAGAATAAATGGCCAAAATTTGGATTTCCTTTTTGAGTTCAGGATGTACACAGAATTGTTTTATTTTAAGAACTGAAGATTGAACTCTTTGCCTTTTTCTTGACTATCTGCGTCTCTCTTAGGTGGCTCACCCCTTGATTCGAAATCAGCTTGTCAATTATATTTACAATGGATTTTTGGTACCAGTCTTGGCTCCTGCTCTCCATAAGGTCAGTGATTGGCTCATGTAATCTTCTGTCTCTATAATACAAGTGATGGACACTGAGGAGGGTAAACATAGTGTAACTGATTTGATGGTGACTTTAGCCTTATTTTTCTTCTCATTCTATCTCTATTTCTTAGCAATATCAAACACAGGTCTTAAAATGGCCACAGCTTAAACTGATGGGTTCTGTCTGGTGTCATAGAATACAGTATTGTGAGTGTTAAGTAGGATAGTCAGTCCAAAGGAACAATGGCAGATAGACTCCGACTCTGTGCCTGCTTCACTTTGTGGGTGGTGGCTACTTGGAACTGTCAAGCTGTCCTCCAAGGCTAAGTCTGTCATAGAGAATGCAAGGTATGCTGTGGGCATGGAGAGGAGCAGTAGTAGCACAAGTGCCATAGATTTGCCATCTACTTAATAGAACATAATTCTTTATTGTAACAGTTTTGTGACAGCAAAAATTAAAGTGAAGCCAAGTTAAGGTCCCATCAAAGGTTGGCTGTCTCATTAGCACCACTCTGAATTTCTTATGACTCTCTGATTTTGTATGATAAATCAACTGATATCTTTTCCATTGTGAGCTGTCAGGCGATACCCCTGGGCCTAGAATTCTGATTTTTCATTTTTCCTTCACTAAATAAAGAGACTTGTGCAGTATTTAGTTCAGGGGTTCTTTGTCAAGATTTTGTAATCACACCTCTGGCAGGGACAGAAGCAAAGAGCAACTTGATCATATGTTGTTTTGATGGAATGCCCACCATTCTGCATCCTGAATTTCAATTTCTACAGGCTTTTATTTTACAGAAGCCAAAAATACTTGATTATGGCAACGTTGAAACCTTGCCATCCAAGCTGATGGGGTTTCTGGTTTAGAGCAGATCTTGACAGAAGATGTTCATCTCTTACTATTTAGTGCCTCTCCAGCATAGTGGCCATGTTTTCCAAGCCAAACAGGGTACTTGTTGACTTAGATTTTTATGTTATTTCTAGGTTCAAGAGGTCATCTTTGATGTGGTTTAAACATAAAAATACTGAGGTTTCCATGTTATTTTAGTAGTTTATGGGCACAAAGGAACCAAGTCTGTGAAATTAGATCTCTCTTGGAAAATAAGGGATTAACTTTGGAAAATACAGAACTTGTATTTGTTTCTAGGTTAACTTTGTGTTTGTCAATATTTCATTGTTCCAGGGGTGGAATGGGTATCTTGCATTGAAGACCTCTAAACCTCTGCATGGACGAATTTTCCTCTTTGGAGGAACACAAGAGTGCTATAGAAATTCTCTGGCAGTAATTATCCATATATATACTCTCACACATTTAGACTTCTTTCTTCATTCATTTCCATCCTTTTCCTCATTGACCTATTGACATAAAATAATTTCCTGTCATTATTATAATAGTGACAATTATTATAATTACTATTTGTTCAGGAAATTTTATGTTATTATAATTAGCACACTTTAGTGTTACAAATATTAATGATAGCTCTTTATCCATAATTGAGGATACCTCAGAGAGCTGTTACGAGGATCTTACTGGTCACCCCACAATTCTTCTTCATAGCACTTAGCACAAGTAGAGTTAAATCATTACGTGTGCTATTACTTGCTTAATGTCTTCTCCACAGTGGCATGCACACTTCCGTGTATGGCATATTATCACATGTGTTTTGTTCACTGGGATATCTCCAGTGCTGAACACAGTACCTTAGACTTAGGAGGCTGAAGAAACAACACACCAATGGAATGTCTGTTAAAGTGCCAACAGAGTGCTGGCACTTAGTACTTTCCCAGACAGTGGTTTGTAAGAGAATAATAGCTGACATTTGATCTAGCACTTTACATGTATTATGTAATATCCTCAGTTGTGCCCATAATTAAAATGAGAGTTTTAAAACCATAAAGTTAATACATGCTTATTGTAAAAATAAAAAAGTCAATGCTGAATATGTAAAATGAAAAGCGAATGTTACTGTATTAGGTTTGAATTTCCAACCCCTAATTAAGATTCCTTAACTTGTATCCATTGCAGACAATTTCTCTAAGGGCTATATAGCAACTAGGGAGAACGAAGACGGATTTTTTCCTTCTTAATTAATTTTTCTCCCTGTTCTCCGTCTGTTTTTTGTTTGTTTGCTTTTTTATCATTTACAATGAACAGGGTTGGGGAGGGAGCAGGCCAGGGAAGGTGAACAGCCTCTCCTGTGGCTCTTGGCTCCCTATGTGGTTGATGAAGAAAGGAGCCATTTCACGAGTGGCAGGACAGGAAATCAGAAGCACTTGAACAAAGAAGTCTAGAACTGGATGTTTCTTGAGGGGTTCCCAGTGAGAGCAGTCATATCCTATATCCTATGTTTCCCCCTTTGATATGGGGAATGATACCAAGAAGTCTGGGCTCAGGTCTACTGGAGGGACTACTGTCTGTGTTTTCTATACTCCATGTCCACTGCCTTGACATGAACAGTATTTTTTTTTAAATTGTGTATTTATTTTTATTTTATTTTTATTATACTTTAAGTTCTGGGATACACATGCAGAATGTGCAGGTTTGTTACATATGTATACACGTGCCATGGTGGTTTGCTGCACCCATCAACTCATCATCTACATTGGGTGTTTCTCCTAATGCTATCCCTCCCCTAGCCCCCACCCCCTGACAGGCCCCGGTGTGTGATGTTTCCCTTTTTGTGTCCATGTGTTCTTGTTGTTCAACTCCCACTTATGAGTGAGAACATGCGGTGTTTGGTTTTCAGTTCCTGTGTTAGTTTGCTGAGAATGATGGTTTCCAGCTTCATCCATGTGCACGCAAAGGACATGAACTCATTCTTTTTTATGGCTGCATATTCCATGGTGTATATGTGCCACATTTTCTTTATCTAGTCCATCATTGATGGGCATTTGGGTTGGTACCAAGTCTTTGCTATTGTTAGTAGTGCTGAAATATATATAATATATATTGTTAGTGTGCATGTGTCTTTATAGTAGAATGATCTATAATCTTTTGGGTATACACCCAGTAATGGTATTGCTGGGTCAAATGGTATTTCTGGTTCTGGATCCTTGAGGAATTGCCGCACCATCTTCCACAGTGGTTGAACTAATTTACACTCCTGCCAACAGTGTAAAAGTGCTACTATTTCTCCACATCCTCTCCAGCATCTGTTGTTTCCTGACTTTTTAATGATTGCCATTCTAACTAGCATGAGATGGTATCTCATTGTGGTTTTGATTTGCATTTATCTAATGACCAGTGATGATGAGCTTTTTAAAATATGTTTGTTGGCTGCATAAATGTCTTCTTTTGAGAAGTGTCTGTTCATATCCTTTGCCCACTTTTTGATGGGGTTTTTTCTTGTAAATTTGTTTAAGTTCTTTGTAGATTCTGGATATTAGCCCTTTGTCAGATGGATAGATTGCAAAAATTTTCTCCCATTCTGTAGGTTGCGTGTTCACTTTGATGCTAGTTTCTTTTGCTGTGCAGAAGCTCTTTAGTTTAATTAGATCCCATTTGTCAATTTTGGCTTTTGTTGCCATTGCTTTTGGTGTTTTAGTCATGGAATCTTTGCCCATGCCTATGTCCTGGATGATATTGCCTAGGTTTTCTTCTAGGGTTTTTATGGTTTTAGGTCTTACATTTAAGTCTTTAATCCATCTTGAGTTAATTTTTGTATAAGGTGTAAGGAAGGGGTCCAGTTTCAGTTTTCTGCATATGGCTAGCCAGTTTTCTCAGCACCATTTATTACATAGGGAATCCTTTCCCCATTGCTTGTTTTAGTCAGGTTTATTGAAGATCAGATGGTTGTAGATGTGTAGTATTATTTCTGAGGTCTCTGTTATGTTCCACTGGTCTATATATCTGTTTTGGTACCAGTACTGTGCTGTATTTGTTACTGTAGCCTTGTAGTCTAGTTTGAAGTCAGGTAGTGTGATGCCTCCAGCTTTGTTCTTTTTGCTTAGGATTGTCTTGGCTATACGAGCTCTTTTTTGGTTCCATATGAAATTTAAAGTAGTTTTTTTCTAATTCTGTGAAGAAAGTCAATGGTAGCTTGATGGGGATAGCATTGAATCTATAAATTACTTTGGGCAGTATGGCCATTTTCACGATATTGAGTCTTCCTATCCATGAGCATAGAATGTTTTTCCATTTGTTTGTGTCCTCTCTTATTTCCTTGAGCAGTGGTTTGTAGCTCTCCTTGAAGAGGTCCTTTACATCCCTTGTAACTTGTATTCCTAGGTATTTTATTTTCTTTGTAGCAATTGTGAGTGGGAGTTCACTCATGATTTGGCTCTCTGTCTATTATTGATATATAGGAATGCTTGTGATTTTGCACATTACTTTTGTATCCTAAGACTTTGCTGAAGTTGTTATCAGTTTAAGGAGATTTTTGGCTGAGACGGTGGGGTTTTCTAAATATACAATCATGTCATCTGCAAACAGAGACAATTTGACTTCCTCTCTTCCTGTTTGAATACCCTTTATTTCCTTCTCTTGCCTAGTTGCCCTGGCCAGAACTTCCACTATTATGTTGAATAGGAGTGGTGAGAGAGGGCATCCTTGTCTTGTGCCAGTTTTCAAATAGAATGCTTCCAGCTTTTGCCTATTCAGTATGATATTGGCTGTGGGTTTGTCATAAATAGCTCTTATTATTTTGAGATACATTCCATCAGTACTTAGTTTATTGAGAGTTTTTAGCGTGAAGGGGTGTTGAATTTTATCGAAGGCCTTTTCTGCATGTATTGAGATAATCATGTGGTTTTTGTCATTGGTTTTGTTTATGCGATGGATTAGGTTTATTGATTTGCATATGTTGAACCAGCCTTGCATCACAGGGATGAAGCTGACTTGATTGTGGTGGATAAGCTTTTTGATGTGCTGCTAGATTCAGTTTGCCAGTATTTTCTTGAGGATTTTCACATCGATGTTCATCAGGGACATTGGCCTGAAATTTTCTTTTTTTGTTGTGTCTCTGCCAGATTTTGGTATCAGGATGATGCTGGCTTCATAAAATTAGTTAGGGAGGAGTCCCTCTTTTTCTATTGTTTGGAATAGTTTCAGAAGGAATGGTACCAGCTCATCTTTGTACCTTTGGTAGAATTTGGCTGTTAATCTGTCTAGTCCTGGGCCTTTTTTTTGGTTGGTAGGCATTAGTTAACTTCTTATCTGTTCAGGGATTCGACTTCTTCCTGGTTTGTCTTGGGAGGGTGTATGTGTCCAGGAATTTATCTCTTTCTTTTAGATTTTCTAGTTTATTTGCGTAGAGGTGTTTATAGTATTCTCTGATGGTAGTTTGTATTTCTGTGGGATCAGTGGTGATACCTCCTTTGTCATTTTTTGTTGTGTCTATTTGATTCTTCTCTCTTTTCTTCTTTGTTAGTCTGGCTAGCAGTCTATCTATTTTGTTAACCTTTTCAAAAAACCAGCTCCTGGATTCATTGATTTTTTTGAAGAGTTTTTCATGTCTCTATCTCCTTCAGTTCTGTTCTGATCTTAGGTGTTTCTCGTCTTCCGCTAGCTTTTGAATTTGTTTGCTCTTGCTTCTCTAGTTCTTTTAATTGTGATGTTAGGGTATCAATTTTAGATCTTTCCCACCTTCTCCTGTGGGCATTTAGTACTATAAATTTCCCTTTAAATACTGCTTTAGCGGTGTCCCAGAGATTTTGGTATGTTGTGTCTTTGTTCCCATTGGTTTCAAAGTATTTATTTCTGCCTTAATCTCATTATTTATCCAGTAGTCATTCAGGAGCAGATTGTTCAGTTTCCATGTAGTTGTGCGGTTTTGAGCGAGTTTCCTAATCCTGAGTTCTAATTTGATTGCACTGTGGTTGATCTGAGGGACTGTTTGTTATGATTTCCATTCTTTTGCATTTGCTGAGGAGTGTTTTACTTCCAATTATGTGGTCAATTTTAGAATAAGTGTGGTGCTGAGAAGAATGTATATTCTGTTGATTTGGGGTGGAGAGTTCTGTAGATGTCTATTAGGTCTGCTTGGTCCAGAGCTGAGTTGAAGTCCTGAATATCCTAGTTAATTTTCTGTCTCATTGATCTGTCTCGTATTGACAGTGGAATGTTAACATCTCCCGCTATTATTGTGTGGGAGTCTAAGTCTCTTTGTAGGTGTCTAAGACCTTGTTTTGTGAATCTGGGTGCTCCTGTATTGGGTGCATATATATTTAGGATAGTTAGTTCTTCGTGTTGCATTGATCCCTTTACCATTATGTAAGGCCCTTCTTTGTCTCTTTTGATCTTTGTTGGTTTAAAGTATGTTTTATCGGAGACTAAGATTGCAACCCTGCTTTTTTTTTGCTTCCATTTGCTTGGTAAATATTCCTCCATCCCTTTATTTTGAGCCTATGTGTGTCTTTGTACATGAGATAGATCTCCTGAATACAGTACACTGATGGGTCTTAATTCTTTATCCAATTTGCAAGTCTGTGTCTTTTAACTGGGGCATTTAGCCCGTTTACATTTAAGGTTAATATATGTTATGTGTGAATTTGATCCTGTCATTATGATGCTAGCTGGTTATTTTGCCCATTAGTTGATGCAGTTTCTTCATAGTGTCAATGGTCTTTACAGTTTGGTAAGTTTTGCAGTGGCTGGTTTTGGTTTTCTTTTCATATCTAGTGCTTCCTTCAGGAGCTCTTGTAAGGCAGGCCTGGTGGTGACAAAATCTCTCGGCATTTGCTTGTCTGTAAAGGATTTTATTTCTCCTTCGCTTAGGAAACTTAGTTTGGCTGGATATGAAATTCTGGCTTGAAAATTCTCTTCTTTAAGAATGTTGAATGTTGGCCCCACTCTCTTGTGGCTTGTAGGGTTTCTGCAGAGCTATCCACTGTTAGTCTGATGGGCTTCCCTTTGTGGGTAGCTTGACCTTTCTCTCTGGCTGCCCTTAACATTTTTTCCTTCATTTCAACCTTGTTGAGTCTGACGATTATGTGTCTTGGGGTTGCTCTTCTTGAGGTGTATCTTTGTGGTGTTCTCTGTGTTTTCTGAATTTGAATGTTGGCCTGTCTTGCTAGGCTGGGGATGTTCACCTGGATAATATCCTGAAGAGTGTTTTCCAACTTGGTTTCATTCTCCCCGTCACTTTCAGGTATACCAATTAAACATAGGTTTGGTCTTTTCACATAGTCCTATATTTCTTGGAGGCTTTGTTATTTCCTTTCCATTCTTTTTTTTCTCTAATCTTGTTTTCACACTTTATTTCATTAAGTTGATCTTCACTCTCTGATATCCTTTCTTCCACCTTATTGATGCGGCTGTTGATACTTGTGTATGCTTCACAAAGTGCTTGTGCTGTGTTTTCAGCTCCATCAGGTCATTTACATTCTTTTCTAAACTGGTTATTCTAGGTAGCAATTCCTCTAACTTTTTTTCAAGGTTCTTACCTTGCTTGCATTGGGTTAGAACATACTTTAGCTCAGAGGAGTTTGTTATTACCCGCCTTCTGAAGCCTACTTCTGTCAATTTGTCAAACTCATTCTCCGTCCAGTTTTGTTCCCTTGCTGGTGAGGAGTTGTGATCCTCTGGAGGAGAAGAGGTGTTCTGGTTTTGGATTTTCAGCCTTTTGTGCTGATTTTCTTCATCTTTGTGGTTTTACCTACCTTTGGTCTTTGATGTTGGTGACCTTCGGATGGGGTTTTGAGTAGACATGCTTTTGTTGATGATGTTGCCATTCCTTTCTGTTTGTTAGTTTTCCTTCTAACAGTCAGGCCCTTCTGCTGCAAGTCTGCTGGAGTTTGCTGGAGGTCCACTCCAGACCCTGTTTGCCTGGGTGTCACTAGTGGTGGCTGCAGAACAGCAAAGGAACAGCTGCCATTCCTTCCTCTGGAAGCTTCATCCCAGAGGGTCACCCACCAAATGCCAGGGGAGCTCTCCTGTATGAGGTGTCTGTCGACCCCTTCAGGGAGGTGTCTCCCTGTCAGGAGGCACAGGGGTCAGGGACTCACTTGAGGAGGCAGTCTGTCCCTTGGCAGAGCTCGAGCACTGTGCTGGGAGATCTGCTGCTGTCTTCAGAGCTGGCAGGCAGGAACATTTAAGTCTGCTGAAACTGTGCCCATAGCCGCCCCTTCCCCAGGTGCTCTGTCCCAGGGAGATGGGAGTTTTATCTCTAAGCCCTTGACTGGGGCTGCTGCCTTTCTTTCAGAGATGTCCTGCCCAGACAGGAGGAATCTAGAGAGGCAGTCTGACTACAGCTGCTTTGCTGAGCTGCAGTGGGCTCCACCCAGTTCGAACTTCCAGGTGACTTTGTTTATACTGTGAGGGGAGAACTGCCTACTTAAGCCTCAGTAATGGCAGATGCCCCTCCCCGCACCAAGCTCGTGTGTCCCAGGTCGACTTCAGACTGCTGTGCTGGCAGTGAGAATTTCAAGCCAGTGGCTTGCTTTCAGGCTTGCTGGCCTGTGTGGGGTGGGATCTACTGAACTAGATCACTTGGTTCCCTGGCTTCAGCCCCCCTTTTAGGGGAGTGAACGGTTCTGTCTTGCTGGCCTTCCAGGCACCACTGGGGTATGAAAAAAAAAAAAAAAAAAAAAAAACTTCTGCAACTAGCTCAGTGTCTGCCCAAATGGCCAGCCAGTTTTGTGCTAGAAACCCAGGGCCTTGGTAGTGTAGTCACCTGAGGGAATCTCCTGGTCTGCGGGTTGTGGACTGTGGGAAATGTGTAGTATCTGGGCTGGAATGCACCATTCCTCACAGCACAGTCCCTCGCGGTTTCCCTTGGCTAGGGGAGGGAGTTCCCAACCCCTCGCGCTTCGCAGTGAGGCAATGCCCCACTCTGCTTTGGCTCACCCTCGGTAGGCTGCACTCACTGTCTAACCAGTCCCAGTGAGATGAACTGGGTATCTCAATGGGAAATGCAGAAATCACCCGCCTTCTGCTTGATCTTGCTGGGTGCTGCAGACTGGAGCAGTTCCTATTTGGCCATCTTACCAGCCACCTCTATTTATTCTATGAGGCTTATTTAGTATCCTAAATAAATTTTCTTTGTGCACTCTCTCAGCCACCAACTTATGCATAACATTTTAGTTACCTGCCGTCAGCGTAGGCAGTTTACAGAGGTGAACCTATTCTGTCTCATAAATAATATAAATAATTTCATGCTTAAACAATATTTCTACCGCATTTCTGAACCAGAGAAGAAGTCATCACAAAGTGTTGCAGGTAATAAAAGGTGAGGAGTGGAAATCCTTGACAAGTGAAGATTGTCTCCGCTTTCCTCTTCCCACTCTATGTGAGGATAATACAATACTTAGCCTTTGCAAGTTGTTCTCATAAGTTCTTGTGTTACGTGCTTTCCTCATCCAGATGGGCATTTATTTTTCTGTGTTAGTAAAATGGCATTTCTGATTTTTTTAAAGGGCTGCACAGTTTTCTACAGTGTGAATAGGTTCACAGTTCCTTATTCACAACTTAAACTTCAAAAGCTCTGGAAACAGTTTTCTTACAGTTCACTTGGTTCACAACCTAACCTTTGATGAACTCATTTGGTATTGAACCCTACTTGAACCACTTCAAGGCAATTTACTTTTAACTCACTTGTGTTAATGTTTGTATGTTTTGTAGAAAAAGCTGTAATATATTTGATTATAAGGTACTGCCCCATCACCCCTGGGGATGTTCTGTCAAATATGGCAGATGTACATTACTTTTCTTAAAGTTTTGCATTCCAAAATACACATGGTCTCCAGGGTTTGGGATAAGGGATTGGAAGCCTATTTTGGACATATGGGAAAGGATAAATTTTTAATTTAGGGTTAAAATCATACTTTGTAAAAGTCATATTAAATAAAATGATACTATGTTAACATAGGTAATATAGGAGTTAGATCCAGCTATAGATACAGATATCATTTTGTGCAAAACTGGTTATTTATACTTCAGATTAATGGGACAGCCCTTATTCAACAAGAGCTGGTTTTGTTGTCTCTGTATGTTTAATTCGTCAAAGCTAAATTTTCAAGGCTGAATATTCATTGGTATAGTTCTACTAGTCTGGGTTCTCAGAGAAGCAGATGCCAAGATAGGATTAAATGTGCAAGGATTTTATTTGGGGAAATGCCTGTGTGAGAGAAAATAGGAGCAAGATGGGGGAAGGCTGGGAGAGTTTTCAGACTGCAACACCAATCTGACCCCAAGTGATGAGAGAGGCAGAGAAGACTGGCTGGAAGTGTCCTAGACTGTTGAACAGTCTGAGAAAGGCTATTAGAGGCCTGCATCTCTCAGGAACAGGCCTGCCTTAGTATGTTTACTATACTCAGTGCTCCCAGTCACTGGCTGGGAACAACCTGCCGGAAGTGTAGCCTCAGATAAATGTGGAGAACATTCCAGAGTTTAGCAGCAGGGGCCCCAGCTCAGTAATGCTCCCTGTAGTTGGAAGTCTGCGAGGTGCATTTCTAAGGCCACTACAATGGTTGATGGATTTCCATGGTTTTTCTGATTATAGATGTGTACAAGATGGTCATATATATTTGCTTAGAGACCTCTTTCCTGGTGTACAGAATATTCAGGAGTTCAAATGGACCCCTAAAGCATGGGGGCATTTCGGTCAGGATTAGCTTGACAGAGGAGCTTATAGTAGCAGTCATGATGATTATGCTGTAGTCACAGACAACACTGAAGTCTAAGGGGCTGAAATAACAAATGTTTGTCTCTTGTTCACCCTGCATCTTTGCATTGCATCATCACTGCATCTTTGATTGTGGGATGAGTAATTTGTAGCTAGCTTTTCTCCATGTTATCCTCACTCAGGGATCCAATTTGATGGAGCCTCCACTATCGGGAACTGATATCACCGGTCTCAAGGTGATGTCAGGGAGAAGAGAACCTTGTGAATGGCCCACTGGCTCTTGATGCTTTTATTTAGAAGTAACACATATCATTTCTATTGACATTTCATTGTCTAAAGCAAAGCAAGTCACTAGGCCACATCTGACCTCAGGGGGAAGTGCAGTTCTGCCATTTCTTCAGAAGTCTAGAATATGATTATTAGCCCTAATATTTGTCATATGTCACATATTTAGTCAAGGCCTCAAAAGGATTGGATGGCATTCAGACTGGGTAGTGAGGAGAACTTAATAAGTGGACTAGTTACAATACTGTGGTGTTTCAGTGATCTAGCGCTGTGTAATAAACTATTCTCAAACTTAGTGACTTAAAACAGCTGTTGGTTATTAGTATAAATCACGATTCTCTGGTTCAGGAGTGCAGTCAGCACATGGTGGGGACAGTTCATCACTGCTCTGTGGTGTCTGGGGCTCGAACAGCTTGGGGCTGACTAGATCTCACTCTCTCTTCTTCCCTCCTTCCACACAGCCTCTCCACAGGGCTGCTTGGGCATCTTCACAGCATGGCAGCCTCTGGTAGTTGGATTCCTGTACTGGTTGAACTCCAAGGGCTCCAAGAGTGAGTGCGCCAAAGAGGCAAGAGATAGAAGCTGCTAGTCTCCTAAGGCTGGGGTTTGGAACCTGGAAGAGTATCACTTATGCCATATTTCATTGTTCATGGTCGCACAGAGACCACCCACTTTTAAGGGGAGAGGACATAGACCCTACCCCTTTATAGTAGCAGTATTAAATAATTTATGGCCATATTCTGGGCAGGTTTACCACAGTTTCCACCCTTAAGTCTGAATGTGCTGTAAAGGGTCGAAGAGACATATGCAGAGAGGCCCACCTGATAAGAGCCATGAACTTCAGTCATGGGTTACAACCTGCCTGAGACAACCCTTCAGAGGGGAGTCGGGAATAAATAGCCAAGCTTCCTTCTCCTTCCTTCCAGTCTCCTGCTAGAACCCCATTGGGTGAACCCAAGTAGAAAGCATATGGAAGGGAACCATGGGAGAAAGGTCTATACAGGTCTACTGGGGCACAGGGCAAGGTGGAAAAGGTGGAGAGTAGATTTAGAGGGGCTGTTGGAAGCAATCAGCGTGCTCATTTACCAGTATCAGCATCTTAGAGCAATAATTGGCAGGTGGAAATGGTTCCTGTAGAGTGTGTTTGGGTTTAATGCATAAGTAAATTGCAGCTTAAAATTTTCTAGAAACACATTAGTGAATCCACTCTTTATAGCTTATAGTCACTGCCTCATTCTGTTTATTGAACCTTGTTCTCTGGAACCTAAAATCAGTTGGACTCCAGGGTGACAGGTAGAAATGCTGACAACATACTAGATATGAATAAATGAAGGAATATCTGAAGCACAGGTAGCCATCACCAAATCAGGCTTATTATTACACATATTTAAGCAGAGTCAGGGTGTGCAGTGGAAGAGCACTAGACTGAGTCAGAGATCTGGGTTCTAGTCCTGGCTCTTTTATTTACTACTGCTGTGTGAGCTTATGCAAAGCTTCCAACCTCCTTGAGTCACATTTTGTATTAGTCCATTTTCATGCTGCTGATAAAGACATACCTGAGACTAGGAAGAAAAAGAAGTTTAATGGACTCACAGTTTTACATGGGTGGGGAGGCCTCACAATCATGGTGGAAGGCAAGGAGGAGCAAGTTACATCTTACATGGATGGCAGCGGGCATAGAGAGAGAGCTTGTGCAGGCAAACTCCTGTTTATAAAACCATCAGATCTCATGAGACTTATTCAGTGTCACCAGAACAGCATGGGAAAGACCTGCCCCCATGATTCATTTACCTCCCACTGGGTCCTTCCCACGACATGTGAGAATTGTGGGAGCTACAATTCCAGATGAGATTTGGGCAAGCCATATCACATTTCCTCAGCTACACAATGAGGATAGTAGTACTCCTCTTTCCTCCGTATAGGGTATGAAAATCAAATATAAGTGCATTCTGAAAAATCATATACTGTTATATGCGAAGGTATTATAACTATTGCAGGACAGATTCTGCCATCTCATATGCAGTAAAAGGATAATATTGTTTGTTCAAAGACCATTTAGTCAGTGTGCACCAGGTGCAAAGTATTCTGCCAGACTCTGTGGAGAAATGAAGGTGGCTGAAAAACACTGTCATTTCCATGGAGTTTATAATCTGGGACCCAGGAGACTGACATGTTAATTTAAGCAAGAAAAACTAAGTGCTGTGACAGAGAAAGTAGCCAGGGTGGGTGGGGGAGGGAGAGAGTGACATTGTGCTGAACCTTGAAGGTGAGCAGGTAGGGAGGGCGTGGAGGAGTGTGTTTGGATGAAAATACACCAGGAGAACTGTGATGTCCAAAAGAAGTCAGGGACCATAGGACTGAGAAAAGACCCTAATGTGATTTGTAAGGCAGGTGAACATTGATATCCATAATAAGCAGTGTAGAGGGAGTCAGATAAGGGTCTCAAGAACCATCTGGTGGTGACGAAATAAGGCCACTAGTGTGGACTGGCATTCTAGGTAGTGTGGTGATGAACAGAAGAAAACAGTAAGGCAGGGGATTCAAGAGACGGGAAAGGGGTGGAGAAAAAGATGGACACAGGCAATTCAAGATTTAAGAGAGAAGGGATTGTCCTGGTCCCTAGCTATAAAACCTTTCCACACTACCTAAAGGAGATGACTGCTTCTCCCTTAAGGACTGCGCCCAGCCTTTTCCTCACCAGGCTAATAAATGCACTTAGCATTTGCTTAAAAATATTGGGATTGTGGCTGGGTGCAGTGGCTCACGCCTGTAATTCCAGCACTTTGGGAGGCCAAGGCAGGCAGATCACAAGGTCAGGAGTTAGAGACCAGCCTGACCAATATGGTGAAACCTTGTTTCTACTAAAAAAATACAAAAAATTAGCCAGGTGTGGTGGCGGGCCCCTATAGTCCCAGCTACTCAGGAGGCTGAAGCAGGAGAATTGTTTGAACCTGGGAGGCAGAGGTTGCAGTGAGCTGAAATAGCGCCACTGCACTCCAGCCTGGGTGACAGAGCGAGACTCGTCTCAAAACAAAAGCAAAAACAAAACAAAAACACAAAGAGATTGTAAAGAATTGCTTTATTAACAGCCCCTGGGGCTTCTGACTCCCTGGAACTCTGAACTCTCTTGGTTCTCCTTAGGAGAACCTAAGGAGACTGGATGTTGCTCTGCTGACTGGATGTTGTCTTTCCCTAAATGTGGGCATGCCTCAGGGACTGTTCTTCCACTGATTGACCCTCATGATTGCTATCTTCACTCTGCACAGATGGCCTAAAAGGCTGCTGGGGCTGAGTATTCCGACCACTGGCTAGATCTCTTCATCTTAATGACCTGTTACTTCCTCAAAGTTAAAATGTCAGGAGGCAAACTCATAATGTCTTTCTCCCGAGGCTAGCTTAATTCATCCTCTGCATGCCTTCTTTTTGTGAATAATATCGTTTTTCCCTCTTTCCTGGCATAGAAGCCTTAATCATCCTTGAATTTTTTTCTCTTAATCTTCCCAAATATAGTGCCAACCTTTTCCTGCAAGGTTCTTGAGTCTGTTTTTTTGTTTCTTCTCCCAGTAGTGTCACTGAGGGTCTTCATCTCCACATATCTTGACTGGGGTTAGTTTTCACTTATGGTCTCTTTACTGCAACTTCTTTCTTCAGATTATCTCACACATAACTGCTGGATTAAATTTTCTAAACACATCATCCTTCCTCTAAAACCTTGCGTGGTTCCACTTCCTACAATGATCTTAGTCTATGCATTGTGTCACAGCGCTGACTCCATGCCATCCTCATTCTTGGTTCAAGGCCTCTCTCGTATACTTAGTCCATTTTCTCAGCTTGGAACATTCTCTTCCTTCCTCCTCTGTGGTGGAGTCTTACTCTTTCTTCAAGGACCAGCCTAAATCCCATAGCCTCCTGCAGCTATCCCTGATGTTGGAGGTTCTAGGCTTCTCTGTTCCCTAGAGTTGGCAGCTCTCAATGCCCCTGTTATTCCGAGCACGTGCTCCTTTCTATTGTTAGGTGATTTTGCATTTGACCCTGCTTCCCTGCTCTTTCCAGAAACCCCTGGAAGGGCCTGCATCTGTCATTCCCAGAGAGTGCACCAAGGAGCCCTGGGCCTTTTCAAATAACTCACAGGGGTGCTAGGAGATATTTTCAGTGTATGAGGGAAACACAGTGACATCTGTTGGACACCACATGAACTACCAGCTCAAAATGGCAGTTTTGGCATGAAATCATATTCATTACTCTCAATTTGGCTTTAGCAATTTAAAAATGAGTTTTTGGGCCGGGCGTGGTGGCTCACGCCTGTAATCCCAAACTTTGGGAGGCCGAGGAGGGCACATCACCTGAGGTCAGGAGTTGGAGACCAGCTTGGCCAACACGGTGAAACCCCGTCTCTACTAAAGATACAAAACTTAGCTGGGCATGGTGGTGGGTGCCTGTGGACCCAGCTACTCAGGCTGAGGCAGGAGAATTGCTTGAACCCAGGAGGCTAAGGTTGCGGTGAGTCAAGATCATGCCACTGTACTCCAACCTGGGTGACAGAGCGAGACTCCATCTCAAAATAATAATAATAATACATAAAAATGAGTTTTTGGTGGGTTCTGTGTTTAAGAGCAAGTATCATATAAAAACTGATGTGGAACAGGAAATGAGGTTTGTAGCAGACAAAAACAAGTGAAGCAGTCTAATTGGTTTTGGCATTAGCTTGGGAAAATCTCCATCCAGATGTGTGGTTTCAGGGTCCTGGGCTGGTGGGAGACCCATAGGAAGTTGGCGGTTGCAGCCAAAGATGGCTTCAGTGCTTGTCCTGGATCTGGCAGGATTAGAAAGAGGGGACTGGTAGGTTGCTTGGATGGGAAAAGGTTGTATAAGTAGCACCTCAGGCTCAGTCATATTATTTCTGTCAAATGTCTTGTGAACTAGGATAGGGTAGTCTTTTGTTTAGTGGGTTGTTTTGCTCCTTTTTGAAAAGAGATTGTTAGGAAATTATGGCAAAAGTTTGGGACTATCTCTGGTGGATAGAGGTAGAGACCTTGAGGTGAATGTGCTGAAGTAAGAGGTGGATGGAAGGGAAGATAATTACATACCATCCTTTCTGCAGGCAGCTCACAGGCATTAGCAATGATAACTGTGACCTCAAGGAAAGCCTGCACCTTTGGTTTTTGCCAGGAGCAGCCAGCTGTGTTTCATTCAACAGATTATTCCATACAAGTGCACTTGGAAAGACAGAAGCAAAAAATCTACCAGAAAAACTGATTTTTCCACCATCTCTTGTGTGCTGAAACCATGCTTGAACAATATACTTGGGTAGAATAATTTCAGCCATTTCCTTAAAGGCATGTGTACTGGGTTCATATAAGCTGCGGTGGAGCCCATTTGTTTTACAATCTTGTCTTCCAAACACGCACATACATATTCATGATCTGCATCCTGCAAGCTCAATAATTCATGGCTTATTGACTTAGGTTGATGGATGGAAGTTTTTTGGGGACTAGAGAAGTAAAGATGGAAATTTTGAGAGGCTGAGAACAGCCACACTTGTGAGTTGCCCACTTGCTATTAGTGTGTGTGTGGGTGGGCAGGCTGGAACTCCGGTGGATCCCAGTTTGGCTCTTACTGGCTAGGCATATTTTGGACTTAAAAGCCCAGTGAAAATAGTGACTGAAGATTTTAAGGGCAATTAAGTACCATCTTCAAATTATTATCACTGTTATAAAATATTAATGGGCTATAATTTGGTGCTGAGTTTGCAGGAGGAATACACTGATCGCTTATGTCATAGTGAGGAGTAGGCAGGACAGCCTGCCGTTCAACTATGATTTAGTTTCATTTCTCCTGTCCGTTCTTCCTCATGCCTCTCTAGTCTGGGAGACAGTAGTGGGGGTTCTGGAGTAGGAGAAGGGTAGACACAAGTCCTCTTGTTCTCTGGCAGACTTCCTGTTGGATTTTTGGTTGCTTTAGCAGTCTGTGCTCTTTGTCACTTGTCATCTGTGCCACTTCCTGAGGAAAAACATCTTAAGTTTTATGCCTGGTTTCCTAGAATGCTGTGGAATTTCACTGATCATGTCCTTCCTTTCAGTGGAAAATGGGAAGAAGGAATCAAAAGCACGGAATGTAAGATACCACCTTGGCTTTGGAATTTTGAAATTCTGTTTTGTAAGTTTGGTGGTGCTTTGTTAAATCTTTTGTAGCTTCCCTTGACTTAGTTGAGCCCCAAACGAGGCACCATCTCTGGGGTGAACCATACTAAAAGATATAGAGGAATAATTTTTTTGATCTCTGCATTTCATATTTCTACTTATATATTTCAATAATTTGCAGAAAACCCCACAAAACATTATCAACCTTATTGACCCACTGTTTTTAATCACTGAAGGCTCCTGAACATTGTCTTGTTCTATTTTTGCTAGCTGCTTATTCCTCTTCCTGTCATAATCTTGAGCTATATTTGTTCATGTGGAACTTTGCCTGTTTCTTACCATGCCTGGAGTAAACGAGTGACTTAGATTCTGTTCTCCACTGCGCTGAAAGCATACCTGTGTGCCCACCTCAGCCCACAGATTGCTGGTCTGGTATAAAGTTAGGGGGATTCCAACAATGTCCTGCAGAAATGAGGTGGTTCTTCGTAGAAGTTGCTGCTGTTGTCTCCACAGCTTTACAGGCAGGCTCCAGCTGGTTCTGGGACAGACAGGTATTCCCTTTAGAGCCACCCAGCAATTGGGGAAGCTGGGGATTCTTAAACTTGGCAGGGAAGCTCAATGCCCTTGGTGCCATCTCACACTTACATTATCAGATGCTGTCCGAGATCCAGTTGTAACCAAAGGAGCCATAATTAAGGAGCCTGGCTCAGCTGGGATGGGAGTGGTGGAGCCCAAGCAATCATTCTGTCTACTCAGTTCCCCTGGACTTAAACAGAAGAGTACCGTGGAAGCAGAGGGCCAGATGTAACCATCACGATAATCAGTCAGTAAACGCAGTTGAATGAAGTAATTAAAAGGCCCAGTCCTGTTGTGGGCCTGCAACTAGGTAACATGGAATGATGGTAGCACTATTAAATCTGGATTGAAAAAATCATATTAAGCAGACCAGTTTTAGACAGATTAAATTAATAATTTCTCTATCCAGTGAGAGCCAGCTATTAAGTAGATCTAGAAAATTTTAGCGACAATTGTAAGAGGCTTTGACTTGGAAATTCTTGATGAATTGAAAACTAAAAGTTAGTGTGTACCATCTAATATCTTCAATTAATGCATTATATTCAACTGATACAATTTTGGGAAGCTGCCTAGTTTGGCAGTTCAAGAAATGGGTTTTGAGGTTAGCAAGACCTTGGTTTGAGTCTAGTTCTTTGCTACTTTATGTGCCTGTGGCACGTATTCTCATCTGTGTATATGTATAATCTATAGATAATAATACCTACCTTATTGGGCTTTTGTGAAGACTAAGTAAGATTATGCATTTAAAGTGCTTATCATTGTCTCTGGCACCTAGTGCTAAATACATACTACCTATTATTACTTATTTATGTAACCAGCTGAATCTCTAAAATGAGACATCCTTCACATGACACTGTGTGTTAGTAGCCAATAAATTTTATACCAGTTTTGGTCACTATAGTGTTTTGATTTTAGATAATATGCTTGTTGCTCCTTAACATACTGTTATATTATTTCACAGCCAGCATCACTTTTGATTTTTTCTTTTTTTTTTTTGAGACCGCGTCCCACTCTGTCACCCAGGCTGTAGCGCAGTGGCACGATCTCGGCTCACTGCAACCTCTGCCTCCCAAATTCAAGTGATTCTCCTGCCTCAGCCTCCCGAGTAGCTGGGATTACAAGCATGTGCCGCGGTGCTCAGTTAATTTTTGTATTTTTAGTGAAGACGGAGTTTCACCATGTTGGCCAGGCTGGTCCCAAACTCCTGCCCTCAGGTGATCCACCCACCTCGGCCTCCTAAAGTGCTGGGATTACAGGCATGAGCCACTACGCCTGACCCCTAACTTTTGATTTTCTCTTCTTTTATTTCTCTCAGAATGTGGTGTCAGTTGCTTATATAATTATTTTCCTATTTATTCTAATTCTCAGTGTCACATGTTCTCAAACTTGAATGTGCAGATAGTTACTGAAGAACTTCTTCATTGCAAACTCCTGGGTTTCGGAGATTCTGCTTTCATAGGTAGGGTTGAGGCCCAGGAATTTGCATATGAGCTGGCACCCAGGTGCTCCGGTGATCACACTTGGAGGAGCACTGATCTATGCCCTTGTGCCGGTACTTTTGCTATTTATGCTGTTTTGCTGGACTAGGATTCAGAAGACAGGGGTTCTAGTTATGTGTGCTCTCAAGGGTCTTAACCCAGTTAAGGATTCAGTTTTGTCTTCTATGGTAATCCCCACCCTGTCAGCCTCCCAAGACTATGGTGAACATCAGATGAGAAGGTAGATAAAAGCACTTTGGTGAAGACTTTTCCAAATAAGCAAGATATTAAAGTGGAGATAAGGAACCTCAAAGTATTTCATATAACTTAAGACTTAGTAGTAGTATCTAAAGGCAAGTAGTGAAAGGAGATTGTTGGGTTCTTAAGTATTATGTGTTTCAAGAATGTGTTTCAGTCTCTAATGTGTGAGGAGTGTTTGATTGAGCGAGGTACCTCCCATTGTTCAGGATGCTGGCCAAGTGGCATTATTTATTACTATGAAATCAACCCTGCTCTGCTGTGTGGTGCTATTAAGATATGTGGACAGTGATTTCAATACCATAAAACTTTTTTCGAATGGGAATGTTATCAGCTTGGGATGGCAATACTGGCCACTCACTGATGTCATGTATATCACAGAATACTATAAGATATCACTCTTCTGCCTCTGACCCAGTCCTGCCAGATGCCTTGGTGCTGTGGACAGGAGGGAAAAGAGTGTTCCTTATAATTTGAAGTTACGTAATAAAGATGTGAAAGGGAAGATTTTCTTCAGCTGAGTATAACCGTTATTACTTTTTTTCACTTCCCATTTTCTAGGTTATTAAGTGGAAAGATGATGTACCCAGACATTTAGATCCATATACAAATATGCTTTGTCTTCATCTACATATAGAAAAGCCTGTAAGAATCCATTATTTATCCCAGAGCTATACTGTGGAGCAACTGTGTAACATAAAGAAATGACAAATGTTTATGGTGGAAAGCCTCTGAGAATATGGAAATATAATAGAAGCAATTGGAATATTTGCTTCTTTTTTTTTTTTTTAAAGAATATCTGTAATTACTATCTGAAGTCTTGTGCTGAGTTTCCAGCGTAGTTAAGCACTGTGTCTTTGAATGTTTTGTAGACAAGGAAACTTCCTGTAAGGCACGTAGCATGTGTTCGGCTGATACCTGGGCATATTGTTATGTGAACGGAAGCCCAGATCTTTCCTCTCATTTTGCATAATCACACAACAAGTAGTGAACTAATTGGCCATAGGATCTATATCACCTTGGCCAATAGCCAACTTGATAGTATCTTGAGGCATCCCATCACTTTAATGCTGTATCTAATGCTGTGCCAAAAAAACACACAACCCCCCCCCAAAACTAAAATAAATAAAAATGCTGGCTTAAGTAAGTAAACTTAAAATAGAGAGGAAAGAGGAAGGCACATTTATTCATTGACATGAACCTAGATGTAGTGGTATCTAGCGAAGAAGTTCTTTGTGAAGGATTTAATATGATGTGGATTTTGGAGTCAGACTACCCGGATTGGTTTCCCAGCTCTGCCACTTGCTAGCTCTGTGCCTTTGGGAGAATGCTTAATCTTTCTGAGCCGTGTTCTGCATTTTTAAAATAGGGGCGATAATAATAATGCTTTATCTTACAGGATTGGTGAAGTGTAAATGAGTTGATACTTTAAAATGGTGCCTGGAACAATGTGTATGAGTTAACTCTTTTACTGTTTTGTTTTATTGTTATATACTTGTTGGAAAATAATAGATTTAGATGACTAAACAGCTCTTTTATTCCCACTCCGTGCCACCCCGTAATGCCACCATCTAATGGATCTAAGAAGAGGCTCTGTGTGTATCATATTTCCACTGTAATTTATCAATTTGGCATATTGATAAATTTGGCATATTGCCAGGAGGAAATAGGTAGAGAATTGTAGAAATCAGGTTTATTAGGAGAAATAACTCAGAGATGTAGACTTGGTGGAACCCAACCATTTGAATCTTTTCCTAGGCTAATCCCAAAGCTCCTTCTACCTCCTTCTCTATAGACTCACTTCTCCAGCTATTCTGGGCCATTTGCTATACCCTGAGTGTGATTCCAGCCTTCTAGTTAAATGTCCATGCCTATGCCTTTCCTCCACTTGAGATGCCAACTGTATTTATCTCTCTTCCAACTATATTTACCCAAATCTTCTCATCCTCCAATGTCCAGATTGCATGCCACCTCCCACATTCTTCCTGATCAGTCCAGGCATAGGCAATAACCCTTCACTTCTCTAGAGTTTGCTGGCATCACCCAAGTGGCACTTGAAGATTACCTTGTATGATCATTATAAATTTGTTGTGTTGTACCTCTCATACCAGGTGGTAAACACCATGAGAGTAGGGAACCATACATGTTTGTTTATTCATTCGTTCATTGAACAAATGTTATAGCAGCATTTGTAGTACATTGCCAAGTATGTGATAGGTATTTTGACATCTCTTGAATAAATGAACATGTGAATGTAGATATGGTAAGTAGGTAGGAGCCTGTGTGTGTGTGTGTGTGTGTGTGTGTGTGTGTATGTAGCAAACGTGAGGGAATGAGAGAGAAAGCTAACGAGAACTGTAGTGGTCAGGTTAGGTTGATGAACTGATGTTTAGCTAGCATTGTGGGGTGGCATGGAGTGGGAAAAAAATGAGGCACTTGCACAGGGGTGGGTGGTGGTGTTTAGGATTGGCTAGAGATGGCTGTTGCTTGGTATCCAGTAGGTGCTCTATGTAAGCAACTCCTAAATGTTGTGGAAGTCCAAAAGAGAACCAGAGTTGAGACAGATACTGCTGAAAAAATTCAAAGGAAGATATAGGTATTCTATGAAAAATGAACCAAAAAATATTTCTGAAGAATGAGTCATGGCTCCAAGAATGATGTTTGAAATGTGCTCTCTACATGTAGAAATGAAATTGTATCATTGCATCAGACTTTTCTATACTGGTTTTCATTTGAGTTGCCTATGAGATATCAAGGTACAATAATTGGCAATATATCGTTGCTATGGTTATTTATCAAGACATCAAACTTTCTGACTAAGCATATGTAATACTTATATTTATGTTAAATGCTTTAATACAATGAGTAGATTTTTTTTACAGTAGAATAGTCTTTTTATTATTATTATTATACTTTAAGTTCTAGGGTACATGTACATAACGTGCAGGTTTGTTACATATGTATACTTGTGCCATGTTGGTGTGCTGCACCCATCAACTCGTCAGCACCCATCAACTCGTCATTTACATCACGTATAACTCCCAATGCAATCCCTCCCTCCTCCCCCCTCCCCATAATAGGCCCCGGTGTGTGATGTTCCCCTTCCCGAGTCCAAGTGATCTCATTGTTCATGAGTGAGAACATGCGGTGTTTGGTTTTCTGTTCTTGTGATAGTTTGCTAAGAATGATGGTTTCCAGCTGCATCCATGTCCCTACAAAGGACGCAAACTCAGCCTTTTTTATGGCTGCATAGTAGTCCATGGTGTATATGTGCCACATTTTCTTAATCCAGTCTGTCACTGATGGACATTTGGGTTGATTCAAAGTCTTTGCTATTGTGAATAGATTTTAACCATCCAGTTTTTTTCTTTGAAGATAGCATTTTGTTTGTCTGAAATTAGAATCCATTTCAGTTTCATGGAGGAGCAAAGGTGAGGCACTCATCTGTCTCTGTCCTTTTTGCCTGACACAGTGTTAGCCCAATGCTTGGCACCAGTAGGTGCTCTATGTATAAGTGTTTTTCAGTAAATGAATTAATAATATATGGGTTTTCTCGAAATGAATTAATAACATCTCAGTTTTAAAACTTCACAGATTGGATGGATTGATTTCATGAAACATGTCCTTTGTGTTTAAGTTTCTTGCCAAATCTAAGTTGGAGAGATTAAATTGGAGATAGAAAAATGATTGTTATGTACATTTGTAGAACTTTAGTACTAGACATAATTCCAGAGATTATTTAGTTCTAGCTCCTCATTTTTCACACAAAGGCATTGAGGACCAGAGAGGTTAAGTGACTTGCTCATGCTCATATTATGTCAAGCTTGGACCTAACCCAGATCTCCAGATCTCCAGATCTCTAGGCTTCGGTATCATCTCTTTCCATTAGGCCCCTTGGAAGTAAATCTTGGTTTCATGATTCCTTTCATGGCCTAGGTTTAACTCCTGAGCTCCCAAAGAAGAATTTAGGAAAAATTTTATGTTTGTGTTAATTGCAAAATAGAAAGATTTCTGAGACAGCAACTCCTCTTCCTCTCAAGGATCCTGTGCAGTGCATGGGCTGCTTGGGGGCACCCATATGTTTTGTTTTGTTTTGTTTCTGTTTTGAGATGGAGTCTTGCTCTGTTGCTCAGGATGGAGTGCAGTGGCACAATCTTGGCTCACTGCAACCTCCGCCTCCCGGGTTCATGCAATTCTCCTGCCTCAGCCTCCCAGGTAGCTAAGATTACAAGCATGCGCCACCACACCCAGCTAACTTTTTGTGTTTTTAGTAGAAATGAGGTTTCACCATGTTGACCAGGCTGGTCTTGAACTCCTCACCTCAAATGATATGCCCACCTTGGCCTCACAAAGTGTTGCGTTTACAGGCATGAGCCACCGCACGCAGCCTCCCATATTAATTTTTTAATGTCCTTTCCTCCTGGTAAGTCTGTTGGAAAAAGAGAGCTTGCACCATCTAGTGGATCTAAGAAGAGACTCTTAGGCTTAAATTTTGGGTGACCTTACTTTAAAAAGAAGGAACAATATTTTTATTTAATGAATCTGCACATTCTCACATGGAATCCTTTTTATCACGAGAGTGGCAGTAGCAGCACAGAATGAAGTTAGGGTCACTTTGTACTTCATAGTGCTAGAGATGTGACACCTTACTGACCGTGCTTCTTTTTAGTGGTGGAAAGCAGGCCACAAAGTGGGTAACTGGATTTAACTGATTTAACTGGATCAGGAAAGGCATGAGCAGGGGTATTTTTAGATAACTCTCCAGGTGATTCTAACATAGAACCAGGGCTGAGAACCACTGCTGTATTACAACCTTGGTTTTTCAACAGTGCTTGGATTCTTGTTCTCATTAATTGAAAACACTGGCTCTTCTGTAACGGGTCTTTCCGTCCTAGTTGGGAATTAGTCAAATCCTATTATTCCTGGGAAACCCGCTAGTGCTCATTTGGACAATTAACTTATTCAAGAATGTACAGCATTCTATCCAATGGATAATGAAGTTTTAGAAGCGTTCAAATTATTCCTTTGTTTTCCTTCAATGGAGATTTTAAATCTTTTTACATGCTCTGGAAAATATTTGTCTCATGTGGCAGGTGGTAGAAGACAGTATCTGTCAAGCGGGATAACTTGATGATCGAATGGGCAGTGCAGGCCAGGGGCCTCACCACTGACATTGCCCTGTGATCTGAAATGCCTGTTAACCTCCTGGGCTTGAGTTTTCTTTGAAGAGTGTGATTGGTCATCTTTGTATGTACAAAGTACTGCTCAGCAAAAAACTAGGTTACAAAAAAAAGCTTTTGTTACTCCATCACTGAAATATCTTAAGTGGCACCTTAGCACCTGTGTTGTATAGTTGTGCTTGATGGTCATAATGACCAGGAGGCTTTGTGATAGTGGTCCACAGCCTGGTGCACATCAGAAGCAGCAAGGGATGCCTGGCAGTAGACCTGGAGATAATTAACTGGATCAGGATAGGGCATGAGCATGGGTATTTTTAGCTAACTCACCAGGTGATTCTGACATGGAACCTGGGTTGAGAACCACTGCCACAAGATATTCTTAAAAATGTTTTGCAGGCTGGGTGCAGTGGCTCATGCTTGTAATCCCAGCCTTTGGGAAGCTGAGGTGGGTGGATCACCTGAGGTCAGGAGTTCGAGACCAGCCTGGCCAATATGGTGAAACCCTGTCCCTACTAAAAATATGAAAATTAGCCAGGCGTGGTGGCGCACGCCTGTAGTCTGAGCTACTCGGGAGGATGAGGCATGAGAATCACTTGAACCCAGGAGGCAGAGTTTGCAGTGAGCTAAGATTGTGCCATTGCACTTTAGCCTGGGTGACAGAGCGAGACTCCATCTCAAAAAAAAAAAAAAGTTTTGTAAGGCAAGGCACGCTGGCTTATGCCTGTAATCCCAGCACTTTGGGAGGCCGAGGCAGGAGGATTGCTTGAGCTGAGGAGTTTAAGACCATCCTGGGCAACATGATGAAACCCTGTCTCTACAAAAGATACAAAAATCACCCAGGTGTAGTGGCATGCACCTGTAGTCCCAGCTACTTGGGAGGCTGATGTGAGAGAATTGCTTGAGCCTGGGACGTTGAGGCTACAGTAAGTGGTGATCACGCCACTGTACTCCAGCCTGAGCCACAGTGTGAGACCCTGTCTCAAAAACAAAACAAAAACAAAACAAACAAACAAAAAAAAGTTTTGTGAACCTTGAATTTCAAATCAAGTTTGGCAGTCTGATGTATATTTTCTGGCTTTTAAATTATTTGAATATTGGAGATCCATATTTGATAACCAGTATTCTCCTGGGGCCCAGGGAGCAGGAACTGCACTGTTTTGTGATTAGAGTAATGAAGTTATCATTGTGTCTAAATGACTCCATTTTTACATCTCTCAGAGGTGCTGGTGGAGTCAGTCCCTGTGCATGACCCAGGTTTGAGGAATGTGAGTACTTTCAGGGATTGCCAGGAGCAGTGAGGACCAGAAGTTAATGCTTCTGTGAGTGGCAGCTTAATGCATTGTCGTAATTGTACACATCTGAGGGCATTGATTCTATATTGTTGGCCCTTGTTCCAGTGACAGTAGGAAAGTGGGTGTCTTTCACATAAAGCTTTTTTTCCCCCTCTTATCATTTTAATAATGCATTTCACCTCTTTCTGTGGTTTCCAGGAGTAGGGTGTTCTGTGAGTTCTCTGCAGAAGCTGTTTTCTGCAGTAAAGTCCTGATCTGTCACTGGGAGCAGCTTTCTTCTGACAAATGTAGCTGAACTGGTTGGCAGAAGGATGGCAGGGAGGTAAAAGGGCAGGGAGTGGTTATAAATCCTCTAAAACGTCATCAATTGAACTCTTACAATGGGAGACAGTGTCTTTGACGACGTGTTCCAAATGGTTGATACAGATATTCAATTTCAAAGGATTTCTGCTGTGTTTTCAGAGGGCAGGGGACAAGAATGCCAGGAAATTGTTTGAATTCTTGCCTTGATGCCTTCTCCTCAAAATAGTGTAAAAAACATGAAATTTATTATCAGGTAGACTTAGGTTTGAATGTGGCTTCTGCCACTTGCTGTGTGCTTCTAGGGCAAAATTTTGAGCCTCACTTTTCTTAGCTGTAAAATGAGAATCCTAATACCTACCTACCATTTTACTCTATCAAGATGAATTGATTAACATAATACATGTAAAACATCTAACACAATGTTTGGCACAGAACTGGTACTTCATAAATGGTGGCTATTTCTGGAACTACTGTTAATAGTGGTAGTAATGAATGATAATGATAATAATAAACAAACCCCCCCCCCACCTTTGGAAATGGCCTGTATGTCCCCTTAGCCTTTGGTGGGGATGGCAAGGGGGTGTTGACGGAGGCCCATCCGGGAAGGGTGTACTCAGAATTTTCATCCTCACATAGTCAACGTGTTATAATTTAGAGTCTTATCACATATTAATCCTTTAAAATGCAGTCACTCTCTAGAAGAGTTCATTTTACTGATTACTCATTTTGTGTACGCCCTGCTGTTTAATTCAGAGGGCCTATAATACAGATTTTTATGTACACAGTGTGGACAGGGGGTTAGTAGAGGAGAGGGGAAAATATAATTTCGGAATTACTTTGGCCATAAGTCACACCTGGTGTCATGGTTTGGTGTGGGGTTTGGACACCCAGGAAAGGTTAGATTATTGAGAAGTTGAGAAGAGGAGATGCCAGAATGGGTGACAGGAGGGTGGTGGGGACCCAACTACAATTTCGAATTTCCTGTGCAGGGTTCTCTGTTAGGATTGCCTGTGTGTTGCCATGAGTTTGTCTTGGTGTTCCTTCTGTCATTTGGCATCAGTTGACAGTGTCTGGAGTACAGTTCCATTTCATTGAAGCATTCGGTCTAGAGTATAAAGCATTTTTGTGAATCAGTGGAAACTGAATTTGCACAGCTGAGGATCTGTACTGCAGTTTCAGAAAAGTCAGTATAGTTTAATTGAGGTATAAAGGGCTCTCCTCCCCATTTGAGTTGTGACATGTTGAGAAATACAAAGAATGAGGCAGATGGAAGAAGATTAAAACACCATCTTTATTACCAGTAGAACTGATGCTAGAGAATAGGGTTTACTCCTGAAGACAAACATTCCCAATATTCAACCTGAGAATTAGACAGACAGACTCACCCAGACACATTATAGAACCTGTGCTGGGGAAGAGCAGAGACAAATATGTGCTTTCTTTTATTGAGACAGAGTCTCACTCAGTTGCCCAGGCTGGAGTGCAGTGGCACAATCTTGGCTCACTGCAACCTCCATCTCCTGGGTTCCAGTGATCATTCTGCTTCAGCCTCCCTAGTAGCTGGGACTATAGGCATAGGCCACCACACCCAGCTAATCTTTGTATTTTTAGTAGGGATGGAGTTTCACCATGTAGGCCAGGCTAGCCTTGAGCTCCTGACCTCAAGTGCTCTGCCCGCCTCAGCCTCGAAAGTGCTGGGATTACAGGTGTGAGCCTCTGTGCCCTCTCCCGAATATGTACTTTCTGCTGGAAGCCTGGCTCCCCGGAGAAGAGAGGATGGGACAGGCTCAATCCCAAGCTCAACAAAATGACAAGTTACTCCTCCTCTCCTGGAGAAGAATTACTGGGGGAGTCAGAGAGAGGCCAGAAGTACAGTGCTAGGAGATCCTGCATGTGGGAGGACACATGAGAACTGGAGACTTCGTTTTACTCTATCATGTCTGCATAAATTCAACCTAAGTTCTAGCAAATTTGGAAGGAGTAATTCATACTTAAAAAAAAAACAAATGGTAGTGGTTTAAATGTCACTCCCATCACCAAGAACATATCATGGTCCCTGGGCCCTGCAGAAGATAATCCAGAGCCCTTAACCTGGTTTTGAAAACCTCTCCTGATGTGGTTCCATCCTGCCTATGAGCCTTCCTTCCCTTTATGATGTGCAAATGCAGATCTAAAGTCTGATTAGTGCCCTCATCATCCTTTGAACAGTTCATTCTTGCTCCTGTGTTCCTACTGGATTATCCTTTCCACTTCTTGCCTGTTCATCCAAAGTGTACTCATCTGGGCCAGGCACGGTGGCTCATGCCTGTAATCCCAGCACTTTGGGAGGCTGAGGTGGGGGGATCACTTGGGGTCAGGAGTTCGAGACCAGCCTGGCCCACATGGTGAAACCCCATCTCTACTAAAAATACAAAAATTAGCCAGGCATGGTGGCTTGTGCCTGTAATCCCAGCTACTCGGGAGGCTGCAGTACAAGAATCACTTGAACCCGGGTGGCAGAGGTTGCAGCGAGCTGAGATCGCACCACTGCACTCCAACCTGGGTGACAGAGTGAGACTCTGTCTTAAAAAAACAAAACAAAACAAACAAACAAAAAACGTGTATTCATCTGTTAGGTCTCAATACAAGCACCACTGTGGGCAGAAACCTTGCACTGAAGCGTATGCTGACTTCTCTCATCTCCAAATTGCCAATGAACTTTCACATAGGACTGCACTGCTTAGTGCTTGTTCATCAAATGAGCTTTGTCTGCCAATTGTTGTAAGTTTTTTGAGGGATAAATGTTTGTTATGCTGCTTTTGTGTATCCTCAGCTGCTAGTATATTGTACACCTGGAAAACACTCAATATATATGCAGTTGGTTAAATAGATGTGTCAAAAGAAAGTGGCTAGCACTCTTACCAGTATATTAGAAGAGAGTGATGTGTTGGTTATGCTGGAAAATGAAATACCAAGACAAAGAATTGAGATTAGCACTTAGTTTTATGTCACTGATGTGGAATCAAAGAATGCTTTGGAACAGACTTGTAACAGAGAGGTTAGATCATCATCATTTTACAGCAGAGAAAACAAAGGCTCATGATTTGGAAAGAAATGTTCGGAGTCTGTGAGCTTAATATTTGTGAGAGGAATAGAGGATATGAAGCAGATGATCTTTCAGTTCTTTAACATTTGATTATGTTTACAAGGTTTATGTGGTAGCTTTATGTTTGCGTTAGAAGGTCCTCTAAGTGTTCCAAAGTGCTTTTCTATTATCCTGTCGATCCTCACTTCTTTATGTGCTCGCCAAAATCTGTGGGGGAAGGCACTTTTCACAGAAGCCTTCACATCTCATCATTAACCTTCTTCATTGACACATGTCTGCTCACTGTGGTAGATTACATAGTATGCAGGCCGGAGACATCAGGCTTGTTTTCCATTTGTAAGCAGTTGAGACACCAGAATATTACTTCGCTTGCCCATGGTCATCAGATGCTAAGAATTAAAATGCAAGTGTCTTATATTCTTTCCCATTGTAGACCATTTTCTACTACTCCACGATGTTTTTCTCTTCTTTAAGATCATCTGGAGACCCGGAGAGAATCCTGGCTGAGAAGGGAAGCGCATTTGTGAATCCCTGATCAGCAAAGAGATCGGTTAGTGCAAGTACCTGAAGCACCCAGGGTAGAAGGTTATGAACACCAGGTTGGAGAAAGGATGGCTTTGATGAGTGCTGAGAGAGGACGCTGCCCTGTGCCAGAGTGGAACAGGAAGCAGGAGCTGATACCTGAGAAGGACAGGTCAGCTAACCAGCCCTCAGTGAGGGGTTTCCAGGACAGCCTCGTTACTTGCTTTGTTGTAGGCTTCTCAAGACATCTGTGATCATATTTAACTATTGTACAAAAATAGCAAACAAAATAAAAGTAGTGTTTTAGTCATTTGTGCCAATGTTTCTTTCCAGTAAAATTTAAAAAAATTTTTGGTTTTTAACTTAAAAAATTAAATGTTAGTTTTGTCTCTTATTGGTTAGTTAACAGAAAAGCTAATAGAGAAGTTAGTCTGTCTAGTATATATTTTTAAACAGATTTCAAACACCGAGTTGTCACATAAGTAAGTCATGAAGTCAATTTGGTGGTCACAATTAGCTCTTAAAGTAGAATAAAATAGAAAATACCAGAGTGCATTGCACTTAGTAATGGTGAGTATTAGATATTATTATAAAATATTTTTATTATGATGAGTCATGGTATTAAAAAGTGTGAAAATACTGAATGGGAGAATGTTACTAGATTACTTGTTACTTGATGTTACATTTCTGCTTTATCATGGGCTATAAATAAATGTTAGTTGGTATTCTTTTGGTCTAAAACATTCATTAGTTAATTATTTCATTCAACATATGTATTTTAAGCACCCAATATATGCCAGGCACTGTTCTAAGTGTTTGCTGGGGTTGAGATATCTATAGCAATTTACTTACAAAGCATATCTTATTTCTCTTACTCAGAGAAAACAGTGTATTGGTGTGCCTAAGGTTTAGCTGTGGATACAGAAAACTCCCTTTATATTACAGAAAACTCGCTTTAATGATCCTTTCGTATTCCGCACACCACTTCTATTTACAATTCACTAGCCAGGACACACATAGTAACATCTAGATGCAAAATGTGTTTTTTTATTATAAAGTCAGGGTTTATTCCCAAGGAAGAGAGGGAGAATAAATATTGGGGAGACGTTTAGTAGTGCCTGCCATAAACCTCAAAGCTTCTTACAGATAAACAAAATTTCATTTCCATTGATGGGAAACTGGAAATTTCTATTATTATAATTATTGGAAAGGCACAGAGTTGGCAGGGCCACTGCATAGAGTTGGGCAGGTTGTCTACTGCACAAGGGCAGCCTGCTGAGGGTGCAGATAGGAGAGATGGTGTTCATGTTCTGTTTGCCAGACTTTGTGTCCTGGCATGGGGCTGTGTCCACCCATGGGAAGAGGCACCCTTGTCTAATTGGCAGAAGACACCTTCTTCTCTGGCCAAGCCATCTGCTTACCGAACTGTGGGCCTGGGGGGCTACTTTGCCCAAAGAGATGTATTTCTAATTTGCAGAAATGCCCTATATGGGCTGGTTGTGGCTCAGAGGCCAGTTTCAACTAGCCTAGAGGTCGTCTTAAGCATTTGACCCTGACATACCTGATTCTGCCCCTTCTTCTAGTATAGCTCTTCTTGCCTGGTTTTATATTTTTAAAATAATAGAAGTTAGCTGTCAAAACTTTATGCATTGTCTTATCACAAATAGGCACAGAGTAAATTTTCAGAGGCTGAGCAGGTCTACCGGTCCTGCAGAGTCTCCTCATCCCTGACGTCTTCGTAGCCCCTCACGTCACTTCTCTTCCATTGTAGGAAAGGAAATTCATGTTATAAACTAAGCTTACATCGATCTCTGATTTGAAATGGAAAATTAGATATCTTTTGTTTTTAACTTCAACAAGTGCATGAGGGAGATAATGGTACCAAATGATTGAGTTCTTAAGCATCAGAATTATGAAAAGATAGAAACGGTCCCACCCTCCCTATACACAGAGAAATAATAGTTAAAACGCACACACACACAAAACCCCACCTTATCTAAGGCAGCCAGGTGGTATTCATCTTGGAAACAAATGCAGAGAGTGGAGGGAAGATCTGGTCTGAAAGTTGGTGTGAATCTTTTATTCTTTCCCTGCACTCTCCTAAGAGAACATTAAAAATGTATCAGCAACAAAGGCCCTGCAAGCTTTTCTTCAAGTAAGAGAACCAAAAAGCAAGGAAAACAGAGAAGGAGTTTAGTCTGTTTATCTTCTGACTATAATTTTCTCTCGCCTCCCACTAACTTTTTTTGAGGCTTGCTGTCCCGTCATTTTTGTGTCTGACTTGCGTTTCAGGCGAGGTAAAGCGGAGTCATTCTGATGGGATGCTCCTCTGTGATTATCCAGTGGCAGATGATGTGCAGGTTTGGGACAACAGAGAGGAACAACCAGAATGACTGTAATTATTGAATTTGTTGGGGCAGATATGTGTGTGTTTTCTGCCTTCCCATTGTATTGAGGTCTTTCCAGTGCTCGTGGAAAATAAGCGAGGAGTGAAATCTGTCTTTTATTATCAGAGCTTGCTTTGTTACAGTTTTAGTGTCTAGGAAAATGGGTCTAAATTTAAATTCCTTTCCCAAATGATACATTTAACCCATCAGGGAGATTGAGCTGTGTGCGTGTGGTGGCGGGGCGGAGGGAGTGGGGGAGGAGTTGAGGCGGTTGCGTGGAAGGGCAGGCATTAGATGCTGCCTTCTTGCAGTGGTTCTCAGATGCTTCATTCTAGAGAAGCTGCCGGTTGGGGTTCTGGCCCATGGACCATTTCCCCTCCATTGTGGGTTTTAAAGTCAGTCTCATCAGCATTCAGTAGTATTGTCTTATTAATCAGGAAGATAAATAGGGAGAAGCCTGAGGAAGCATTTCTTTTTTTTTTTTTCCCAGCGGATCACTTTTTGAGGTTACCGTAATTCAAGAGCATGGCATGAGTTACTCTCTGTATTTTCAATGAAATGTTATTCATTATAAGTGGAAAATTTCCCCTGCTGTTATGGCATTGTAAAATTAATATAACTACCCTGCTAAGGAAGGCATCCCCACCATGGGCTGTGAAAATCCAGTGTTTTTATTAGTAACAGGGCTGCTGATTTCCATCTTGACACATTTATTGATTACTCTGAGTACCTGGCGGTGCATCAGGTCCTTTGAGAGTTCACATTGCAGGTCAGATGTAGTCATTTCTGCAGTAAGTTTGCAATCTTAAAGGATGAATGTGTGTATTATGAAAACGGAGAAAGGGAACTGACAGCCTAGAAAAGGGAAGTCTGAGAGGTTTAATAAGAATTCCGGAATAGGAAAGTTGAGTTTTGTGGGGACAGCATTTCTCCGTCAACACTTATTAAGATGAGGGCAGGGTAAGGTACAATTTAAATTACAGCAGGTGGAATCTCCCTTTGTAATGAGGAGTACTTTCTTCTGATTCAAAAATTATGAGCCTCAACTAAGTTGTGTTGCCCAAAGAAGCTGTGTAATCTCTGTTTGAGTTTGAAAGAAGGGTGTCGTGGGTGTTTGTGTTTTGGCAGCCCAGCACCAGACCTCTTTTTCTTTCTAAGCCTGTCTCTCCAGCCTTCTGGTGATTCTGTGAGACACCCCTTCAGTAAGTATTTTTTTTGCTTGGACCATCTGGAGTTAGTTCTCATAAGATTGCTGGGACTCAAATAACTGAAACAGTATGCTTAGAATAGTCCTTAGTTACGTACTAGGTACTCAATAACTGGTCAGTGATGTTGTTTTTATTGTTTCTCAAATTGTCACTGAGAAGTTTGAATAAAAAAGGGACCCTTTCTGGAACAATTAATAAATAGGAAAGAGAAGAACCAAGTGGTCTTTGGAATACCCCTCAGATCTTTGTTTCTGAGCCAAAATGCCCGCATGTTTCCTTGTTAATACCTCAGGCCCATGCTATGAATTACCTTTCTTATGGAGTATTTGGGTATTCAATAGCTAAACTTTATTAGGTGAGGTTCAAGTATGATGGATCATATACTGCATTATACTCTAATAAATTATATCATAATGAAGCTATAGGGTATAAATTATGCACACATAGTATAGACATAGCCAAATGGCTATAGACATAGGCATTTGCTGAAACCTCCAGGGAGAGAGGTTTATGATAAGCAAGCGAAAATAACTTTTGATGTGAAAAAAGCAGTAACACTTCAACTTGGCCAACCCTAGTTGCAGCATTGGCCCATTGGACATAGGACCATTTTTATTGGCGATGACAGCTTTATTCTTGTTCTGTCAGTATTGGTCAGCTCGTCCTGTGGGATTAAAATGAGGTTTAGATTGGCTAGCATTGGCAAATACAGATGAAAATATGTTTTAGGGAGTTTCTGTGTCCCCTCTAACTACAGCCTGTTCTAGGACACACTGAATCTTTGGGGCTGATGTAGCCCATCCCTTGTGACCACCTCAAAATCTTCTGATTCTACAAAATGCCTGGGAGGGAATAGGGAGGGAGTGGAAATGGATGAGGTGTTCATTTTCTATAAGGAGTGGTTGTACTCCCCCCCCCCCCAACCCCAAAAAACATTCAAAAAAAGGCAACTTTTTTTTTTTTGCCACAAACATCCCCACGCCCTCCCTGGTTTTTTTTTTTTTTTGGCCTCAATTTGGCTTATTTTAAACTGAGGACCCAAGTCAGGAAATAATAGCCATCCTTTACTCAGTCCCTTCTATGTGTTGAGATTTATGTGTATTCTCTTTAATCCTCTTAATACTTTCAAACATATTGGATTATCCCCATTTTGCAGAGGAGGAAACAGGCTTAGAGAGATTAAATAACACAATCAAGGTTATACAGGTAATAAATGTTAGGATTTGAACTCTAGTTTGTATAGCTCCAAAGCCTCTCCTTTTTCTGAAAACCACTCTCTATTATCTTCCTCTCACTGTTTTCCTCAAAACCTCATTTTCTACTCAGGGCTGGCAACCATATTCCCTGCAAGGCTAACGTAACTCCTGGTATAGACCTCACACAGGTTCAGGTTTTAAGTAGAATTTCCTAATGCATTTGGCTTCTGCTTACAACAACAAAGCACTCAGAATTGTGTTTTGTTCATATTTCTGTCCCCAGGACCCAGTGCAGAGCTTTCACACCTGCATAAATGTTTGCTGAATAGGTCCATTCCTGATATGTTCCCATTGCAAGGAGGTGTAGGAAAAGGTAGGAACCCCAAAGGTGCAGCATCCATAGCAGTTGACAATATTCATGACAAGGTAATCTGAACACTGAGAACAAAATGGAAAATGCAGAAAAACAATCAACCAAATCCCAGATAATAAAGGTTGTACTTCGGGGACAGGTAGTCAGTGTTTATTCAAGTACCTCAAATTTGGGCCAGTTAAATACATTGAGATCTGCTCCAGGGAAGCAGTGCTCAGTGAGAAAGCCACATGGCCTTGGGAGCACCACCACTGCCTGTGGTTTGAGTGGCACTGCCTCCCACGTTGTGTCTCTGGCGCCTGGTTTTCCCCAGGCAGACAGATCCCAGCTCCTACTTCCATTGGGGAGATGAGCGGTGTTTCACTATTCAGGGCCTGGGAGGACCCTGAAAAGCCATTTGTTCACTGCTTCCCTTTTCTCCCAGAAGATATCAATTTATTATACTAATATATTTAATGTATTACAGATCCATTGAAGAAATGCTGGGAGAAAAGGGGCAGAGACTGGCTTTTATTTTAATACACTTTCCTCAAAATATGTTACTGAAATCCTCATTGTAGCCACTCTGTTTCCTCCTTCCTCAAATATTTTAGGAATAAATCAGCAAACTTGCTGACTTTGGCTGTCACCTCCATTCACCTCCCCAGCTGGCCTCTGGCGGTGCTAGCAGTATAGCGTGTGGCCTAGAGGTCGGGGAGCAGAAGGGAGGCATAGGGGAGCCGATGGGAGGGAGCCGGAATCATCAACTGCAGACTATTTTCAGATCTGGAGTCATTGAACATTTTCTGTCCTGAATTTTTGGCTGAAACAGTAGAGCTGCTTGCTGAGAACCAGGGCGTCTGTCTTCCCTTTTGTGCTTGAATGTTCTTCTTAGCGCTTCATGTCCTTGGAGGGGAGAAGATGGCTGCAAGGAGCCCATCCAGCTGCTGCCCTTGGCTGCAGGTGGGTGGATATGCCTCCCGCCTGTCCGTTGGCTTGGCTCTCTCTGGCAGCAGCAGGCGAGCTCGTAGCCTGTGTTCCCTGTTAAGACCCTTTCACTCCTGCTTTGTGTGATCCAGCCTTGTCATTCTTTTCCCCTCTGCTGATTTCAGTGGGAGCTTCACTCTGGTTGGACCCACTGGGGCTGATGACTCACTGATGACCCAGGTGAACCAGCAGTTAGCTAGTTTTTTCCTCTGTTATCAAAGGAAAAGCCAAGGAAGGGTGGCTTCTAACTTGGAGAGGGTGCCACAGTCACCTGACCCCACTGCCTGCCACCTGCCTGAGTGACAGAAGGTAGGATCCATCTGTTTGTTCCAGTGTGACTAGATCACAAAAAAACAATTAGCAGGTTGGAAATGTATTTTTCAGGACACACATAAACCTGCCATTACAGGGAGGATTCTGGTGCTAATTTAGATGCAAATGGGATGGCCCAACTAGAGCTGATTACAGAAAGGTCAGAATGTCTATATGCTCAATTTCACTCCTATGGTGTGCAGTAAGTTAATGTGCTGCTGCAGTTGTGGGCATGATGGCTGGCTTTGGTTCTGGCTTTAATTCTTTTTAGAGAGCTTTGGTTTTATAGAAGTAGAATGTGATGCGTGGTGTCACCTCCTCCCTCCCCACCCACCTCCTTTTTAAAAGAAAACACACTGTCCATTTTACCTATTTCTGAGAAGCTTGAAATTCTAATAAAAAATAAAAACACACTTTTGGAGCTCTTAGCCTAAGACAAAAAAGAGTAGATTGATTATAAATTCAGTTGCCATCCTGTTCAGAAAACTGATCTCACCTATGTGTGCGCTTCTTCCAGGCCAGCCCATGCTGGGTTATAGCCTGGAGCATAGGGAACTGGTGATGAGAACTGGTGGGTGAAAGGAGGGCGTAGATGATGGTGAACTGTGCTCCTGTGGTGTTTTTCAGATGTTTTTGGCTGCAGCTCACAGTCAGAAATAATATTTTGCATGTTTGCATATATATGTGTATTCACTGAATTTGCAAGCAAAGCACATATATTTAATATATTGCATTATGTATATTTTCAACAAAATATGTATACACAAGTTTGACAAAACAGGACTTGCCCTTACTACGTGCAGGGTACTCTAATATTTTCTATTGGAATCTGGTCTAAACCATTAATGAACTAATAAACTGAATTAACTACCCACTCTTGAACTCAAACTGTAGTTTCAAAAACACCGGCTTGAGGGATTGGTGAAGATTCTTGGCATGAAGAAGGACCCAGACAAGGGCTATAGGAATGTACAGAAGACGGGCAGAAAAAGATTTATTTCCAAGGATGGACTAAACGGGACTCAATAGCAGTAAAGTCAAGTACCTGAGTCAGGCCTCTATTCTGGAACTTGGGTTGAAAAGTAATCACGTAATAGCGCCTAAGCAGATACGTTCTTTAGAGTAACAACTGTTCTTATCTTGTCAAGGATAATTATTCGTTTGTGGACACTGAGTTTTCTTTAGGTGATTTCAGTCATTGTGGCCCACCTTTAGTATGAAATAACATTCTTAAGCTTTAGTATCCCTAAATTTCATTATTGTGTATGATATGGCAGTAAGGTAGAACGTCATTTACTGTTTCTATTAGTATTTCTATGTAAATTCGTAGCAACCTGCAATTCTTTATAGAACAATTTAAATAAATATTGATAGTCATCTCTAAGACAGAGATCTTACTTATATTAACACCAGATTGTCCTTCATAATGGGTGCATGAAGAAGACTCTACTTTCCAGTCTTGCTAACACTTCTTTGGGGCATTAGCAGAAGATTTTGTTTTACATTCTGCACAGCAGAGCATCTTTTCCCTTGAGGTTTATTGTTAGCTTTCCAGTGATCACACTTAGGCTCTGGTCTCATCCTTGTTAAGGAGGTTGCCTATTTGGGGGGATTAGAGGAAGTTTCTGAAAGTAAGATAATGGGACAGGAAAAGATTTTCTGGTATAAAAAGCTCCTAAGGGCTCTGCGGATATGGTGGAAGGAAAAGATGGAAGGAGAAGGGAGCCAGATTTTCCTGGTTTGGGTATTAGTTTAATGTGAGTATGATCTCAGTTCATAAAAATATGCAACTTAATGCTTAATGGACTTGGGTTTTTAATATTTATAGCATGTTATATAAACGTTGTCCCTCCAAGTGCTTCTTAAATCCTCTTAGCTTATAAATGACAGCTTTGATTTCTAAAAAGAAATGAAATCTTTTCACTTATCCAGCCTAACAGTAGTAAACAATAGATACTTAATGCCCTCCTTTCATGTTAGGCTACAGAGACTGAGACTATAGTCTAAGGAGTTGATTGCTGTGCTTTCGAGCTTACTAAGGTCATATGTAACTTAAGGGGGGAAAAGCTGATGCTACATTATTGGTACAAAGGCTGGAATTCTGTATGACACGTCAGTTCAGCAGTGTTCCGTAGATAAGTTGAAAATATTGTATTACAGAAACTACATACATAGCCTGTTTGGAATGATTATGCAACTTTTTTTCTAGTGATCAAGTTTGTTGGGGAATTAGATTTTCGCCTAAATCATTTAGGATTAAGTTTCTGCTAAAGGATCCCAGGTTTGCAGTAGTGAAGTGGATGTGAGCTAATGTAGGGTTGTTGTGAGTCATTTCCCCGTTAGCCATGATTGGTGACATCAGTTATTACAGAGATCTTTATAAAAAATGTCTTTACTCTCTGGGGCCTTCAGGACACATGTGGAGGATAAAGAATAATCAAAAGTTAAACTAAACTCTGGCAAATATAAATCACTAGATCTTTGGGGCTGTCATTCACTCAGGAAGAAGTATGTTCTGTGTGCCAGGCTTTGTACATTGCATTGGGGTAATAAAGGAAAAGACACAATGTGCATCCCAGGACAGCATTAGGAGTGCTCCATATATGGGACTAGAAAACATCAGGAAACACAAAGACGGAAGTAGTTTGTTTCAGAATCAGGGGCAGACCATGAAAAGCACTCTTCCCAATGCAATTTATTTGTTAAATGGTTCATGGTTACCTGTTTCTATTGCTGTATTTGGGCCACAGAGAGCTCTTTACAGTTGGTCAGATGACATAGTGGTGTATTGAATGTCTGAGAGCTTGCCTTGTTGGCACCAAGCTGGGGGAAGGGAATTTGCACTACGATATGTACTCAGACCACTGTGGAATGACTTCTCATTAGATTCTAATGCACTGGATAAGCATGCCTTCTTAGGATAAAGAAAACAGACACACTGACTTGGTAATATTTTATCCACCTGGGCTCATCTATCCAGAAGAGAGCTGAGCACCAGAACTTTTTAAAAGTAATTTAAGCAGCCAAAATAGATAGCGCCAAGCCTTTATGCACAGATGCATCCACTCAGGGCTCATCTACACTTATGTAGCAGATCTGGACATCTGGTTTCTAAACTAATCTGTGGATTTTGAAAGCTGAAAATTAAAAGGGGAAGAGGAATGGAATATAAAAGGAATGGCCCAGTAACCGTAAGATAATGTGACAACTAACGCTTTTAAAGGAAGAGAAAGAAAGAAGATTTTAAAACATGGAAAAGGGAAAATAAAAATCACTCAATTTGTATTGCCATCTGTTTTGTTTAGAATCGAGTGCATTTGACTCATGGTGGAGGGATTGCTAAGATTTCTAGGGTGTGTGGTATTAGAATCTGAAAGTTTGAACTATTTCTCTGGTGATTTTCATGCATTCAGGTGTGGCTGTTTCTTTATGCTTCTGCGGGGCAGTTGATGACCCTGGGAATAACCTCTATTCATCAAAAGATGGTATATTCTCATCTTAGGAGGACAAAGATGTATATGCTAGCTCTTAAAATACTCCTAATAAAAATGTTTACGGTTAGAATTTTGATACTTGAAGCATCAAATCCTCAGCTTCTTGAAAAACTTGGCTCTTCAGAGTCCTATTCACTGAAAAATTGACATTTTACTACATGAGAAAATTATACCAGGTAGCAAATATTAATTTGAATTATAAAAAACTAAGTTACTTTATAAGCAGTGAGTTCTTATAGTACTTTATAAATAACATTTTATGTGTATTATTCAGTTATAAAAAATTTGACTTACATCTCTCCAGAAACACATCTGAACATCTGTAGTACTTTGTGTCTGTACTGCTCCTTTGCAATTTGTATTATCATTTTGCTTGTTATAGCTCATCTTCCTGGACATAGAGTGTTCTTATGTTTTCAGCTCCTTGTACATAATAGGTCCCAATAAATGTTTATTGAATGACTAATAATGAAACAAGTGACTCCGAGCTTTCTAATTAATCCTTTACAATCCATGTAAATACTTTCCATTATCTTTTTTCTTCAGTTCTGATTACACTCTAAAATCTTTATGGTATTTGAACTGCATTTGATGATTAGAATTGTCAGAACACTTGAACTGATTTCTTTTTTTTTTTTTTTTGAGACGGAGTCTTGCTCTGTCGCCCAGGCTGGAGTGCAGTGGCTGGATCTCAGCTCACTGCAAGCTCCGCCTCCCGGGTTTACGCCATTCTCCTGCCTCAGCCTCCCGAGTAGCTGGGACTACAGGCGCCCGCCACCACGCCCGGCTAGTTTTTTGTATTTTTTAGTAGAGACGGGGTTTCACTGTGTTAGCCAGGATGGTCTCGATCTCCTGACCTCGTGATCCGCCCGTCTCGGCCTCCCAAAGTGCTGGGATTACAGGCTTGAGCCACCGCGCCCGGCCTTGAACTGATTCTTTATGCCTTTCTTTTTCCTTATTGAATTAAAGGGTGGAAACAGCATGAGGTATTGTGGAATGTGAATAGGTTATGGGTTTCAATAAAGCTCTGAAGTATGTTTTCGTGGGCAGTCGTGTTCTTGCCTTGATGGGGTCACTGTGGTGAGGCTGGGGCCACGGGAGAGGCGTGTATCACAGCATCAAGAGGATGCTCACCTGCGCTCACTCTGTTGTTGGTTCTAGGTGACTGTGGAGGAGGTCATGACCACAACTGCATATCTGGACCTTTTCCTGCGTAGCATCTCCGAGCCGGCACTACTTGAGATCTTCCTCCGTTTTATCCTATTGCACCAGCACGAGAATGTCCACATCCTAGACACTCTCACAAGTCGAATCAACACCCCATTTCGGGTAAGGAGAGCGCTAGAGGAAGGGAACTTACAACTAAGAACAGATTTCAGGAGAGTTTGTTTTGGGAATGAAATTATGAATATTCTCTTTTGCTCTCTCTCTCTCTCTCTCTCTTTTTTTTTTTTTGGTGGTTGTTGTTCTGTGGCCATTACCTTCTTTCTATTTGGTTAGAGATGAATGGGATAATGTGTTTTGCTCTCAAGGATCCTTCTGTCAAAGAGGTGACACTTACTGCCTTTCATAGGACATCTTTTGCGATTTCTCTGTTTTAGTACTTTCTTCTGTAGAACTAGCAGAATGCACTTTTGTGGGGGCAAGATGCAGGGGAACACGTGGACTTAAGCACAGATAAAACCAAGGAACCAGAGTGCATCAGGTCTGGATATTAGAGATCATATTCCTGTCCATGAGTTTTCCTGAAATGGAAGTTTGGAAAGTTGTGAATCTGGGTGGTCATTCTTCATTTTGAAGCTCTGATTAACTTGAAAAATACTCCTCCCCAAAGGCTGTCCCTATTTAATTGCAATTCTTGTTTTAAAAGCAAAAGAATGAGAATGTATATATCATTCAGTTTGTAACATATATAGAGATAATATGTATAACAATAATTGCACAAAGGGGGAAAGAGGGAATAGACTTATATAGGAGTAATATTTCTATATTTCACTAGAGCTAATTTAATATAAATCTGAAGTAAATTCTGGTAAGTTAAAATGTATACTGGAAGCACCAGAGCAACCACTAAGAAAATAACTAAAAAATGTAGTGGAAAAATCATTTAAAGGAATTAAAATGTTATGCTAAGAAAATATTCAATTAGCACTACACTTAACAGCAACATAATACACATTCTCCTCCAATGTACATGAAATATTCTCTAAGACAGACCATATGCTAGGCCATATAACAAGCCTCAGTGAATTTAAGAGGATTGAAATCATGCAAAGTATGTTCTCTGATCATAATGGATGGAAATTAAAAAAATATTGACAGAAACAAATTTGGGAAATTCACAAGTATATGGAAATTAACACACTTCTAATCAGTGGGTCAAAGAAGAAATCACAAGGGAAATGAGAATTTACTTTGAGATAAATGAGAATGAAGACAAAATATACCCAGGCTTATGAGATACAGTGAAAGCATTGTTTAAAGGGAAATATATAGTTGTGAACACATATGTTAAAAAAAGAAGAAAGAGCTCAAAGCAGTAACCTAAGCATCTACCATAATACACTGGAAAAAGAAGATCAAACAAAGCAGGCAAAAAGAAAACAATAAGGATTAGAGCAGAAATTAGTGAAACTGCAAATTTAAACAATGGAGAAAATAGGTGAAATAAAAAGTTGGTTCTTTGACAAGATTGACAAACCGTTAGCTAGGCTGAGAAAAAAAGAGGGAAGTCTCAAATTACTAAAATGAGAAATGAAAGAGGAGGATATTACTATCAACCTTACAGAAATAAAAACAATAAGTGAATACTGTGAGCAACTATATGCCAAAGGATGACTTAGATGAAATAGACAAATTCTAGAAAGACAAAAACTTGTGAAATGGAAAATCTAAAATTTATATCAAAATAAATCAATATCAAAATAAGATTAAAATAGAAATTAAACAAACTACTCATAAAGAAAAGCCCAGACCCAGTGGCCTCACTGGTGAATTCTTTCAAACATTTAGGCACTAGTTAAAAAGTAAGGTAAGCAAAATGGTGGAATAGGAAGACCCAGGACCTTATTCCCTCACAGAGAAACCCACTTAAGAAAATGTATGGACCAAATTGCCTTTGTGAGAACTTCAGAAATTTTGTAAGAACACCAGTTAAGAGGTTGTATTACAAAGCCGAGAAGAGACATATTGAAGTGTGCAGGAAAATAGGTGGCATTATTACCTGCTCTAGCCATGCGCCCTCCCCAACACAGTGTGGCAAGATGCAGAGAAAACTTCCAACTGCTGACTTTTACTTTGTGAGGGAAAGAGAAGAGTGAATTGCTGGCTTCACACTGCTGCTTATGTTCTGTCTGTTTATTGGGAAAAGAGGAATAAAATAGCTGTAAGACACACAGAAAACAACAAAATGGAAATAGTAAGTCCTTCCACCTCAGTAATTATTTCAAATGTAGATGGATTAAACACTCCAATCAAAAGATATAAACTGGCTAAATAGATTAAAAAAACATGATCCAAGCATATACTGTCTAAAAGACACTCACTTTTGATCTAAGAACATGCATAAGCTGAAAGTCAAAAGATGGAAAAATATATCCCATGCAAATGGTAACTAAAAGAAAGCAGAGATGGTTGTACTTATATTTAAAAAATTAGATTTTAAGGTAAAGAGACAAAAAAAGACACAAGAGATAAGGAATGACATTATGTAATGATAAAAGGGTCAATTCACTAGTAAGATATAAATATTATATATAAATCAGAGTTCTCAAATATATGAAGCAAACATTGACAGATTTACAGGGAGAAACAGACAGCTGCACATTAATAGTGGGAGACTTCAATGCCCTACTTAAATAGTGGATAAAAATATCAGACAGAAGATAAAGAAGGAAACAGGATTTGAACAACACTATAAACCATTTGGACCTAACAGACGTATACCAAATACTCCACTCAGCAATGGCAGGATATACATTCTCCTCAAGTGCACATGGAACATTGTCCAAAATAGACCACTTGTGAGGTCACAAAACAAAGTTTAACACATTTACAAAAATTGAAAGCACACAAATAATTTTTTTCTGACTACAATGGAATGAAACTAGAAATAAATAGCAGAAGAAAAAGTGGAAAAAATTATGAATACATACAAATTAAACAACACATTCTTGGGCCAAAGAAGAAATCACAAGGGAATTTAGAAAATATCTGGAGACAAGTGAAAATGAAAGCACAATATCGCCAAACTTATGAGACGCAGTGAAATAGTACTAAGAGAGAATTTTATAGCTGTAAACACTTAGGTTAAGAAAAAGAAAATCTTGAAGCAGCAACCTAACTATACATCTCCAGGAACTAGACAAAGAAGAACAAACTGAAGTCAAAGTTAGCAGAAGGAAGTGAAATAAATCAGTGAAATAAAGAATAGAAAAACCAATGAAACCAAGACTTGGTTTTTGAAACAACAACAACAATATTGATTGACCATTAGCTGGATTAACTAAGAAAAGAGAGATGACTCAAATAACTAAAATCAGAAATGAGAGGGGACATTGCAACTTATGCCACAGAAATTAAAAAGAGCATACCACAAACAATTATACACCAACAAACTGGATGATCTAGAAGACCTAGATACATTCTTAGAAACATAGAACCTATCAAGAATGAATCATGAAGAAATAAAAAAAAAAAGTCTAAACAGACTTACCTCTAGTAAGGAGATCAAAGTTGTAATAATAATTTAAAATTCTTAAAGAAAAACGCAGGACCAGATGGCTTCACTGGAATAGTCTACCAAACATGTAAAGAAGAATTAACATCAGTCCTCCTTGAATTCCTAAAAACTTGAAGATCCAGGAACATTTTCAGACTAATTTTATGAGGCCAGTATAGTCCTGATACCAAAGCTAGACAAAGGTACTTCAAGAAAACTAGAGACCAGTATCCCTGATGACTATTGATGCAAAAAATCTTTAACAAAATACTAGCAAAAAGCATTAAACAGCACATGATAAGGATTGTACAACATGACCAAGTGTGATTTATTCCTAGAACACAATGATGCTTCACCGTATGAAAGTCAATCAGTGTAATATACCACGTTAACAGAATGAAGGACAAAACCCACAGGGTCATCTCGATTGATACAGATAAAGCACTTGACAGATTCAACACCCTTTCATGATAAAAGCACTCAACAAACTAGAAATATAAAGAAACAACTTCAACATATTAAAGCCCTTATATGAAAAGCCCACAGCTAACATCTTACTCAATAGTGAAAGACTAAAAGCTTTTTCACCGAAATCAGGAACAAGGCAAGGATGCCCACTTAGAGGTCCTAGCCAGGGCAATTAGGCAAGAGAAATAATTAAAGGCATTTAAATTGGATAGAAAGAAGTTAAATTGTGTCTGTTTGTAGACAGCATGATCATATATATAGAAAATCCTAAAGATGTCACTCAAAAACTGTTAGAACTAACAAGTGAGTTCAGTAAAGTTGCAGGATACAAAGTCAACACGCATAAATAATTTGTATATATTAACTATGAACAATTCAAAAGGAAATTTTAAAAGCTCTTTATAATAGCATCAAAAAGGATAAAATACTTAGGAATAAACTTAACTGAGGAGGTGAAAGACTTGTGCACTGAAAACTACAAAACATTATTGAAAGAAATGAAAGAAGAACAAATAAATGGAAAGACATTCCATGTTCATGGATTGAAAATCTTATTTTCATTAAAATGGCCATATTACTCAAAGCAATCTACAGATTCCATGCAATTTGTAACAAAATCCCAGTGGCATTTTTTGGGCAGAAATAGAAAAAAAATCCTAAAATTTATATGAAATCTCAAGGGACCCTGAATAGCTAAAATAATATTGAAAAAGAAGGCAAAAGTTGGAGAGCTCACATTTCCTTATTTTAAAACATATTACAAAGCTATAGTAATAAAAAACAGTGTGGTACTAGTATAAAGACCAGTGAAACAGAATAGGAAACAGAATGAAACAGAAATGAACCCTTGTATTATGGTCAAATGATCTTTGACAAGGATGCCAAGACTACACAATAGGAAAGGACGATTTCATCAACAAATGGTAATGGTAAAACTGGATTTCCACATGCAAAAGAATAAAGTTGAACCCTTACTTTACACCATATAAAAAATTAACTGAAAATGGATCAAAGACCTAAACATAAGATCTGAAACTCCAAAACTCCTAGAAGAAAACATGGAGGAAAACTTCATAGCAATTGATTTTGTAATAATTTATTGGATATGACACTAGAAGCGTAGGGGAAAATAGACAGATGGGAGTACATCAAACTTAACAACTTAGGCATATCAAATGAACTAATCAACAAGATGAAAGGGCAACCTACAGAATGGGAGAAAATATTTATGAGTCATATATCTGCTAAGGGGTAGTATCCAGAATATATAAAAGTTCTGTAACTCACCACCAACCAAAACCCAAATAATCTAACTTAAAATAAACAAAGTACTTGAATATTTCTATGAAGAAGACATACAAAGGACCAAAAAACATATGAAAAGATTAGAGAAGTGCAAATCAAAACCACAGTGAGATATTATCTCATATCCATTAGGGTGGCTACTATCCAAAAAACTGAAAAAGTAAGTGTTGGTGAGAATGTGGAAATACTGGAAACTTTGTGCCTTGTTTATGGGAATGTAAAGTGGTGCAACCATTATGGAAAACAGCATGGAGGTTTCTCAAGAAATAACACATAGGATTAGTACATTATCCAGCAATCCCACTTCTGGTAATATATCTAAAAGAATTTAAAGCACTATCTTGAACAGATATTTGTACACCCATGTTTATTGCAGCATCATTCACACTAGCCAAGAGGTTGAAGCAACCCAGATTGTCCATTGATGGATGAATAGATAAGAGAGTATGTTATATGTATACAATGGAATGGAATGTTATTCAACCTTAAAAAAAGAAGGAAATCTTGTTACATGCTACAACATGGATGCTCTTTGAGGGTATTATGTGAAGTGAAGTAAGCCAGTCATAAAAAGACAAACTGTAGGATTCTACTCATGTGAGGGATCTAAAATAGTCAAATTTAAAGAAACAGAGGGTAAAATGATGGTTTCCAGGAGCTGGGTGGTGGGGAAAATGGGGAGTTGTTTGATGGTTATTGAGTTTCAGTTTTGCAAAATGTGATGTTTGAGAGATCTGTTGCACAACAATGTGAATATAGTTACCACTAGTGATTTGTATGCTTAAAAATCATTAATACGTTAACTTTTATGTTGTGTGTTCTTTATCAATTTAAAAAATGAATAATTAATACAAATTCTTCACAGACTCTTTAAAAAATTAGAAGAGGAGGAAATACATCGCAACTCATTCTGTGAAGCCAGTGTTAATTCTGATTCCAAAATTAAACAAAGATACCACAGGAAAACTATATACTAACTATGACTATGGGCTCCCCATATTCTCAATAAAACACTAGCAAATTAAATCTAGAATAAATAGAAGGGATTATACACTATGATCAAATGGGGTTTATCAAACTAGGATTGTAAAGCTGGTTTAAAGTCTGAAAATCAATTAATGTAATACATCGTATCAAGATAAAGGAAAACATCATGATTATCAACAGCATACTCAACAAACTAGAAATAGAGGGGAACTTCCTAGCAATCTGATAACAAGCATCTACGAAAAAGTCAGAGCTAACATTATACTTAATAGTGAAGAATGTTTTTTCACTAAGATAAGGAATAAGATATCTTCTCTCCTCAATTCTATTCAAGATGGTACTTGAAGTTCTAGCCAGGGCAATTAAATAAGAAAATGAAATAAACACATTTATATTAAAAGTAAAATAATCAGTATTTGTAGGTGACATGCTCTTGTATGTAAAAACTAAGGAATGCACTAAAATTGTTAGAATGAATGAGTCTAGTAAGGTTGCAGATACAAGATTAATGTACAAAAATCAATTTACAACATCAAAAGAAAATATGAATAAATTTTACAAAAGAAGTGCAAAACTTATGCTGCAAAAAGTATAAAACATTGTTTAAATTAAAGAAGACCTAAATAAAAGGAAAACATCCCATGTTCATAGACCAGAAGACTTAATATTGTTAATATAGGAATACTCCACAAATCGATCTACCATTTCAGTGTTTTTCTATAAAACTCCTCTCTGGCCTATTTGTTGAAATAGATAAGCTGACTCTAAAATTCATATGGAAATGCAGTGGACCCAGAATAGTCAAAACAAACTTGAAGAAACGAGTTGGAGAACTCACCGTACCTGGTTTCAAAACTTTCTACAAAGCTACAGTAATCAAAGCAGTGTAGTGCAGGATAGACATACAGATTAGTGAAACAGAATTGAAAATCCAGAAATAAGCTCATATATCCATGGTCAATTAGTTTTCAAGGAGATTTCAAGACCACTCAGTGGGAGAAAGAATAGTCTTTTTAACAAATGGTGCTAAGACAATTGCATATCCACGTGCAAAATAATAGGGCTGAATCCACACCTCATGCCATATATAAAAATTAACTCAAAATGGACCAGAGACCTAAATGTAAGAGCTAAAACTCTAAAACTCTTAGAAGAAATCATAGGAGTAAATCCTTATAGCCTTGGCCGTGTTTTCTTAGATATGACACCAAAAGCATGAATGACAACAAATGAAAAAATTGATAAATTGGAAATTATCAAAATTAAAAACTTTTGCCTTCAAGGGACAACAACAGGAACTTGAAAAGACAATTCACAGAATGGTAGGAAATTTTTGCAAATCATATGTCTGATAAGGTATTTGTACACAGAATAAACAACTCCTACAACTCAATAATAAAAAGATAAACACCCTGTGGCTCACCCTTAACAGTGAGGGGTAAGGGTTACTATGCAGTCTGATAAATTAACAGTGACTTGCAGGGGTTACTGTGGCAATGGATAAGAAGGAAACCTAACTGAGTTGGGGAAAGGAGGTGTTGGATGGTAATATTGTGAGACAGAACAGAAAGATTTCCTAAGGGAGGTGAGGCCTAAGCTAAGACTTTGAGAATAGATAGGAGTTAGCCTGTTGGAGGAGTCAGGAAAAGGCATTGCATTTAATGGAACCACAAGTGCAAAGACTTGGAATGGGAACAGGGTATGTTGCTTCTAGCTAACTACACGTATATGACCTGCCCTGAGGATAAGAGATGTTTTGGATTAGGCTAAGTACAGCTCTTTCTTTACAGCATTGTTGTGGATTTCATTGGCCAGATTTTAAGCCCAACTTGCCTAGAAAACAGACTAGCATTTACTCTACAAAGAGTGAGAGCTTAAAATTATTTAAATGGACCAGTAGATTGATAAAAGCTTACTCTCAAAAGGGTACAAAGATTTTACAATACACCTTTGGGCATCTCCTCTATTTGGCAGTTTACCTTTTCTTTTTGGAAATCAGCATTGATAGAATTCTTGTTTTTTTAAAGAACTTTTTAGAAAAGAACATTATCTTACCCTCAGCACAATGGGAAATGGAACCAAGGAAAATGTTTGCCCCAAAGCCAAGAGAGGAGCTGAGCTTGAGGCTAAGAACTCTGAAGGGAGACTTGGCTAGGTTGTATACAATTTTTCGTGAGCCCTGTCTTGTAAATAACTAATGTTTGAAAAATAACTCAGGAAAACAAATTACGTAAATAGGAGATTGTGTGTGTGTGTGTGTGTGTGTGTGTGTGTGTGTGTGTGAGAGAGAGAGAGAGAGAGAGAGAGAGAGAGAGAGAGAGAGAGAGAGAGAGAGA
>NW_016805059.1:6684162-6706676 GCF_001698545.2 Rhinopithecus bieti | reverse complement strand
AAAAAAAAAAAAAAAAAAAGGCCCATTTTATTTTGTAATTCTGATTTATTTACCATCTGTGGGGAGTGGAGTTATCGTTCCAGCATCTGAACTAGAATATGTGTCTCTTGTTTCCCAGCTTTGTGTGGTGTCCCTGGCATTATTCAGAACTCTCATTGGTTTACATTGTGAAGATGTGATGTTACAGCTAGTTCTAAGGTGAGTTGCCTTTTTTGTTTCCTTTAAAGAAAAATTCACTTTATACTTTATATTACTTTCTATTCATATACTTTATATTACTTTGGTCATTTAAGCTAAACAGGGGCCATGCATCTAAGGAAGAAAATTATCAAGAACATTAATTTATTTTTTGCATTGTTTCCCAAGGTTAATTTCATTTGTACTATTAAAAGTTTGTCGAGGGCCATATGCATTATATTGTAAATATGCTCCTGGAAATTATAGATAGAATGCTTGAGAATGTTCAGAAGTATTATAAAAGCTATTCTGGTCTGTGGCTGAACGTCTTTCTCCTGAAGTACATTTATAGGGGACTTTTGCTATTAAAAGGAAGTTTTCCAAATATAAAATGCTTTTGATATATAATTTCTTTGATTTATGCTTTGATAATGATACACACACAGTGTTTACTCTCTGATCTGTGAGCATATTTCAGTTAAATTCAGTAAAAATTTGATGAGTATTTGCTGTGAACTGAGGACTTGCGTACAAGGTAGCAAAGGTTTGTCCTTTGGACAGTACAGGTGGGAAAGGTTTTATGAAGTGACTGGGATTTGAAGATGAGTATTAGGAGTCAAAGTGCACAGCTATTAAGAAGACAGTCATTTGGCAATTTAATAGGGAACTCAGGAACACCAAATCTTGTCTTGGCCCAGCAATACCTCTTCTTCTCCAGAACCTGTGAGAAGCATCTGTTTTTGTGAAGGAAAGCAATGATGCTTCCTTATTAGCTCATGATTTAGCTCTGAATCTCTGCACAGAACTCTAGAAACCCCTGGTTAGACCATGGTGCACGTCTTTCCTTCTTTTTGGTAAACCCAGATCCTGAATCTTGGAGTTGACTACTCTGGTGAAACCCTACCCCAGCACTGCAAGAAGCGGACCCAGAGAGAATGTGGTCCCAAAGCTGAGAGAGGAGCAAAGGGCTAGGGCTGAGAGGAGCTCCGAGTTGCGAGGGTTTGTGCTCTTACATGCTCCTCTGGTGGTGTGGAAGCAAAAATGAAAAAGTGGGACTACCGGGGTCCTCCGGCATGCACTCCCTGATCCTCCTTCCTTAGTGGACTTCCTGACCCTTCATTGGAGCAGTCCTGGGGAATAAGGGTGGGTGCTAACTTTGAGAACCACTTTGTTTGAGGAGTGATGCCGTGCAGGCATAACATCTTGCAAAAGAGAATGATTACAAAACGAGTCTGAAAAAACTGGTGGTGGCCTATTGTGGAGGGCCTTACAGAATTGGTGGGAGAGTATCACCTATTAGTTTTTTAAGTTTAAAAGAGCTTTTGAACTTTTTAGGGTTTTAGATTAGGTCATCAGTAACTAATCTTAAGGATTAGCAGAAAACAAATCCAATCTTAAAGAAACACCCTGGATAGTCTGGGTAGAGCATTAGTTATCTGCCCTAAAAGGATTATGTTAGCTCCTCATCAAGCCTCTACTGATACATGACAGAATGCATTAGCAAGGCCTGAATGAAATCCGGAACAACTTGGCAAAGCCGTTTTTACTGCCAAAAAAACCCAGGCTTTTACTCCAAAGTGGGTAAAACCTGATGGTATTTAAATGTTAAATTCTTAAATACTGCTTCTTTGATGGTAGGAAAACCAGCTGTCTTTTTTCAGTGTACTTGGAAGCCTGGCCTTGGTCTGGAGGTACAGGGCTTCCCAGCTGTGGGTCACCAGGTCAGATTTAGTCCAGGTGATGGAAGCTCTTGCTTGCTGGCTGTTCAGTGACCTTTACAAGGTGAGCGCTAATCACCCTTTTACTGCTCATATAGTGGTGGTTGTTGTGTTAAAAAAAGTGTCCTCAGAGATGGCATCAATAATGGCTTCTCTGGAGACCCAGACTTGTACCTTATAAAGATGAAGAGATCAGCTCATGGTTGAAATACAGAAATGTTCAAGTCAGGGCTAGTCATTTCTAGGGTGAGTGAGGACAAATATCCCAGGGAAGTGCCTGAATGTTATGTTATCACAAGTTCTAAATGAAATAATGAAAAAAAAAAAAAAAAAAAGTGCCAGACCTGAGGTTAGGACATGGGCTTGACTGCCTGGTCCTAGGCTCTCTGGGCCTAGGTTTCTTTAATGAGGATGATAGTGATAATAATAATAATATAGTTGCTCTTAATTGAATACTTCCTCTGTTTCTAATTCTGCGGTGCTGCTTGAGGGGTTCCACCAGGAGAGAAACTGAGAGGACATACACAGAAGTCGATTGGGCACATAATAGGCATGGAAGAAACCACTGGCTCCTGGTCTCCTCCTTCTGCACTGCTGATGTGACTCAGCACGTTTTGGTTTTGGAATATGCTATCTCATAAGGTTATTGGGAGGATCAACTGTGGTATGTCTGTGAAAATGTTTTGAAATGCTGTAAAGCAAGGTTCTGTAACCTTTGACCTGTGGGCCGCATGTATGGGGCCCAACACAAATTTGTAAACATTCTTAAAACATTGTGAGATTTTTTTGCAATTTTTTTTTCTTTTAACTATTATTAGCGCTAGTGTATTTTATATGTGGCCCAATTCTTCTTCTTCCAGTGTGGCCCAGGGAAGTCAAAAAATACACTCCTGCTGTAAAGTATAACACACATTTAAGGGAGGGAATTTTCTAGAAAGGACATTTTAAACTAATGAAAATAATTCTTTCCCAATTTAGAATCTGTGCAAAAAGCAAAGCCAATAAAAAAATATTTATTCTTCAAGTCATTTGAACATTATTTTAAGAGACATAAAAAATAGATTTATAATCTGTCCTTTTTGTTTGCTGCTGCCACTACAGTCATTTGAATATACATGATAAACTTGCAGATCTGAGAGGCAGTAGATTAATGAAGATTATGTGACTGCGTTTAATGAAGGTATTTGTTATGTGGTAAATAAATAATAACTTATATGTCAATTTTTGTTACAACCCAAATACTCATAAATACCAACATTTCAAAATGATGATCCATTTGTAACAGATACTAGTTTCTTCATTTGACAAAATATCAGAAAAGTGAGTTGAAATAAGGTACCCCCAAAGACAGGATATTTTAGTGAGCAGAAAACCAAGGAGAAATTGTCCACTTCCACGGATATGACATATGATAGGCCAAAGGCAGGCAGGAAATGCTGACAAGCAGTGAGGTAACAAATATCTGCCATGCTCCTGGAACCTCCCAGTTGAGACAAAATTTAATTGCTTAATACATTGAATGCTATTTCTGAATATTCTGGTTAGAGAGTTTTTTTCAGAAGTACCGGTCCATTGTCAGGTTTATGAACTGCCTTGACTGTTGTGTTCAGATAGAGGTTGTTTTGCCTGAAGAGAAGCTGTATGTGTACTTCAGGAACATTTTCATTTTGCATAGGAGTTAGGGGTCTGGAGGAAAGGAAAAAAAAAAAACCAAAAACCCATGAAGCCTGCCAGCCTAGGGGAAAATGAATAGGAGAAATATGGCCAGAACTTCTTTGAATCACAAATGATCTTTTTGAATTCACTAACATTGCTTTGTAGATTTTGGTCTATGGGTGCATTGTTGGAGTTATCATCTCAGAAGAAGTGCTTCACTTAGCTCATTGTACTTCACTGCCTTGTTTTGCTTGTGTTTATGGTCAGTGTAGCATAGGGCAATATGTGTGCTTTGTTATCAACTGATTGTCACTGAATATTTTAGAAGTGATGATGGTTTAATTTAATGACCAATATCCAAGAAAATAAGAAATAGGCCCAGGATTATAGAGGGTTGGGGAAATAGTGAGAATCAGGGAGGACAATATGTATGATATATAGATGATACATATTTTTATTTATATATTAGATACATTTTTTTCCTTTTTTCCTTCTGTGTTGGGGCATGGCTTTGCAAAATCTGGACCTCTGAAGTCAGATATTTATTAGTCTCTGATTATTTTTATAGTTTCATGAATTTAAATTCTCAAATAAAATATCGTATAAATGAAAAGATAGTTTGAGGATAAATACCTATACTAAATTCATAAGTGATTTTTCTGCTATTGACAGCCAATTCATTTTGATATTTGACATTTGGGGATATTCTGGCATTTATTCTATTTCTAATCTTTTCCTGTGAGTGATGAAAAGACAGAGACAGAGGGGCACGGTCTTCTTTTTCTATTCTTTCTTCTGGGATGATCTTTCATTTTAAAGATACAGTAGAACCACTGCTTTTTTTCTTTGCTTTTGAAAATTGATGTATAATAGTTGCACATATTTTTGGGGTACACATGATATTTTGATGCATGCGTGCAGTGTGTAGTAATAAAATGGGGATCATTAGGATATCTATCATGTCAAGCATTTATCTTTTCTTTGTGTTGGGAACATTACAATTATTTTCTTCTATCTATTTTGAAATATACAATAAATTATTGTCAACTGTAATTTCTCTACTGTACTATTAAATACTAGCACTCTGTGTAGCTGTATTTTTGTACCCCTTAACTAACTTCTTCCGCCTTCCCTTCCCAGCCTCTGTAACCACCATTCTGCTCTCTACTTCTGTGAGATTCACTTTTGTAGCTCCCACGTATGAGTGAGAACATGCGATATTTGTCTTTGTGTGCCTGGCTTATTTAACTTAATATAATGACCTCTGAGAACCACCATTCAGAATACCGGCGGGCTATTCATTTGAATACTCCCCATTTCCTGGTTCGTAGACTCTCTCTTTCAACCAATAGGGGATCTCCCTTGATTTGAGCTATTCAGAAGAAAATTTTTAGTTTCTACTGAAAGCATGTATTTGTAAAGTTGCAATTCCCCAATAAGTCTTTATTCTAATATAGTTTCAAGCTACTCACTGGTGATATTTGATAAATAGCTTTATTAGCTTTGATCCAGTGTTCCATTTTTAATACTTCAAACAAAGAATAAAAATCTATGAATATCAACTTAAATCATGAAATATGCTTAGTTTGAGCCGTAAGCAGTCATTGCTGTTCCAGCAGTATATAAAAGCATCGAAGCGGTTTATTTCTTAAATAATAAATGACCAAAATAAGGATACAGTAAATCCTGTGTAATCTGAATTTCTCTAGGCCTCACCAGCCTGTGGGAAGAGTTCACATCAATGGCTACAGGACAGGTTTTCCCAGCTCTCACCCCAGCCACCTCATAGAAAACCTTGGACCCGCCCCTAAATCCCCCACCTAACACAAAAGTATCACCCATCACTTCTAGGGATCACCAAGTGAGAAATCTTTTTTGTTTCTCTGTTTTTGTTTTTTAGAGACAGGATCTCACTCTGTCCCCCAGGCTAGAGTGCAGTGGTGTCATCATAGCACACTGCAGCCTCTACATCCTGGGCTCAAGGGATCTTCCCACCTCAGCCTCCCGACTACCTGGGACTACAGGTGCACACCACTACACCCGGCTAACTCTTCTATGTTTTATAGAAACAGGATCTTGCTGTGTTGCTCAGGCTGGTTCTGAACTCTTGGCCTCAAGCAGTCCTCCCACCTTAGCTTCCCAAAATGCTGGGATTGCAGGTATGAGGCACTGTACCCCACCCCCAAATGAGGAGTCTTCCATATAAGCATGAACAAACCTCCCACCACGGTTGCCACAGCAGCATCAGCCATGGTCCCCTCTCCTGCTCCGATCCCTTTTGTTGCTGCTACTTTCCCTTCCCACCCCCCAACCCGCTGCCCCTGTTCCTGCTGTGCACCCCGGCACCTTCCTGTGGTGCTAGAGCAGCATTGCCTTCTCTGGGTGCCCACTGGGGTCCAGCTGTGCTTTGTTCACAGCTGGCAGGTTCACACAGAGGTGGGAGAATGCTTCTCTCTCCTGTGTTATTTCTGGTTACCAGAGCATCTCTACTCACAGATATCCTTGTGGAAAAGAGCTCCTTTCTTTTCTGCCTGCAACATCCATTTTTCCTCATTGCTAAATTCCCCAAAACTAAACCAAGAATCAGAACAGGCTTGCCCCCTGTTCCGTAGTTTCCTTTTTGTTCTTGTAACCTTCTACTTTCATGAAACTGCGCTTATGAAAACAGATGCCACCACATCAGACCTGCAGGGTGTGTCTGGTTCTTACTGATAGCAGGTTCACAATATATATCTGCCCATGGGGACAGTGGGAGGAGGGGCTGAGGACCGCCTTACCTAGATGGTTTGCCTTTTCTAAGAACTGAAGGTTAAGTGGCAAGTTTGCCATATCATACCTGGAAAGTATTATTAAAACCTTCAGTATCAAGTAGCACAAAGAGAACGGAATCTTTCTTCCCTCTCTGACTCTGGTTCTTGTGGTGGATCAGTTGTGAATATCAACTTAGGTTTTCCTCATTTGGATCAACAGGAGGTGTGGAAGATGGTTGAATGTTTACAGGCCTGAAGAGATGTCCTGAAAGTCGTACTTTTTATCTTTTTTTAATGAAAAGCTTAATCTTAGCTTGTTTTTCTCTGCACTGCTTCTTTCTCAAATGCCGAATACAGAAGTAAAAACATGCTGGCTGATTGAAAGATTGTGCTTGTTCACATAAGGGCTTGGGCTCATCTGTAATTGGCTCCTGCACACGTATGTGATGCTGGGCTCTGGCTATAAGTTATTTATCCCATTTGCTCCATTTTTGTTTAAATAAGCAGTACGTTTTTTTCCCCTGTTAAGAAAGGAAGTCATTTAAACACACTTTATTCTAGCCATGAAGCCCACTGATGTGCTCCGGGTGTGTCAGAAATGGTTGCTCAGGTTTTCTTGTCCCCAGGTTCATAATGATACTAAGATGCTTTTGATCACCAACCAAAAGTGTTTTGTGTGAAATGGGGCCCAGTGATCCTCAATGAGTCATTTTCCATTATATTTTCTCCTGGTCACCCGTGAGAACATACCCGTGAGAATGTAAAGAAAAGGTTTACACTATGGAGTGGTTGTTTGCTGCTGCCATTCAGTGCCTGCGATGAGCCAGAGTTTCTGGGATTATAAGAGAAATGATCGAAGCAGCTCCTTGCTGTGGTAGCACATTATATTGAGGAGGTAGACACTGAAGTAATCGTGATACAAGGTAATAGTGCTTAATAGAGGCCCATGAGCATAGTGGAGGGAGGGATTAGCTCCCTCTCAAAGAAGGTGACACTGAAGCTGGACTTTGTAGAATGAAAGGCATTGGTCAGGCAGAGAAAAGGGGAAATCTCAGGCCAGGTAAAGGTGACAGTGGGCACAAAGGCATGGAAGTGAAGAGGGATCATTTAAGAGATGCAGAAGTTCCTGGAGACTAAATTGTAAAGAACATTAAGTACTTTGTAAAGAGGATGTTCTTTCAGAAATTAAGCTAGGGAGTAAACCCTGGTGGCTGATGAGATGATCAGTTGAGAGCTGGGAGAGGATGAGTCTGCCCCTGGCCACAAGGAGTCCCTGTTATGGTTTAGTTAGTCCCAGTAATGGTTCAAGACATTGCAGAGACCAAACGCTGGTTCTTTTTGTCATTCTAGGTATCTGATCCCCTGCAATCACATGATGCTGAGTCAGAGGTGGGCTGTGAAGGAGAGAGACTGTTACTCTGTTTCTGCGGCCAAGCTGCTTGCCTTGACTCCTGTCTGCTGCTCCAGCGGGATCACTCTGACGCTGGGGAACCAAGAGAGGGATTATATTCTCTGGTCAAAGTGTATGCATGACACTTCAGGTAGGAACTCACTAGTAATGATCTTTAAACCAAAGGATGCCATTTCATCTCGCCTTGGGATGCGTGTCCCTTTGGGTGGACAGGGAATTATGTAGTGGGTCCCGTTTCTTTTATGAATGACTAGTTGGGATCCTTTTCTGCTTTGTAAGGAGTTATGGACACGTAATCAGTGTTCATTGGCGTGCCCAGACATTACGTAGTGTTGCCAGATCTTTATTTTATGTGGACTTTCTAGTGGGATCCTCAGAGTCAAAATGTGAAAACGTGTGCTAGCTTGTCTTCGGAAACAAGACAGGGGTGAGAGGTGTGGAGATGGCTATTACTGAGACAGAATCAGCCCTTATTTTAATTTCTAAAATGAGCCACTTATAGAAATCTGTCACAAGGATTTACATATTATTGTATATCACTTTAAAACTTGAAATTTGTGATGTGACAGCGGAATCACATGCATTTGATTGACCTAATGAGGAAGGCTGCCATAAACACTTTACAGGGGTTATGATGCTCGGTGCTATTTGCCAGCTACGGTTCACCTCATACAAGCAAAATTGAAATGGCAATCTCTGTCAACCTTGGCTCTCTGGCAGGCAGCTGGAACAAGGGGGCATTTGTGTATCTTTGATGGTCATATGGCTGTTTCAATTCGGAACTTTCTGCATGTCCTGTGACCACTAGGAAATCCCCAGTCCTGGTGTTGAGTCAAGTGTTTCCAGTTTATATTCTGATATCCACCCTAACAATGTCATTCTGTCCACCCAGCTATAATTTTCTTAGATAAAGTGTATTTAAAAGCTGGGTTACTTGACTAAGAAAATGTCAGTATGTTTGATATTAATATAATTTGTAGAAATTAAGGTTGTCTTACTGAGTCTTTGTCTTTATATAAAGATGCATGGAAATTAGCAATTTATGTAATTTAATTGTATTTTCCTATTAGGCAAGTTAGTATGGATATTTTATATTTTCATACCTAAAAGTTGTTTTAAAAACATATTTTAAAATGGGTATCTTTTCTAAATTTACTATGAAAGTTTTTTCAAGAATGATTCTGTGGCTAGCCTTGCCTCAGAATTCAAAATTCAAGTTAAACCTATGATTCTCCATAACTTGCCAACTTCTTTCCCTGTGTGATCACTTTTAATGCTTTGAAGAAGGTAGTATTCCCATTTTACAGATGAATAAACAAACTCAGAGAGGAATTGACTTGTTCATGGTTATACAGCTAAGTAGGTTCTCTGGTTCCAGATTCCATGTTCTTTCTACTCTCCTGCCTCTGGAATTGCCTTACAGCAGATAAATGCCCTAATGGATGTGTGGTGACATAGCTGGCTAGCTAGCCAGAGTAATCACTGCATAGGGGTAAATAATTTGCCCAAGAAAGTAGCAGAGCCAAGATTCAGGTTCTGCATCTTGGTTCTGTGTCTTGGTTCTACTACTTTCTTGGGCAAATTACTTAAGTTTTCTAAATTTTTTTTCTTATCTGTAAAATAGTACCTACTTCAAAGGGTTATTCTCAGGAAAGCAAGTGAAGACATGTTAAAGCTCTTAGAAGACTGCCTGGCATGTAGTAAGTGCACAGTAAATATTGTAGGAGTATTTGATGTCTTTTTACATAACATAGATAAGAGATAAACACTAACGTTTTAGCAGTAGAGCTGTAAAATATGAATTATGTCTACCCTAATGCCCTGGAAATGGGTATCCTTAAAGGCTCAATTCTGACCCAGTCTGGTAGAGATTTAGAGCATGAAGAGACGTGAGGCTTGCAAAGATGTGGCACTGAAGTAAGAATGGAGGTCAGTGTGAAATTACCTGTGCTTGAATTGTGGCTCTTCCACAATTTGGGTTGGGCATTCTTTCATCTCTGAGCCTCAATTTCTTTATCTGAAAATGGAGAAAATAATATCTACCATACAGGATCATTGGGAGAATTAGATAGCATTGATAAAGCACCTGCAGCATACTAGATGCTTAAGAAATGATAGACTATATATTTTTCCCTCAGTCTTTTTCTTTTGAGGGAAAATGTAAACTTATAGGAAGATATTTTCACAGGTATTTCAGTAGTGAAGTTGGAACTTTTAACATCAAAGGCAGTCATGGTAACATAAGCAGCATTCTTAGGTTGAAATGACTTTTGTAGTGAATATGATTTTACTTTAAGAGACCATTTGATAATATCAACATCCCCGATAGTCCCCAGGAAGGCAGAATGAGTTAATAGGCTTTTCTAAAACCCAGGATTTTCTACAAAAGTCTGGTTCTCAAATTCATGGATTATCAGCCTTCCACTTTAGATTCAAAGTAAAAAACTTTAAGGTTATTACTCTGTGGCAGGTACTATATCAGGTGTATTACCTAATTTGATCCTCTCAACAACCTGAGAGATTGCTATCATCAGCTCTTCTTTCTCTAATGACTCGTACCAGATAATAGATTTCCATTGGCTATACCCACTATTGACTGGCTATATTGGTTTTCTATCTTCTGTGAGGGTAGAGTTTCTATTATTAATCTTTCCTTCTTACAATCTAACCATATTATTCAGAGGTTATTTAATCAGATATAATTAGACCCAAAGTAGCTGGCAAGACACAGTCTTAGCCCAAATGGATCACACCCCCATCCACGACCTTTGTCCCCACACCTGCCTTGTTCTAATGGATCTCTGCCTCCTGTGCAGGGCCTGTGGAGTGGCCATTCCCTGAAGCGTTCTCCCAGTCAGCCTGCATTGTGGAGTATGGGAAAGCCTTGGACATCAGCTACCTGCAGTACCTGTGGGAGGCCCACACCAACATCCTCCGCTGCATGAGGGACTGCCGTGTCTGGTCCGCCCTGTATGATGGCGACTCCCCCAACCCTGAGACGTTTCTCCAGAGTCTGACGGAGGAGGGCAGTGTGAGCTCGGCCTGCCCTGTGTTTGGGCTCCCGCAACAACTCCCCAGGAAGACGGGACCTCAGCTGGCTCCCAGAAAGGACAAGAGCCAGACAGAGCTGGAATGGGATGACAGCTATGACACTGGAATCTCCTCAGGGGCCGATGTGGGCTCCCCGGGGCCTTATGATGATCTGGAGGTTTCATGCCCCCCAGCACCCATCGATCCCCCGAAACACATCCAGGAGATGAAGAAGAATGCCATCCTGCTCTTCAAAGGGTCCTACATAGAAGAGTCGGACTTTCAGGATGATGTGATGGTGTACAGGCTGTGTGCGGAGAAGGACTCCGAGGACGTGAAGGATTCTCAGGAGGAAGCTGCTAGGCCACCAGCTGAAGCCCAGGCTGAAGTTCAGAGTGTTCCCATCAACAACGGCTCCCTCCTCAGCACCCAGCCAGAGACAGATTCAGAGGAGGAGTGCAATAGGGACAATTCAGACCCGTTTCACAGTGAGCCCATGGAGCCAAAGCAAGAGAGGGAACCTGAAGCAGCCACAGAATCCAACTCAGAGTTAGCATCCCCTGCCCCTGAGGCAGAGAACCGCTCTAACCTGACGGCCGCCAACCCGGAGAGTGAGGATCTCATTGCCCAGTATGACCAAATCATTAAAGAGCTGGATTCCAGCACTGAGGGCTTGATGGAACAGAATTTCCCCACACCTGATCCCTTGCTTCTCACTAAGGAGGGAGAAGGGAAGGAAGAAGAGAGCAAAGGACAAAAGGAGAAGGAGGGGAACAAGGAGCTAGAAGAAGAGGAGGATGACTTTGACTCTTTTATAGTGGAGACACCTGCTGTAGAGACTGTGCTTTCCCCGTTTGTGGGGAGAGATGAGGCTGCCTTTGCCAGTCGCCATCCCGTGAGGACTCAAAGCACCCCATTCACAGGTGACCATCTCACATTGCTTTGTGGTTTCTGCTTTTGAAAGTACTTGTATGTATTGGAACAGGAAAGTAAGGTAGGCAAAGGTAAGGAATATGATCGGTTTGTCTAACAGAGGGCTGAAAATATTTCTGTCAAGAGCAAAGAGGGGTGACTTTATTTTTATTTTGCGAGTCTTGCAATGATTATCTTATGTATTTCTCAAGCTAGGGGTTAGATTTTATTACTTAGTAACTTCTTTTGATATGTCAGTGTTAAAATAGTAGGACTGATTAAACCACACAAGAATCCAGACTTCTTATTTAATGACTTCATTTATTCTAGTGTAACTAACTTATTTTTCTCCTTAGCACTTATTTACATTTATTTTTAACAAATGACTGTCTCCCCGAGTAGAATGCATGCTCTGTGAGGGTGGAGCCCTATCCCTAGCACTGGAAGAGTGAACAGAGCACAGAATAGGTGCTCAGAGTCCTTGTTGGGTGACAGTAGCTGTGCACACATCAGAGGCATCGGGGTTAGCTGTGCCTTTGCCTGGGAGCTCATTTCAGAGAATCACAAAATCTTTATCCAAAAATAAGTGGAATGGACCCACATCAACTAAGAGCGCTTTGAAAGAGTGTGTTCAATGATACACCACCAGCCACAGGTAGGAATCTTGCAAGAGGTAAGGGGATAGGGTAGGATTTACAGATAGGCAGATTGGGGTGAAGACTTATGATAGAAAACATCATTAAATATTAGCCAACAAAACCTGCATTTACAAATCATGGTGCAATGGGAATCACCATAGATGAGATGGCTCACTAAGCCCAGGGAGGGCCAGGGTGGGACCACTGGATGGTGTTTAGGTAGCAAGGAGAGGGGCTGGAAGATAGTAGCAACGGAGGGCGACAGTGGTCTTGGAGCCAGACCAGGGGTTGAGTCCTGGCTCTAGCATTTAGCAGCATGTGGCCTTAGCATCCCAGGCCTTCCGTTTGCTCCTGTGAGGACTGAATGAGATACTGGGAGGTCATTATTCATTTTATGACAGGTAGCTCCCTGGAGAAGCTTGGTGAGGAGGGACTGTGCTCCTACCTCTTGGAGTAACCCAAAATAGATGAAAACAGATTGCCTTCTGGTCCAGCCAGCCAAGTAGGCTTATGTGATTTCAAGGAGCTCTTCCAGCCTCCTCCTCCAATATTTATTCATCTGTTTACTGATGCCTGAAGATTTGTATATACAGGAAGAAAGCTTTTAATTCCACAATTAAAGGCTTGCGGTTCTAGTTGAGATAACGTTTCAGTGTGAATAAGTTTTAATTAAAATTCAATCAGTCAGTCAATCATAAGTAAAATGGATTAGATAATCTCACTTTTCCCAGTTGATAAGGGGGACAAGGAAGGGGGAGCTGGAAGAGTTCACTTGGAGGGAAAGGGCAGCAGTAACTTGGCATGTCACAGCTTGCCTTCTCGTAGGACATCTGGGCTCCCCATGGCCATGAAGATTATTCTTCAGAATGCCAGCTTTCTTACAGAGGAGCTTCATTCCTGGGAAATGTGTACATAGAGGAAAGAAAGTATAGCTCAGGGCAAGGTAAAAAAAAAAAAAAAAAAAAAAAAGAAGCCCAGGGCAAAAGAAAAAAAAAAAAAAAAAAAAAAAAGGCTAATCCAACACCCAATTAAATAACATCAATATTTTACATATAATACACCTGAGAACTGACAAAACATACTGCAAGCTCTTTGATACGTACAGGTAATTGTCACTAAAACCTTCCTTTTTCCTCTTTTGAACCTTGTACACAGCTTTAGGAAACATCTCTCTTTCCATGTATGTCTGCTTTATAGTTTCTGAACTTCTGAGTGTGTTCTGTAGCATTAGGCTTCACTTCTTCTCTCCAGGGCATCTGATTTCCACTGAAATGAGTTCACTTCCCAGCAAAATCAAAGCATTCCATTTGTCTAATTTTATTTATTCATGTGTTCAGCAATCTTTTATTGATCCCCTGATGTTTGGCAGGTGCTATGCTAGGAAATAAGGACACAACATTAAAGGAATTCACAGACTTACAGAGGAGACCCCAACAAAGAAGTGTACTCTCTTAGTGGGAAATGCATGATCAGTTGTCATATGCCAAGTCCAGTGGGAATCCAGTGAGGGGAGTGGGAATGGCCTCACAGAGGAGAGGCATGGACAGTGCAGGGAAGTCCCCAGGTGAAAGCAGGTGAGAATGATAGTCCAGACAGAGGAGACAGCAGGAGGTGACTGAAGAGCCTGCCAGCCTGTGGGGTATGACCGCATGGATGATGTGGGGTGGGGAGGCGGGAGAGAAAGGCAGAAAGCCTGGTTGGTGCCAGCTTATGGAGGGCCTTTGGGCCAAGCCGAGGGATGGAAACCTTGTGCCCTGGCACTGAAGAAGCCCCTGGAGTATAAAGTTGAGGAATGATGTGACTGGATCTGAAAAGGCCAGCTTTGGTAGGAGTGTGGGCCGAGCACTGGAATGGGGAGAGGTTGGTGCCAGGAAAAACAAGTGAGACACCCTTATTGCCATATCAGAATTCAGAATGTGCCAGTGCCTTTATCTAGTAATTCTGTTTCTAGGAATGTCCTCAGAGCTGTATTCACACTGTGTGCTGAGGTGTACATACAAGGATGTTCATTGCAGCATTGTTTAGAATAGAAGAAGACTGTAAACAACCCAAATACCCACCGGTGGGAGACTGACTTGCTTGTGCAACACCCTGGCCATCTAATGTTTTGTGGTCCTGAGATGAGACAGCTCTGTATGTGTTGATACGAGGTGTGGTCTCCAGGGTGTATTGTTACAAATGCTAGGTCTCTCTCTGTTTCTCTTTTTCTGGCGCACTCTCTCTCTCTCCTTGGCAGGCAAGATAATGTGTTGGGTAAGAGCACTGGAACAGGTGGTGCGAATTAAAATTCTGTTATTCAAAGCTGGGTTCACTTAGCATTCTGCCTCCTCTTTAAACGGGGATAAATAATAAATACACTTCCTAGGGTTGTTTTGAATCTTGAGTGAGTTGATACATGAAAAGTGCTCAGCACACTGCCTGGCAGATAGGATGTGCTTAATAACTGTTTTCGATAATAATTAAATTAAATCTCTATTAACATAGTAATACTGTTGCTGGAGTCCAGACCAGAAATGAGACTGACCTCAGGCAGTGGAGCAGGGGAGGTGGAGCTTCAGGTCCACATCAGGAGATATGTCCAGGGTAGAATTTGCTGAGTGGAGGCACAGAATTGACGGCTGCTCCATTCTTGGACAGGGGAAGTGCAGGAAGAGGGTGCAGGTTCGATGGAGGCAGGTTCAATGGAGGCAGGGGAACAGGGGAGAGCGGTGAGTGGATGACAGGAGGCGCAGTAGAGATAGTCTCAGTGACTTTGAAGAATGTAATACTTTGTGAGGCGGGGAGTCTATCTGTGCTCCTAGGAGATGTGGGAAGAAAATAAAACCGCTGTCTTCCAGACACACCTGCAGCTTCCTGAATTGTGCTGAGTCTTTTGATTTTCGGCTGCTTACCAGATCCCCCTATGCACTTTTGTTAAGCAGGGATTTTGTTTTGTTTTGTTTTGTTTTTTGTAGTGCTAGAAACTAAGAATAAAGTAGGAATTTGAAAGTTTTAACACATTTTTTATTGCACACGCCCAAGGAGTGATGAGTCATTTAATTAGCGGACACTAATTATAATGTCAAAGTAAACTCCATTTGTATCATTACAGTCTACTGGCCTTGACCTAATAATAGTCTGTCATTCACATAGGTCAATGATGACATGATCTTCCTCTCCACAGGGCATGGGATTCAAGCTTGTGGGAACCCTCCCACTTCACCTCACCCCTTATAGTAGTGATGTCCTGTGGATGGTCTCCCCTGATCACTGCATGGTCAGCAGTTTAGAGTTTGTAGGATGGCTGGATGTGGCCAGGCACAATCTGGGACTGGGGAAGAGAAGTTGAGGGATCATTGTAGGGTCATATGTTTTACAGAAGACTCTGGCCACCTAAGTATGTCTTAATTCACCTGCTTTTGCTCCATCTAGAAGGAAATAGATGCTGAGCCAGGGACTGTAGGGGAGCAGGTGAGAGGAAGCTGAGGACAGCAGCCTTCCCCCTCTAGATCTACCTGGAAAGCCAGAATTGTGTTGTGGTGCCTTAAGAGTTACCATTGACACTTCTGGGGTTCTTTATGAGAAAACCATTCATTGCTTTCAAACTGGGGTCCCTATCCAGAGTTTCCAAATGTGTTTGGCAAAGTCTCCCAGTTGTTTGTAAGCATCTCCAAAGAGTCTCTATCTGAAGAGTTCATTGACCTCTTATGTCATGGAAAGTGACTAAAGACCTCTGCCTCCCATCCCAAGGATGGGGAAGTTGAGGCTAAATGCCACACATGAGGGGATGGTGCCTCTTGTGTTGAGATCCCTTAGAGACATCCTCAGTGTTCCTGGAGACAGAGATATTGCAGTTACCCTCTTCCTCCCCTGTGTGGTAAAGGTTTCGGTTTGGTGTTCCCATTCTACACACAGAGCTTCTGTTCCTTGCAAAGGGTTTTACTCTCTTATGCTACCAGGGCTTCTGAATGAAGCATCTTGTGATGAAGTATGTTTTTGTTAATGTTGGTGACATCTTCATAAGGCATGGCTTATTTATCAAGGGATGTGTGCTTTTGTTATAAACATGTCATGGTTTAGTAGCATCATCAATAGCTCCACCAAGGGAAATGCAAAATTCTCATTGATTGTGTTTAACAGAACACTTTTATGGTAAAAATTTAAAGTATCTTCAAGTAAGTTTATTAATGCCAGATTTATTTTTGGTTTTCCCTGCCCTCAGTGAACTCAAAGCATATTAATTTTCTAGTGACCCAAAGTAGCAGAAACTTCTTTTTGCCTATTTTTTTTAATAGACTGCTTTTATATGACTAATTTTTTTAACTGCTTTTTCTAAATGACTGCTTTTGTAGTCATACGGATTTTCTTTCTTAAGAAATCTATGACACGCCAAACTATATGTCCCAAACTGACACCCTTTTCTCTCTCCTCTGAAAATTCAGGTGTGGTTAGTGAACTGCTAAGGTTGTAACCAGGTGCTCCTCCATCTCTCACCTATTTTGTTTTTTATTGTTCCACATTACGACACTTGACAAAACCAAATTTCTCTCAGTGTGCTTGTTCAGGATAGGCAACCCCTGTTCTCAGTGTTGCTATTTGATAAACATAGTTTGTGCATTTTTGGTGTTCTTTACACAGATTTTTCGTTACTAAGACTTTCAATGGCCTCTGGTGCTTACATGAAACGCTACAGTCCATACAGTCTGTGCATCATGAGATGATGGCTGTCATGTGTTAAGCACTGGCAGCCCCAAGAAATACAGGAACAATGTAGAAAAGCATATTTTAATTTTAAAAAGTTAAATTATTTGGTTTTTTTCGAGGTCTGTGATAATTTTAATAAGTATCAAAACTGCTCATGGAGTCAAAATGTCAGTAGCCATGCCTATTTTTCTGTTTTCTTTTTGCTGTGGTGGTTTGTTTTCTGTTTTGGTCTCGAGGCAGGAGGAAACTTGGCCGTATTTGCTGTCTGGCTTGCACCTGCAGGCCCATGGTGGTTTGGGAGCTGTGGCACCGATGGTTCTGCCGTTGTCAGGGAAAGGCATCCGTGTGAGCCCAGCCAGCCCTGAAGCCTTATGTTCTTCCTGCAGGCCCATTCATCAGCGTGGTCCTGTCAAAGCTGGAGAACATGCTGGAGAACTCTTTACATGTTAATTTGCTGCTTATTGGGATCATTACTCAGCTAGCCAGCTATCCCCAGCCACTCCTGCGCTCCTTTCTGCTCAACACCAACATGGTCTTCCAGCCAAGCGTCCGCTCTCTCTATCAGGTATGTTAGCTGAGCCCACATCCATACCTGTTGATTTTGTGGGTGCTAATTTGTAGGGCATCTCTGCTCTAATTCATTTGCTTTCCTTCCCTGTCCTATTAAGCTCACTGTGTAGTTTATTCTAAACAAACTGTAGAGCTTATTTAGTTCGATGTTTTGAGGGTGCCCTATGCAGAACACCCAGGCAGTTAAAAATGAGCAAATGTCTAACATCATAATAGTTCCCATGATGAGGGTTGTACCTGCAAGATATATTGATAACTGAGAGTGGAATTTCATGGTGAGGCATTAACATCAGTAATGCTGTTTTGACAGGTCCTTGCATCTGTGAAAAACAAGATTGAACAGTTTGCTTCTGTGGAGAGAGACTTCCCAGGACTCCTCATACAAGCCCAGCAATACCTGCTCTTCCGTGTGGACATGTCTGATATGACCCCTGCGGCACTAACCAAAGGTAAGCCAGGTTTCTCCACAGTGCCCCTCCTTAAATTCCTCCTCCACGTCCCTGGCCTACTGGCCTCAGTTCACAGATGCTGCACTGGCTTCTGTATCCTAGAAGCATTCAGATATTTTCATTTTTATGCAACAGGGAGGAACCACCTCTTCACATTCTTAAACCTAAAGAAAGGTCTCCCTTGCTTACACCTGGCCTGTTTCCTCTGTGGAGGTTCTAGAGGGGATTTGGTTTTTTAACTGAGAGTGGTGCCTGGAAGGAGCTGGCGTGTAGGGTATTATCAGGCTAGAATAAATCACACAGCACACATGGGCCAGAAAGAGGCATTATGTGCACTCTCGAGCCATTTCTTTGGGCAGCCCTGTCCTGAGGAGGGCATGTGTTGTCTTTATTATGTTTTCAGAGGCTCTTGGGCCAAAAATAAGTGTGCTTTAGGGCCCTAGGAGGTAACACAAAAAACAAAACAAAAAAACGGTTTGGACTGTGAGAAGTAAAGTTTATGCTCAGCCTAAAACCTCTGAGAGTGCCTTTTTATGAGCTCTAGAGGAGGCGTTAGGCCAGGGCCCTGGCAGAGTGAGGAGTGGGGGCAGGGGATGGGTCGGTGCTAGTAGGAGCGCTGAGAATGGCTGGCCAGGCCCGGGAGCACCACTGCTGCTTTACCTTATTTAAGCTCTGGTTGGACCGATTTGCTGACCATTGTCCCCTGAGCTGTAACTTAGGCCTTGGTAGGAGCAAAGTAGGAATGCCACATATTGCACTGGCTTTTACTTTTCCACACACAGACCAATCAGGCTTCTCTGTGGCAGATGAACAATGGAGAGAGTAAGGCTCTCGGTCCTGGGCCAAAGGCAAGTGATCAGAAACAAGATTGGCAGTGAGTGGTAGAAATGAAAGTCAGGGCAATTGCTCTACCTTTCAAAGAAGCTGGAAAGAACCCAGAACTCTGAAGGCCTGACGCTGCCCCTGTGCAGCTATTTGATCTTGGTCGCTTTACCTCACAGGCCCAATGTCCCTTGACTTTTCAATGAAGGATTTGTTCTCCATCTCTTAGGTGCTTTCTAGCTGAAGCCAGAACTTGGGTTGTGATGAGCCCTTAGGGTACTGCAAGGTAGGGTTTGAAAGAAAGGTAGGCCATGTGCCACTGGTAAAGTGAGGAGTCGGGCTTCAGGCTGTTGGACTTTGAGAAGAGCAGGCAAAGGCGTTCATAGAGGGAAAGGCCCCGGCACCTCCGTGGGAAGGTGGACTTCAGGTGCCATGTGGCCTCCTTAGACACACGGGTGGTCAGTGTGTGAGCTGTGTTCCTCCTGAACAGGGCGCATGTTGCTGCCACCCACCCCGCGAGAGAAGGTGCACCAGTTACCAGTATAATAAACCACTGCAAAAACTCATTGGCTTAGCACAAGGCCATTTATGATTGCTTATGAATCTGTGTGGTCATCTAGGTGTTTTGCTGATCTGGGCCAGGGTGATTTTGCCTGGACTCGCTTATGTGGCTGCCATCAGTGGGTGGCTGGATGTCTAGGATGGCCTCACTCACATCTGTGGCTGTTGGCTGGAGTGATGAGGGTGATGGGGGTGTTCCTAACCATCCGGCAGAGTAGCCCAGGCTGGTCCATGTCACAGTTAATAGGGTTCCAAGAGTGAGAGCAGAAGCATAGAAAATCTTCAGAGGCTCAGACTCAGAGCTTGTGTAAGGTCCGTTCTGCAGCATTCTGTTGGCCAAAGCAAGACACAGGGCCAGCGCAGATTGAAGAATGGAGCAAAAACCCTACTGCTTGATGGGAAGAGCTGCAACAAGTTGTGGGCATTTTGTAGTCTCCTAGACAAGGCCTAGTCTTCATTGTATTTTACAGTTTATAAGGTGATTTCTCAGGCAGTCAATTTTCATTATCAAATAGCACTCTGAAAAGGGCAAAAAAGGTACCATTAGCTTCATTTTCATTAAGGAAGCCAAAATTAGAGGTCTGGGGTATTCATCTAGGATCATGAAACTCAAATGCCTGAGCCCATCTTAGCTAATTCAGAGACGAGTGTACACACTGGCCAACCTAGATACACTGAGGTACACTAGATACTCAGAGTACACTGAGCCTTAACCCCCACATTCAGGGAAAGGGTGAGGGTCACTCACACCTTGGGCTTGTCCTGGTTTCAGAATATCTGGAGGCCACGATTGCAAAATATATGCCTCGGGAACTTGTTCTCACTGCCTAAGGTTGTCAAATTAGTTAGCTGGGTTCCATGGTCCTTAAGCAAGGTCTGTGACACTCCAGGGCTTTGACCTGTAAGAATCTTCTCTCTGGATATAACACTTTTCTTTTACTTGATTTTTTTTAGATTAACTTTCTAACTTTTCCAGGTTAGCCAAGTCATGCTCTTCCCCCACTTAAAGCATCTTTAACTGACAGAACGAGAGTTTCCTGTCCCCTTATACAAAGCTGACTTCTGAAGCATTTACTGTGACGTGATTTCCTATAAATGATTCAAATCTGGGAGGCCTGTTCTCACTGGGATGCAGAGCAGTTTACAATGAAGAATTATGGTAATAGGCCAAATATTTGGTGGTCCAAGTGTCTGCGTGCTCTGCCCTTTGCCTAATACTGCTGCCAGGGAGATGAACACATAACGTCTCTCTCTCCTCACTTCTGAAATCTTCCCAGTATTAGTCTTGAAAACCTTCTGTTGCAGCTTTTCAGACCCAAGGCAACATTTCAGAAGCCATTCCTAATTGTGACATTTATTTATACTTCCCTCCGCCCTGCCTTTTTCTTCAGGTGCTCGTGCATGCTTGTTGGACCCTTTTATGAGGGGCGTAACTCAGGCGCCTGCAGCCAGATCTGCTCCATCATGCAGGCCCTGCATTCCCTTTGCCTCCTGGCAGCCCCGGTGAAAAATGAGCCTTCTCACTAATGCTTCCAACAGCAGTAAAAGTCTGTGTGGCCGCTGCTCCAGAGCAAGCGGATGTCCTGTTCCCAGTTATACATTACTATTCTTGAGGCTGTTGGTCTCTGAGATTCAGCCACTTGCCAGTCCTTTCTCTTTCTACTCAAATACTTTCCAAACCACAGAGTAACAGTTCACTGTATTTACTTACGTTCAGAGCTCTTTTACTGGGCACTAATTCTAGAAGGGAGATCAGGTAGATAATGTACCCAGTTTACAGAGATGGAAACTGAGACATTCTGTGATGAGCTGGTGGCCAGGTAGGGACCATAACTCGGGTCTACTTGCTTTTGAATGGAGAATTTGATGGTGCTTGGTGACACACTGAAAGGCCAGGACCCCGGAGGGGAGCCCGGGTCAACATGCTGCAGCCGCTGATGGAATTGTGCTATGGATCTCCCGGCTAGCCCCTGGTCTCCCTCACTGGGTGTTCTCCTGTCTTCATTAGTGAAGACAGTTCTGATTCTTGGATTCATACTGAGTAAATGAGCCTTAGCAATGACACTTTTTATTCACAGCTCAAGCTAGATAAATGAATCACAAAACCCCTTTTTAGGGGAGAAGAGAATGAATGAATTTGAAGGAGAATGGGGAGATGAGGAATATGAGCAGCTGCAGGGAGCATCAGGAGTAGGGAAGACTGATGAGATCAGTTCCTTCACTCATTCAGCAAATATTTATTAGCTCCTACTATGAATATAGAAGTGTGTTAGGGATTGCTAAAGACATGTTATCAGATAGGGTTCAGGCCTGAGAAAGGTTGGAGTCTAGTAGAGGAGATAAAACATAAACAATGTGAGGCTGAAGGGCAGTGCAGGCCTTAGTTGGTCAATAACATGGAGAGGAGGCTAGAATGAGACTGTTTGGGTAGAGGGCAGAGGAAGGCATAAAGACTATAGGAATGAATTCTGGGGGCAGGAAACTGGAAATTCATTGTGAACTTGGTGGCAACTGTACTGATGAGGATGATGAGGTAGCTGACACCCATTCAGAGGTCCCTGTGTACTTTATACCTATTGACTCATTTAATCCTTATAACAACTCTATGAGCTTTTGGCAGGTGAGGAAATCGAAGTACAGAGAGGTAAAGCAACTTGCCTGAAGTCAGCCAGCAAGTGGCAGACTCTGTGGTCTTAACCACTATACTAATAATGCCTCTAAGGCTAGTAAGATTTAGGTGAGCAGAGAAATGGGGCAGGGAATTCCAGGTGGAGGAACCAGCATGAGCAGTGCAGGTCTCAGTCTGGGAGTAGTGTCCACAGTGTCCCATTCCCCACAGGAATGCAGGCCAGCTTCCTCTGTGAGCTTTGCTGGGTGCTTTGGAGAGTGACAGGGCCTGAGCTATGGTTGGGGATGAGAAGGCGTGCTCTCCAAGGTTGACATGTACCTCAGTGATATCAACACTTTTATGCTCACTCTGTTGCCGGGGCATGAATTTCTGCTGAAAGGTAGCAGAAGACAGATTCTCAGCAACTTTTCCAGTTCTTTATGGCATTAAAGCTGTGATAAGTCTTAATCTAAAAGGATATTTAAAGCAGGAAAGTGGAAGTTTTTTTTTTTTTTTTTTTTTTTTTTTT
>NW_016805059.1:6666708-6683831 GCF_001698545.2 Rhinopithecus bieti | reverse complement strand
TTTTTTTTTTTTTTTTAACACTAAAGACTATAGTAGTGAGATGTGGAAAGTATAAATGTCAAGAATTTTTAGTACTGTAGTTAAGCAACACTCTGAGAAGAGTGTTGAAAAATGGTACTGAATTCTAAGAAGCAGCCAAAATAATGAAGAACTTGAATATAATGATTTATAAGGAGTAATGAGATTGTTTGGGTAGGGGGCAGAGGAAGGCATAAATAATTCCTACAAATATATGAGGGCTGGTGATGTTCAGGAATCAAATAGGGAAGTTGAACCATTTTAATTAGTAAAAAGTAATTTGATAAGAAAATGCAAATCACTTGGATATGTTAAAGTTTGAACTCATCTTAGGCCTATGTTATTGAAATTGAGATGGAAACCCTTGGCAACCCTCCTTCAATGTAGGCTTCTAAGCCATTTGATACTACTAATTCCCCATGGTTGCAGGAAGTTCTTACTCTGGTCTTACCAGCACCCAACTTCCCTTCCATTATTTCTGCTGATCTCAAGGAATCTTGCACTCTCCTTTTATGTCAAACGTTGGCAGTCCCAGCCAGAAGAAGACTGGAGGTCACTGGGGAGCCTGAGAGGCTGGAGCACCCGCTGCAGAGAGCTTGGAGTGACCCAGTGCACCCAGCCTCCCTGCTGGAGCTATGCTGTGCTGTCAGGGCTTAACCGGCAAAGGGAGAACAGTCATCACAGCATTGGAGGCTGGGAGAGCAGGTGGGGGCTACTTATCGCCCCTTAATAAGCCAGTGACAGGAGATGCCTTTGTCAGTTTTCCCCATTTCCATAATCTGGCATGGAGGGTTCTTGACAAACCTATATTCTTTCCATGATTTCTGCGTGAAGTTCCTTAGAAGGAATTTTGGGTGAAAGTCTCATATCACCTGCTATATGCTGGAGGATATCTGTTGGGCAAATATGTGTGTCATGGAGTGCACAAGGGCTGCATCTTCAGGCTTTAGTCCAGTATAGGAACTGCACTTATAACTAGATACTCTCCAGCAACTCTGCCCCCAAACACATGCTCCACTGAAGAAGGTGGATGGGAAGGCTATGGAGGGACGCCATCATGGTCTTCTTTCTGCTTTCAGATCCCATTCAGGAGGCTTCCAGGACAGGAAGTGGCAAGAACCTTTTGGATGGACCTCCAAGAGTGCTTCAGCCCTTCCTGACCCACAGAACCAAGGTGGCTGAGGCACCCCCCAACCTGCCCCTGCCAGTGAGGAACCCCATGCTGGCTGCTGCCCTCTTCCCAGAGTTCCTGAAGGAGCTGGCAGCCTTGGCCCAGGAACACTCCATTCTGTGCTACAAGATATTGGGTGACTTTGAGGACTCCTGTTGTTAGCTTCTTTTTTTTTTTTTTTTTAATAGAGGTTCTTGTTTTGTAAGGTTTTAGTGTCTTGACTGAATGTTAAATGCAAAGCTGCTTACAAAGATTTCTACTTTAATGTTTCCTGACAATACTTGATTTGTGGGGAGGGGAATTTTCTGTATCTTTCCTCTCTCTCTCTAGCCGGGCCTTTCCACCTTATGTTATATATAGAATGTAAGTTTCATAAGCTGGTTGCTCCCATGGCAGTTTTCTTTGCTCCGTTTTTTCCTCCTTATATTTTTTGGGTGTCATTCTCCTACCCCTTTGAGTGATTCATCTTGCAGCTCAGATCACACCAAGCAAATATTGGGGTTCAGTGATGTCCGGAAGTGCCCCATGTCAGAATTCCAGCTGTTCAGCAGCAGCACCACAGGAAGACTGTACACCTGCAACTGCGCGAATGGTCCTGTTGCCTCCTGCATTTTGGCCTCTGTTTTATAAAGGAAGAATAAAGATGGAGCCCCTCCTGCCTCCATCACAAAAGCACATATCATCTGTCCCTTTGGATTTTATTTCCAGGACGTGTGTCCTCCCCAGCATGTGTTGCCTTATGGTGCCGGCAGAGCCACTGGTCTCAGCTCTCTGCCTGGGAAGTTGGATGTCTTTGGAGAGAATTTGGAATGCAGAGAATTTTTCTTATTTCTTGAGGGCTTACTTTAATCAGCATGACACTATCTAAACACTGAAGATGGCCTTATTTTAGTAAGATTTGCACAAAATTAAGTATACCTATGCAAACTGTTACTTTGGTTTTTAGGAGTTTTATCAGATGAAGAAAGTATGGTCTCACATATGTATGTAAGAAGACAACCATCATTATTTTTATAAGTGTTTTATAAAACAAACTGATTAACTTGTGAAGCCATTTCATAGTGGGTTTTTTCAGGGAGGGTAAGCTGGGTGGGATGGGGAGATAAACTAAATGTAGCCTGTAAAAACACTGGTCATTATTTAAAATTCTATTCGCTTTTGCTAATAAGCTGCACTTTGTAGAGAAACAGGAATTGTACAGCCCACTTCGGGATCTTGGATGTAAATGCAAACAGGTCCCCTGGAGCCCTGCAAAGCCAAGTGCCTGCTGGTGACTCACTCTGCATGGAAATGCTGCCTTCCGAGTAATGGGGTTCATCAGAAGGCCCCACCGTGTTGTATGAGTAACCCTCTGCTGCTTTGCAGCCTGCTCCAAGAGGCAGGATTATACTTAGAGCCCAGCCATGTTAAACCACCACCAAGAGGGGAAAACAGAATAATTGTGAGCTGAAAATGAGACCATAAACAACTGATTTTTATGGATATTAAATTCCACTCCCGTCTATTTTGGGCCCAGTTCTGCAGGTGAGAAGCAAGTAACGGACGTGAGCCTGACTGGAGGGAAACTGGAAGCCTCGGCTCTCTCTGTGCTTTGTGGGCATCTCTGTAGAGCCCCGAGGGCAGCCACAGGTCTGTTGGTTGTGCCTCCGGAGCACTGGTTTGGTCTTCATCAGGCTCCTCATGCACAGGCAGGGCAGTGGAGGAAGGAACCACACCTGTGATGCAGTGGAGCGGTGGAGGCCCTTTTGTGCTTCAGGAATCTTGAAGCAGCTTTGTATTGAGCAAATGAGAGATTGAGAGCTGGCCTGTGAAATGACAACAGGAGACTTGACCCGGGCAGGGTGAGCTGTTAGGAGCCAGCCTTGCTTTCGTGTTTCACAGTCCAAGCAAGACACCAAAGATTCCTACTCACTGTACGTTTCTGTTTGTCTTGACAAATGGTTTGCTCAGCTGTGGTGCAGCCGCCAGAAGGGATGAGGCACAGCAGACTGACCTGCTCCTGGCTTCCTGATGTCTGTTTGTATTTGCACAGCCCACAAGTCTCCATTAGAAAAGAAGGTAGCTTAAGATAGAGAAAGAGGAGTAGTTGAAAATGGAAGTTCGGCTGTAATTTGTTATACTCTAACTTTGTTTTTGCACAAGTATTTATCTTCTTGTTTGGACTTACAAAGTCATAAAATCTTAACGCCACATCTGGAAATGGAATTCTTTAGCTTCGTGGTTTGATTTACACCTCTCTCCATTATCTGGTGGTGGTGTTGATTGATTCTTCTTGAATCCATATTTCTGCATTGTAGAACACCATGGTCCCCTGTGTGGAAGGTTTCCTTTGGGAGAAGATTGATTTTGTGCGTCTGACTGTTTTTTCCAATAGGTACTGAAATAAACTTAATTATTTTGTTTTTTTGAGACAGGGTCTTGCGCTGCCTGGGCTAGAGTGGAGTGGTGTGATCACAGCTCACTGTATCCTCCACCTCCTGGGCTCAAGTGATCCTCCCACCTCAGCCTCCCGAGTAGCTGGGAATAAAGGAATGTGCCCCCACACCCAGCTAACTTTTTGGTACAGTTTGTAGAGATGGGGTTTCACCATGTTGCCCAGGCTGGTCTTAAAGTCCTGGGCTCAAACGATCATCCCGCCTTGGCCTCCCGAAGTACTGGGATTACAGGTGTGAGCCACTGGGCCCAGCCTGAAGTAGACTTACTTTAAATGACGACAGAGATGACTGGTGTGTGCAGTGATAGGCAGGAGAATTTAACTTTCCATGCTGGGGTGCTGGCAGCAAACTCACACGATAATGCTAACTTCCTATTTGGATTTGGAAACTGGCTCATATTTCTGAATCCATCACAGTCCTCAGAGGTTTGTGTCCATGGTTTTGCAAAATGAAGTCAGAAAATGGAGCTGGACATAGAGAGAATGGGAAAACCCGTGTGGCTGAGTGAAATAACTAGAAGTGGGTTTTTTAGGGAGTGACTAGACATGCCAAAAGAAAAACAGCAGAGAACTGAGTCTACCCACAGGAGAAGAGCAAATCCTGCATGGTTCAGGGACGTGAACATTGATCTAGGTGGATATGAAGAAACCAGGGAGTGGGTGGGTGAGAGTGGGAACTCCTTGTTGGGAAAAAAAATCACTGGCAATGAGGTAGAATATTCCGGTCCTAAAGTAAATCGGCAAGCCCTTAGAAATATCTTTTTTTGCAATGAATTGGGGGGAAAATCTTAAAATTTGTTTGGCATGCTTAAAAATATGGTCCGAGAGTGTGGACACTTCTCTGTGTGACAGGCTCCCACACCAGTCGCTGTGCCCCTTGCTGGAAGAACGTAGGGGAAGAGAAACCGTGAATACTGCCCCCTGGCACAGTCCCTGAGCTGGGGTCACTGCGTCTGGCCTGGGCGGGAAAGGTGAGGTAGCCAAGGGTTCCTGGAGTATCATAACATTAACCTCAATTCATAATTCAGGGCCTGACTTAAAGTTCCAGACTGAGTGACTTCTGTGGTTCAAAATGTATGAGAGCACTGGGATATTTAAAATTGATTTTTTGGAAATGGCCAAGTAAATGTTCTTAAAATTTTACACAAAGAAATTCCAGGTTAGGTTCACCCTAAAACATAATTTCATGGCTGGTAAAATACAATGTCCCAACCATGAAATGGGAGTGCTGGAATAGCCAGTTAGAGATGTGATTTTTCTTTACCATTAAATACCTCCTTTCCCCGGTATTTAGAGGAATTGTGAAGTTGTCCCCATTTTGTTGAGTATTATTTTGCAAAATACTTTGATGTGCTTGGGTTGGAGTGGATGTCTGTCAGGTGTTAGGATGCATTCAGTATTTTTATAGGTCATCAGGAGTACCCTTTCCTTAGCAGGTAGCTTTTATTTAGGTCAGATATAGTTGGTTTCTGTCCAGGATAAAACATCATGGAGCCAGGGTCTTGTCAGGAAAGCATCCTCTTATGAACAGAATCTAGAAACAGGCTCCATGAATATTGAGGTTGCCTGTTTAATTTGGGCAGCCAGTGGGTACTCCGGGTTGAAAGTTGTTTCCAGTGTCTCTGAATCAGCTTGGCTGTCCCATCATGTGGACTGATTCCCAGGTCTGTCGGAGGTGTAGGGTTGTGGATGGGCTGCTCTTCTGAATCTGGATCAGCGTGTCTAGGTTGTCTTCAGGAGGGAAGCACAGCCGCAGCAGCCTGGACAAATCAAGGGCTTTAACAACGGCATCGTCCTCTGGGAATCATCAGTCCTTAATACGGTCACTTGACATCATAGTTCTGGTGAACTATCTTTATCTGGCTGCACCCCCTTTTAAGTAAGCCCTGAATTTTAAATGGTCCCGGTGTGCTGTTCAGTGTCTGCATATGCCCCAGTTCTCATTTAAGGGCAGTTCAATGTAATTGCTAATTACCAGCCCTGGATTTACTGAAATGGCTGTCATGCTTGCCGTTTTTATGAAACACTTTACTGCAGGTCAGCTATTATTGCACGTGCTATCACTGGCTCAGGCTGGTGTCATGTGTGGTTTGCTGCAAACGGCAGCCTGTTTTGCAGTGTGAGCTCTTCCTGGAAACAGCAGTCTCTTGTAGCTGATGCCACATCAGCTTTAGGTCATTAAGAAGATATTCTAGGCCCCTTGTTGCTTCAGCCATCAGTCTATAAATCACCCAACACTAATTCTCCATCAAGTCACAGCTTAAAACAGAACACTGTCAAAGCAGTTCATGTTCCACCCTTAAATCACATCGTTGAGGAAACATTGTCAGAGAATGAAGTTGACTCTTTCCCACCCCTTCTTTTTGAATGACCATCGTAAACCTAATGCTTTAGAAAGAGCTCTCAGAAGACTGAGAATGGTTTTTAGGATAATTTTGCCTCAGCAAATCCTCTCTATGTTCAGGCACTTATTAGGCCATTACTTGTTTTGGGACTACAGATTATCCTGGCAGCTCATTAACTGGATAAACAGGACTTTAGTGAAAGATTTTCAGAGGTTCTTCAGGGAAAAGAAGGACCAGGACAGGATGGGTGGAAGCCTTCAGTTCTTTGACCTCTTGCACCTAGAATCCTAAAACTGATCATGATTTTAGCTAGGACTGACCTTTCCTAGCTTGTAGGGTCACTGTGAATTTTGTTCCTGTCTTAAAAGGTTTAAGTTAACCTAGTCCACTATTACCTACACGAGTAACAAGACAGCCAGTAGGACCTGTCAGCACGACTTCAACATGCACTCGGGCATCTTTCGGGGAGTTTAGATTTACTGTATCATTTCAGAACACAACAAAGATGATGGAAGCTCTTAGGCTAGATTAGATTTCATGGAGCGGAGCCTCCTGAAGTCTGTGCTTCTTAGTGTGTCAGCTGACTTTTTACTGGGACAGGTCTATGAAAGGCCCACCTGTAACAAGGCCCCTTTTTGCCCTGTGGATATTTTAAAAGAGGGAATTTGGTGTTGACAATCTTATTTACACAACTCCTGCTAAGCTGTTTGACTAAGGGTTTCAATCAGATGCTTCCCACCTCACAGGCAGGGGTCAGCTCTGTTTGCAAATAATCCATGAATATGTTTGTCTAAAACCTGCTGAAGAGGCACGGCAGCCACTTCCATGCTGCTTTTGGTAATGGGTAAAGAGCACAGCCTTTCAGATAGATGTGGTGGCTTTTCCCTAATAGTCACTATGTAGAAACTATGCAACTAAATTCAATGGAAATGAAAGACACAATATAAAATAGCGGGGCATGGCCGTGAGCTGTCCTCAACTATCCAACTCAAAGCTGAAGGAGGGCGTGTGCTTTTCGAACCGTAAGCTGTGTCCTCAACTATCCAACTCAAAGCTGAAGGAGGGCGTGTGCTTTTCGAACCGTAAGCTGTGTCCTCAACTATCCAACTCAAAGCTGAAGGAGGGCATGTACTTTCCGAAACTTCGAGGCCTTCTTAGTAATTACTTTAGCAATAATTACTAAAATGTTAGTGGGGTGGGGGAGCTCAGCTAAAATATCCTTATCTTGGTGCAATAATGATCTAGGTTCTTTTTCCTAGGCCTAGGGCCTACACCTTGAAAGACAGGAGCAGAAGTTCACTTTGATGTGTAACCCTGGACAGAGATTAAACAACTCTTTTCTAGACCCAGAATGTAGAAGCCTAGTAGTTGGTATCACCAGTCTCTTCAAAAGGGCCCCACAAAAGCTTGTCCATTAATTTGCTTCATACAGTAAGCGAGCTTTTACTGAATACTCCCTCTGTTAGATAGCATGCAGAGTGCTAGGGCTGACATATTCCTGCCTTCCCACCAGAACCCTCCAACCTCCTCCCCAGGCAACAGAACACAGGGTTTGGGCTTGACCAGGCAGAGCTGGTTCAAGCCAGCCTGGGGCAGAGCCAGTTTTCCAGCACACTCCAACTTCTAGTCAGAGTCTCAGCATTATACACCTAGCCTACAGGTGTGTGGATTCCTGAGACAGATGGCAATGGCATCACCTGTGGCGCCAATTCATACATTTTAATGAGATTTCTCCCTGAAGAGTGAACCAGTAGACCAGACTAAACGCACACTCATGCAAGAATATAAAATTGTATTTCAGAGGCCCCTTTACAAGCAGAGCCATCTTAGCGAATTTCTTGGGGTGTTACTGCAAACATATCTTTAGAATATCTCATCGGGTTTCAGTCAGAGCCATGCTTTGGTTTTTTCCTAGTTGCAGTGATATCAACTTACAAGGTTTGGCTTTCAGGATTTCAGAAGCTGGCATTCAAGACAACAGGCAATTGTCAGAGCTGAATGAGAATCAGCCTGGGCAAATCAGGGGCTTTCACAACGGCATCTTCCTCTGGGAATACTCGGTCCTTAATGCGGTTTTCACTTGACATCATTGTTTTGGTGAAGTGTCTTTATCTGGCTGCACCCCCTTTTAAGTAAGCCCTTCATTTTAAATGGTCTGGAAAGATCTTCGATGCTTTCTGTAAGGTTTAGTCACCAAGAAGCCAGAACTTTTGGTGAAAATGGAATTTATAAAACGAAACTGAACCTTATCCTTTCTTACAAAATAAAGATCCTGTCAGACTCTAGTCTCAGAGCACCTTTGCCCATTTGTAATTCAGAGACTTGCAGAGCGAGGAGAGAACTGATTCAGCCTTACTCTCTTGTAGAGAAGTGTAGTGAAAACCATGTTACTTTAGACCCAGTAGTTTTCTGGACCGCAACAGGATGCGGGGCACCTGGCTTCCCGGGTAAGGTCACATAGTCTCTTAAAATTCTGTCACTAATTCTTTTAAAAGATTTTTTTTTTTTTTAAAGTCACCTCCTCATGCCTGTCCAAAATGAACCACACAACTGGTTACCTTTCTCTGCCTACCTTTTGGGCTGGGGAAGAGGGGCACCTTTCTCACTCTCAGGGAAGTCCTGAGCAACTGTACAAGCCAGGAAGCACGAGTCGCTGAATTGGTGGTGGAGGGGTGTCCACTTTTTTCTAGTTCTCAGCTGCTTCTGGAGCAGCGTTCACAACGGGAATATTTGTACTGTCCTTGGTAGGCTACAGGTTCACAGCTTCAAATCAAGGCCTCCAAGCATTTTCTTCTCTTACATCACAGTTTTGACAAGTATGCTTTTAAAAAACAACATTTGCAAAACTGGTCTTTAAGCGACGTGAGTCAGAGGTAACAAAGGCATATACCGAATGAAGGTGTGCTCCGGTGCACTGGAGAGAACAGTATTAGTGTCACAAGCACAGGGGTGCAGACAGTCCCGCCTTCATTGTCATGCCTGCAGCGCACCACCATTATCGTGAAAGGTCAAGATTGTGATTTACTAATTTATAATCTTATTTCCAAGCAAAACAAGTCAATTTCATGTTACAACTTTTTTCTTGTTTCTTTTTATCTTGTTTGGCCTGAGGGTTGGGGGAGCTGTCAACTGCACAATCTTTGAAGTGTAAGTTAATTTTTATGTGATATTTCAGTATATATTTTATTGATTAAATTTATTTGAAAATTTACTTTTTTAAATTCATTTGTTCTCAGACCTGCGCCTTCTGGGATGGGTAGGGAGTTGAACAGGCAGTATCACTTCTACTCAGTTAATAGGTTGATTAATTCTAATAATATCCTCCTTTCCCACCCTCTTGAGACCTCCTTACACAAATGTGTGTTTATACCGTGCCAGTTTATTTGGTTGTGTTTTCATCGTTGTTAACCTGTGTTTAGGTCTGAAAACAGTATATCCAAATTACAGTCTCTCTTGACCACTGCTAATGCCCATCACCTACAACAATGGCTGGCCCGTAGGAGTTGCTCAAAAATATTTGTTGAAGGAAGTGCAGAATGAAAAGTTTTCTTAGAATGGGTAACAGTATCTGTAACATAACATTTTATTTAGTTTAAAATTCCTTAATACAAGAAGGTGTTACTCCTTAACCACTGCTACAGCCAGCACCGGACCCTCCTGATGTGGATGAAGCAGGCGGGGTGGCTGCTGGTTGGCTGTGGAGGCACCTCCAGGCACAGGGCCTAGAGGGTGAGAACACTGGTGACACATAACGCCATAGCTGTGGCTCGGGACAGGGATTGAGAGGCAGCTCTCAGGGCACATGGGCGTCAGCTTTCACAGGATCCTGCTCCCAGTCAGGCTGCACTGTTCTCCCTTGGGCATGGGGACCCCAAACATCTCACGAAGACAGCTTCTTCTCCAGGATCTCCTTTATCATGGCTGGATCTGCTCGGCTTTGTGTCGCTTTCCGGACCAACCCAATCAGTTTATTTATAGCTCTGGGGTTTCCCTCCTTCAAATCCATTACCTAGAAAGACAGAAATTACTTAAGAGGAGAAAATGAAGAGACTCATGCCCCCAAATCCCAAACTAAGGCTTAAGTTTACTGAAAATTAAATTCCGCTTATTTCCACTAGTATTAGATATAAAATGAAGAACAGAAAAAGCGGGGAGGGGGCTAACTTCTGAGTAGGTTTCCAGGCTCCTGTCAAAGGAGATTTTTGCTACTCTACTTTCTGATTAAAATGAGCAAGAAGTGATTGCTGAAAGCCAGAGAAGCTGGCACGTGGGAGGCAGGGCCCTCTCCTCTGGGATGCCACAATGACCGAGGACACTGAGTCTGGGGAGGGATAATCTCTCTGAGATGAATCACTGCGTCTAATCAGTGAGGAGACCTGTCTGATTCTCAGTGACGTTCAGCTGAAAAGTGCGGCTTTCCTTCTCCCCATGCTCCCCACCACGAAGATCCCTTTATCGGAAAGCAGATCTACACACTGGGTAAGTCTTTTGGAGCACTGGGTCGGGGGAGTGTGCTGTGTGGGTGGGGGGAATGAGGAAGCCGGGAGGCACTGAATTCTTATCAAATAGCCACTGACTGTTGGGGCCACCGCACGACCTCCTGCTCTGCAGCATCTCCAAGGGCAATGACATGAGGATCTGCACTCAAGTGCCGCAGAACAATGCTGAAACTACTAGCACGTCTTTATCAGTCACCACAGATGAGGCAGGAAGACGAGACTGCTGAGGCCCGGTGCATGCTCACTTTCCTTATCGAGGGCTCTCTACAGAGCTGTAAGTGTCCCCGGGAAGCTGATGGGTGGGTGGGTATTATTCTGAGAAAGTGGCTCACAATTTTTTTCCCCACGGAAAAGTATCTCCAGACAATATGACAAGACTTGGGGAGGAAGGGATGCCACTTGTTTTAGCTTTTCTGTCTTGTGCCGTGCTAAGAACACAAAATGACCTGGTTTTCAGCCATGCTCCTGTCAGGGATTTTCTCCACAATTTATAAATACTTTTCCCTTCTGCCTCTCTTCCCACTTCTTAGAAGCATGCAGCCGAAGTTCCTGTACTCTCCTTGCTCTGCAGGCACACCTGCTGGCTCCTTACTGGGAGGTCCGTAGGAAGTAGCGCTAACCACAACAGATTCGAAATGCCAACCCTGGGAGAGGGCGACACGCCTGGGAGGTCACAGCTTGGATTTCGTGAGCTTGCTGACACCCTTTTAAATTACACCTCCATGGACAGTAAACTCCAGGGGTGGTATCCTTATAGGAAAAGAAGTTGTGTTTTTCCAGTATCTACCTATTTCATCTCTTCTGACCTTAACTAAAAAGATGACAATGAGGGAATTGTAGATGAAACTGGGCCAGTCATTCTTAGGAAGAGCCTCTGGGCTGCCACAGAGAGTGATGGCGAGGCTCTTGGGCGTGTCCTGGGGCTGGCTCTGCAGGTGGCTCTGGCCCTCTCCCCTGCCCGAGATAGTCACCACTTGAGGATGGGCCTCCATCACGGAGTGGCAGAGCTGCTCCAGTGACCCCCGGTCCTCCATCAGTTCAAGCTGCTTTTCTGAAACAATCTGCCCTGGAGTCTTGCCTTCCCCCTTCCACAGTTCCTCAAACACCTACGGGCCAGAGAAGGGAGAGGAAAGAGAAATGAGAAGTCAGCTCTTCTGCCAGCTCCATTTGCACTGCTGTGCTGTGGAGCTGGGGTGGGAATGAGCAGATTCAATTAAGACCCCACTGCCTGGCCCGAAGGGAAAGGGCACCTGGCTGCCCTGCCAGGGCCTTGGCTCTCCTGAGGCATCCCTGAGAGCAGGGCTGGGGAACAAGGCCAGCCAGGTGGAATGAACGCGCCTGGGGTCTCCTCCTGAGGCTGATGTCTCCCTCAGCACAGGGTGTGAGAGGACTCGGGCCAGCCAGGTGCCCCCGCGCCCAGAGGGATGGTGAGTCCTGCCCAGCCGACTCCACATGGGAGGGGGGCCGCGGGAGGCGTGGAGATGCCCATCACTCATGGGCGCCTGCTGACGGGAATTGGAAGGCCAGTGATGGATCTGTCTCATGGCGACTGAATTAATTGAGGTGACATTTTGGTGAAGGATGGGGCCACACAGCCTGCAGGAGGTAACCACATTACTAAATAAAGTCCAGAAACAGCCTGCTGGGAAAGATGACTTTAGGGGGGCAGGAAAGTAACCCCATAATGAAGATACAAAATGGCAAACAACTGAAAACATAAATTAGAATCCGCAGGGGCCTCCTGGCCACATTCGTCTCCCACAGGTACAGCCGGACCCAAATCAGACTAGGATAATGAACGCTAATGGTCGGTATATTTTTCTACTTAAAAAATGACAACAACAAATCCCCAAACTCATCAAACCCGAGAAAAAGGAAACCATTTTCAAGGAAGGCATTTCCTAGGGTAGCTGTTTTCCTCATTCCTCTTGTTTTCTAGCGAAAGCCAGAACTGGGGGCGGGGAGGAGGGCTTCCTCTGTTGGTCTCCTGCCGGTGCCACCTCCATCCAGCCCACAGTCACGACTGAACACTGAACATTCCCTGTTACCTTGGTGGCCAAGAATGGGCCAACCAGGAGCCATTCCTCCTGGAAAAACAGAGCTCTTCCATAATTAGCACGAACAGCAAAGCAAATAAAAGAGAGATGCTGAGTCTCAGCAGGGCTCAAAGTCTTCCCCAATCTGAATCAAAACAAACCACAAATACTTATCACCGCTAGGACAGGCACTGCGCCTCCAGCCTGGCGCCTCGGAACGTGTGCCGTGACGGTGGCCAAGGAGGTGTGCTTGGCAGGTCCTGGGTAAGCTCCCCACAGGGCACCCCTCTGCTGCTGCCCGACTGCTCAGGAAAAGCCTGGCCCTACTCTTAGAAAAATACAGAACGCATATGCCTCCAACTCAATTCAGCAGATATGTACGTGGCCTGACAATGAGGAAACCATCGGGAGAAGGGGGCACAGAAGCAGGAAGAAACTTCCTCACTCTCAACATGCTATCAGTGGAGTGTTGGCAGCAGAAGCACTGGGGACCTGGATGGCATTCCATGGAGCTGCCCTGTAAGTCTGAGGAGTCTGTCTGCCTCCTTCCTCTGACACGTTTAGTTTTTGAACTAGGACTTAAATTTTAAAATACATTTTCTAATGATAAAAGTTAATACACATCCACTGCAGAAAACATAAGGAAATACAGGAGAGATCAAAAGAGATCACTGGAATCCCCATTTCTTCAAGAAAACCAATGTTAGTATTTTGGTGTTTTCCTTCCCATCTTTTCTTTCTGTTTTGTAACATACTTGTGATCATAACATATATTCAGTTTGTGTCCTGCTTTTTTGCATTTATCACAGAAGTACTTTCTTAATAAAAAGATCTAGTATCCATCAGATGTATTTATCATAATTTAATTAATTATCCCCTCCTCATAGATATCTAGACTTTGACCAGTGTTGATTTTGTTCATCTGCACAGAATCCCAAAAAAGCTCCTAGCTGAAAACCTGGCTCAAAACAGAAACCATCTGTAAGGACTTGCTCATGAAAAGTCTATGCAGCAGTTCCCTCCAGGAAAACCAGGCAGACTGATGAGCAGCCTGTGCCTGGAAGTAGGCGGGGCCACTCCTGGGTCTGCCTCTGCAGACACAGACCAGGAAGCGATTTCTCTGCGCCTGTGGTAGCTGCTGAAGCACACGGCAGACCCTGAGCATGCTGGCCAGCAGGCCAACCTCTGCCTGACGGGACCCACAGCTGGCTGGATTTGCCTGGGCCAAAATAAGCACAAGAGTGGCAGGGTGCTTGGGGATCACTTCCAATCACACCGTTCAGAAGGAGAAGCAGTGCACCGCTAGGACAGATGCCTTCAAACACAGAGGCTGGCTGCTCCCCGAGAAGGAGGGCCAGGCGGGGTGGGGGTACCAAGCAGTGACGCTAGAGAAACATCATTCAGCAGCCTCCTGGAACCATGGGAACCCAGTGGCTGAAATGTTCTTTCCTCCCAGAGTTAGAACACATGTTAGTTAACTCCACAAATTAGTGCAGTGGCCATGACAGTCGAGGCCCCCAGTCCCCAGCCCCTTGGGCTTATACAACAGATGCCAGTTGTCCCATCCTCTGCTCAATCCTATTTAAGACAAGGATTGTGCACTCCTGGCTGGAGTCCAGGAGGGTGGGAGCCACTGGGCGGTAGTGGCGGGACCCTGTCTCCAGGCCAGACTCTCCTGCTCCTGGCCCTCTTGACGATCACAGAGTGGCCTCTGTGGCTGCCGAGCCCTGTGCTACAGCGTAAATCCTCAGCTTTTCTCAATGTTTCATCATACCCTGAGAAGTGATATCCAAGTGCAACTGTTTCTAGCCAGGAGCGCAGCTCCCAGGCCCTGCTGCTGCCTACCCAAGACAGATAGACGTAACAAGGAATTTCTAGCACAGTGCTGGTCCTGTTAATAAATGGCCGACCAGGAGTACTGGGTAACGCAAGCTGGGAACTCCCCACCACACACAGACACTGGAGCCAGCTCTGACACATGGGGCAGAGACTCAGCCTTTGGTTCCCTGAGGACTGAATTTACACACCCTCTTAACTGCCACCCAACTGTTTCTAGCTAAAGCTATTTTTGAAGTATCCTGAAGGAAAGCGCACAAGCCTCTAGCCTCTCCCTGCCTGTCCTGGGTTTCCAAGGTCAGGATATGGAGGAAAGACCTGTTCAAGGGACATGGCAGGGAGGGAGCTGTGACAGTTACACAGAAGGGAGTCCCCTTTTTGGCCAAAGGCAAGTATTGTGAAAGGTTACTTGTGTAGAAAGGCACAAACATCAACCCACGCCCCTAAGAAAGTGGGGCCCAGTAAACTGTGCAGATAACTAAAGCACTAAAAGAGAGGTAAAGACATCGAGTCATCTGTAATACAGCTTCGGTGCATGGTATATAACGTTTTGCACATTAAAAGGTTTTTGGCGATTTCTCTTTAAAGCAGAACCCAAAGTAGACAAGAGATTGGTTATTATGGAACGCTTGTGTGTGAAACGCGACTTCCATCTCTGTGGCACGCAATTCAGCTGGGTCCTGCCAGAAACGTTAACTGGACGATCCTCAGGGCATGGTAGATCATCTGCATCTGTTTCAGACCTGCACGAAGGAGATGCACTTACACCCCATACAATTTCCCTTGAACAATGACCGACCAGCCTTCTGGACAACATCCAGGGCGAGTCACAAGAGGCTTGGGAATCCTGGGAGGCTGTTTTCAGGTTAGCTGTGACTCTGACAGTTTGGGAGTCTGATGTGTCCAAGCTGACCCCGTCTTTAGTGAGGGGAGGAGACAGGGTGCCACCTGCCACTTCAATACGCAGCCTGGGTCTTGTGAGGGGCACACGGGATGCTTTTGTCTACAGTTACCAGGAGATAACTGCTCGTGATTATATATAATTTCCCAGCTTCTATTTCTGATTCTGAAGAACAGGGCTGCTTCGTGGCAGCAACCTCTTAACTCCCCTGGCTCTGGGGTGCTGAAGGGATGAGGTTTGTAAATCTCGGGAGCATTGGCAGGACACCGGGAGGAGGGTGCAAAGAAAGGCAGAAGGAATGAAGATAATGCACAAGGAAGTGGGTAAGAGACAGGCAGAGAAAGGCAGATTCATAACCAATTAGAGCACAAAGTGGGAGGTTCTTTGGAATTCAGAATTCTGCTCTCGTAAGAATCAGGACAGGATTCTTCTTTCTGTGTGTCTGTCATCCCTAGGAGTCAGTCACTCAGTCACCTTTCTTCCTTATCCCCTGGTCATCTAATCACTTAATGGAGCCTCTTCCAGTTCTGCCAGAGGAACACCAATAACCGGTAGGATCAGACAGTCTCTGTCCTCGCTCACAGCTTTCTAAAACCCAAGTCATGCTTGGACTCTTCTTTTAAATTTGGAAAAAAAATAACTGCAACATATTTTTTCTTTTTTAAAAAAGTACACTATAAAATAAGATACAAAATATTCTCAAGAGATTATGGGGATGCAAATCAAATCCACAGTGAGATATGACTTCACACCCACTAGAATGGCTAGAGAATCAAAAAGATGGACAACAACAAGTGCTGGTGAGGACATGGAGCAACTGGAACCCTCGCACACTGCAGGAGAGACTGCAAGACGGTGCGGCCATTTTAGAATATAGTCTGGCACGTCCTCATAATGTGAATGAAACAGCATTAGCATATGACCCAGAAATTCCATTCCTATAGGTATACACCCAGCCTACGTGCAAAAACTTGTACATGAATGTTCAAGGCTGCATTATTCCTAATAGCCAAAATGTGGAAACAACTTAGATGCCCATCAGCTGACAGATGGACAGACAAAATGGAGCGTGTCCATACAATGGTGGATGGGCTCAGCAGACGAGCAGCCCCATTTAGCCCTAAAAAGGGGTGAAGGACTGATGCGTGCCGCAACACAGACGGACTTTTCATAAAACATCCAGATAAAATAAAAATAAATAAATACTACAAAATCAATAAATACATAAAATATCCAGATAAAATGTTCAGGACACTATATAATAATAAGAGTTAAACTTAAAAAAAGTACACTATAACTTCAGTTTTTAAAAGTCTTTATTGCTATCCTTCCTTCCTCCCTCCTACCTTCTTCCTTCATGATGTTCGTCTAATATTAAAGGTAGTTATTTCAAGGTGGCAGAACCTCAGAATCTTGGTTTTTCTGCATTACTTGTATTTTTTATAATCAACATATATTACTTTCCCCCAGAAAATCAGTAATTTCCTAAAAGAGAAAACAAAAGTAGAAAACCCCAAGGCAATGATACGTAAGGGGACCCCTTGAGCAACACACGCTAGACGCCCTTCTCACCAGACTTGTGTTTTCACTTGACTGCCCCACAGAAGCCACCTCCTTTAAACATGCTGGAAGCTGACAAAATCTGAAAGCGTCCCTACATCTGAACCCAGCTGTCAGCGTCTTCCAACATTTCCATTTCTTCTTACTGGAACTATCTTATTCACTGCACTAGGTGTTTTGTTTTGTTGTGCTGTGGGGCAGGATAGGTAGGAAAAGGGGAAGGTTTTTTCCTTCTTTCATTTCACATGCAATAATTCATGTGTTCTTCTACATATATATATCATGTGTGTATATATATAGTGATATATATATATATATATATA
>NW_016805059.1:6647260-6666394 GCF_001698545.2 Rhinopithecus bieti | reverse complement strand
TATATATATATATATATATAGCTTTTTTTTCTGCCCTCAGGCCATCTAATCTTCCTGCAGCTGCTGTGCATTGTCATAAACATTTGTATTCCCCTGACATCCAGACAAGCTAGAGCCTTTCCTCAACGTGGTGAGGTCCCTGTAGTTGACAGCCTCACTCGAGGTGGGTAAACAGAGCCTTTATTAGTCCTGTCTCCAGTTCCACAGCACCCAGCCCGGTGTGTATGCGATGGTACCTCATAATTATCCCAAAGCAGCCACCTTCCCCAAGCCTCCCTTTGTAACCTGCCACTACTGTCGGTGCAGATAAACGTTACATGCAAAAGGCACCATTAAAATAACATTAAACTCCTGGCTGAAGCATTGACAGCTGCAATCTCTGAAGCTGAGATGAGGCAGCTGCCTGAGTGTTCTTTATCTTCCTGGTTATGTGTTTCGTTTTCTTTGGTTTTTTGAGATGGAGTCTCGCTCTGTCACCCAGGCTGGAGTGCAGTGGTGTGATCTCGCTTCACTGCAACCTCCACCTCCCCAGTTGAAGCGATTCTCCTGTATCAGCCTCCCAAGTAGCTGGGATTATAGGTACCCGCCACTACACCCAGCTAATTTTTGTATTTTTAGTAGAGACGGGCTTTCGTCATGTTGACCAGGCTGGTCTCGAACTCCTGACCTCGTGATCCACCTGCCTCAGCCTCCCAAAGTGCCGGGATTACAGGCATGAGCCACTGTGCCCGACCCTTTGGGTATGTATTTGTAAGAATTTTCTGAATTCCACGAGTCTTTCACCCAGCACTTAGGCAGAGGTACAGACAGACAAAAGGCTGCTTAGGATGATGCTATTTTTCTGAGTTTTCATACACTGGGCATGTCCGTAACATTTTATCTACAAAGTGCACAGTCTGACTTCACCCTCCTTGCTGAGGACAGACTCTCCGAGGGCAACCATGCAGGAGGGACAAGGCAGGCCCTGGGAGTGGCTGGGAGGCGGTGGGGGGGTGGGACAAGAGCCCCAGGCAGGCTGAGAGCTGAGCTGAGGCTGCCTTGGGCACGAGGGAAAGTGCTCAGGCGTAAAAGGGCTAGGGGAGACATGTCAGGGGGAGATGTTCAGGGCAAGACTATTTCCCCAGGTTAGCAATGATGACGAGAAGCAAACTGCCTGCATTGCACATATTGGCTTCATATCCTTGCTAAATGAAATGTTGCTACCGTTCAGCATTAAACACATCACTACAAGCATTTAATACTTCCATGATGAAAGTCACTCAGTGATGGCATTTGGGTGTCACAGAAAACATTTCTCGGGACAGTGGCGCAGTCAGAAGCTGTAGGGAGTGTGGACATACCTGTTTAGCTGCTGCTGAAGAAATCGTTCTGCTGTCCAGCAGGTCAAGAAGCTCAGCGAGTGCAGAGGGTGTGACAGGACTGGTGGCCCCCAAAAGAGAAAACACATTTACATTGCACAGTGTCAGGGCATCCATGAATGGCTGTTCAGAATCAGAACACTTGCTCTCTTGAGTGTAAATATCAGACCCACACCTAGGGATGAAAGCAGCAGGCCAACTGGGCTCCCTTTTATTTTACTTATTTGTTTTATATCTTAGGATATAACAAATTTTTGTGACTAGTGTTCTTTCTTTTACCACTCAACAATAACAGCTGTTTGGCAGAAGCTGTAGCAACAGACAACTGCTCAGTGCAATTAGTCAAGAAAACGAGGTGGCTGCAAAATTCATGAACCACAACAGGAAAGGGAAAACAAACTCCAGTAATTAAATATTTTCAACTGAAAGATCAGCCTAAAAATTACTTAAAACAAACAAACAAAAAAAAAACAGCTAACAAAGTCACGTTTCTGAGTGTTTCTGTGCAAATATAAATTCCTTCAAATTGTAAGAGATTTTATGCAAGGGAACACAGTGACTACCAGCCACATCTTCAGCCGTCCTTGGGAACCTGATACATACTCTCTTCTCCAGGCTCACACAGCTTTCTGGACGCAGAAGGGCCTAGAATCCATATACCTATATTTCTAGGATGTGACTTATTGGCCAATATCCTATGATATAAAAGGTCAGGGGCAACCAAGCATAGTGAAACAGTGAAGTGTCATTAATTCACTTTAAGGTGAACTAATGGTAGGGGTGAGTGCCTAAATTATGGGAAAGACAACAGTGAATTACAAACTATTTCTTTTAAAATGTCTGGTTTTCTGACTTCTAAATACAGGTTGAGTATACCTTATCTGAAATGCTTGGGAGCAGAAGCGTTTCCAATTTTGGATATTTTTGGATTTGGGAATATCTGCATTATACTTATCAGTTTAGCATCCCTAATCTGAAAGTCTAAAATCTGAAATACTCCAATGAGCATTTCCTTGGCGCATCATCATCAATGCTCAAACAGTTTTACATTTTAAAGCATTTTGAATTTCCAGGTTAGGGATACTCAACCTATATACACAGCAACTAGGCTCACGAAATGCTGTCTGAGATCATCTGGGGAATGGTTTTAAAAAGGTAGGAATGACATCAATAGCACATTAGTGTTACACTGTGTAAATGAGGGCTTCTGAAATGCTTCATGCCACTTGAAAACACCTTCTATTTAAGTCTGGGTTCCCATCATGCACAATTAGTTTCTTTGGATGTGCTTAGAAAATACAAAGGAAACTACAGCTTAGTCCCTATGCCGATTTCCCGGACTCCAAACCAACGGAGTGCACGTGAACCAGGTGACTTACTGTACTCTGACTCAAGGGCAGTGAAACCCTACTGGGGCTGTCCACTTAAAACAGCTGATGTACTGAGGCAGCCCATCGTCCTTTAAGTGTCTATTGATCCCAAAGTATGACTAAAAGGCAATTCCAAGTGAAACTTAGGTTTGGAGAATATCTGGTGTTACTAAATTGGTATTCAGAACATCTGTGAACCACCCTGATTAAACCACAAAAGCAAGAGGGCCAGAGGCTGCTAAACACACTCATAAACCTCCTACCTTTACTGACAAGTAAAAGGAAGGCCGGTTTTTCTAAAAGCATGGGTTGCTTGGATGTTCTGCAATCCTAGAAAATACAATGGCCCATTATCTTAGAATGCAGACTGTGTGTAGAACCCATAATAAGCACTGAGGTGGAAGTGGATTTCTTGAGTGTGCAAAAGATAAGGTCCCTAGCCCTATACGAGTCGATGATTGCCTTGGTCTGTCTGGGCTGCTCTAACAGGTTAGTACCAAAGACGGCGTGGCTTATAAACCATGGAAACTTTATTTCTGCTCTGGAGGCTGTGAAGTCCAAGATGAAGGCGTCAGAAGAGTCCCTGTCTAGTGAGGCTCCACTTTCTCACTGGTGGCACCTTCTTGCTGTGTCCCCACGTGGTGGAAGGAGTGAGGGAGCTCTCAGAAGTTTCTCTGATGAGGCAGCTAATCCCATTCATAAAGGCCCCTCCCTCATGACCTCATCGTCCACAAAGGTTCCCTTTCCTCATACTGTCACCTTAGGGGTCGGGTTTTCAACACAGGAATTTGGGGGAGGATCTGAACATTCAGACCACAGCAATGACATAAAAGACCTGGGGGTGGGAGAGGGACGGAAGAGGAACACAAAATAACTAAAAATAACGTCACCTTTGACAAGTTCATCTAAGGACCTTAATTCATCAGTTGGGTCATAAATTTAGACTACAGAATCTCTCCACTGACGTAATCACACTTGGGATCTCTCCGTCACCTTTCTGTCCCTACAATGCCTGTCACACAGTAGGTCATCATATTTGTGTCACAGGCTTCCTCACACCCACAGGGATGTCTGGCAGACTGCACATGCTAATTCCACATATGCCAGGGCTAAACTTGAGTCAGATGATGACAAAGATCAGTACCTGTCACACCGACCCTAAAGACCCCACTCATCAGCTAAATAAATAAACCCTCAGACTCGACACGCAATGGCAGCAGCAGCACAGGCTACTAATTTGCTGCTGTCAGGTAATACTGGTTTCTGGACAGTGAATGCGTCTCCACTGAAGAAGAAACTGACACAGCAGCCTTCAGCTCTGCATGCTGCTCTCTTCCCTCCCATTCTCTGAGGTCACAGATCAACAGAGGAGGGGAAAGGGGCTCTTCCAAAGCTCCAAAATTTGTCCAGTCCCTCAGAGCTCATTCAGGATCACAGCTCCGTCTACAGCTTGGATGATGAGAGCAGACATGCTGATGCTTCTACAACCACCCCCGATCCCCCATGAACCGTGCTGCCTGTCCCAATCCCCAAGCTTATCTCAGGCCCAAAGTCCACCTTCTCTGCTTCTGTTAAAACAGGATGCAAGAAGGAGGAAGACACTGGGACTTGGGCCTCTAGGTGGTACTTGCTGCACACAAGGATTCTGTGCTCATCTCGAGGATTTCACGGTGCCCCTAGCTGGTGCCCCACCAAGCACCCGTTCCACGCAGCCCCCTTCCTGCTCCCCTCCTCTGCACATGCCCTCACCTCCCATTTCACAAGGACATCAGCCGAGCCACAGTCGAGAATTTTCTAGGGCACTCTCCTCCTCCTCTTCCATCAAACAACCCCTCCACCCCTGCTCAGAACCCCACACTTGCCACTCCTCCGAACCAAAGATGCTGGTTTCCTGTGTCCTGTGGCTTGAATCTCACAGCTTCACAAATGCTCCGATCCTCCCTATCTTGACAATGCCTTTGGCTGACCTTGCAGTCACTTGCGTCTACCCAGTTTCTTGCCTTATTGTAACAATAACGACCTAGCATCAGTGGCTGCTAGCTACCCTGTGTAAGCACCTGCCATCTGGATTCTGTGCCCACCCCTCTACAGAAGCTCTTCTCTTAAAAATAAACCCCGTCGCTTGTTGCCAAACATTCAGCTTCTCCTCATCCGCTGCGCCCTGACTCCTGGGGCTGCATCGAAAGTTCCTGGTGAAACCCCCTTCTTGGGCCTCTGGAATCTCCTCCTCTTCCTTGCCTGTCCCTTGGCTGCTCCTTGCCAGTTCATGGCAGGTGGCTCTGGTGCCCTCTTGCTGAGTCCTCTGACTTGACCCCTAGTCATGAGGAGGATGCCCAGGGCTGCCGCTGCTGCCTCAGGTGCCGTTTCTCTTCCTGGCTGACTTTAACCACCTCCTGAGAGGCCCGTTCACACCCAATGTGCTCTAAACCAGGACGGCAAACTTCTGGAAAGAGCTAGAGTGTGCATATTTGAGGCTTGGTGAGTGCCTTCTGTCATATGTGCTTTGTCTTAACAAGGGTAAAAGCAATTCTTAGTCACAGGCTCTACAGAAACAGGCCAGAGGCTGACATGCTATAGTTTCCCAATCCTTATTCTAAACCAAACTTGTCTTCCTCACAGACCAGCTCCTCTGTACTTCCCACCACCCACCTTCTGTCTCAAATGATGACAGCACCATGCTTCTAGGTACCAGAGTGCAGATTATCATGTTATCTTTGCTTTATTCATCACCTACTCCCTGAAAAATCTAGTACCTTATTACCAGATCCTAGTGATCCTTCCAAACATTAATCACGGCCATCCTGCCCTCTGCGCTCCCAGCACCACCACTTCTGACTTGCTGTGGGTCTGGTCACAGTGAGCTCAACAGGTTTGCAATGCCTGCAGCCCATCCTTGGATGCTAGCCTACATTTCATGCTGTGGGACACATCTTCCTCTCGCCTCCAGTCCCTTCTTGGTTTAAAATCCTTCCCTGCTCCAGTGCTCAGGAATTGTAGCCCGCAGCTCACCTGAAACACTGGGGCACTCAACTGGCTTGGACAACTGGATAGCTGTACCTGCCTAATTTGACCACAAAATACTCGGTCAGGAAATCTACAATGTCCACTTTCTTAACTAAACCAAATCTGTTACTCATAATTCAGAAGTTGTAAACCAACCTTTCAAAGCAATATACTCAATTAAAAAGCCAAGTTCAACAAGAGGTTGGACCCTTCAAACATCAGTCTTCTGAGAGGCCTTTAAAGATGAATGCTAATTCACATAATCATTCTCTACCAATTTGATCTCCAGAGTGTTCCCTGCCTGGGTGTCACTATGAGACTCTAGCTAGTTTTGCAGCTACTGCCCTTCTAAGCTCTGGAAACATTAGCCCTAGTAGCTGAGGCTGTTCATTAATGTTTGCTCTCTGGGTAGCCTAGTGTATCAGTCCAGCTAAATGTTCTTTGAACTGTGTAGGAAAAGAGCTGCTATGGTTTGGTTTTGGCTTCTCAGTCCTTGTTCCATTTAAACTGTAAAACAGAACTGTTGCCTGCTTCCTCTTTACTTGATTTTGGAACAACCAAGCCTACTTTTATTTAGAATTGGGTACCCTTCAGGTTCTTAAAACTTTAGTGCTTATGAACTGCTTGGGTAAATACCAGGGGCTCCAGGTCCACTCAACAGGCTAATTTATCTCTCAGCTCCTTTAGAGGCCACCAAAATGGTTGTTAAACCTCTAATTTCACAGACCTACATATAAAGAAGTTGCTCACAAGCCAGGCAACTTGGCTTCCAGTTTTTGTGGCTGTGCCATCTGAGGCAAGTCACCTTATCTCCTAAGGCCTCCGTTTCCTCATCTGCTAAATGAAAAAGCTGAAGATCCCTAAGGTCTCTTCCAAGACTAAAGTTCAGCAATTCCATAAATTTTAACCAACAACATAGAAAAACTGTAAGTTTAAAGCTAAGAAATTTCTATTTCCTCCAGAAGCACAAACACCTCATCTTCTTGGAGCTTTCCTGGAATCTTCTGGCTAATGTGAATCTCCCTCCTCGCTGTTGCCACTGCACTGTCTACTTCTAACACTGGAAGCATCCCATTCCGCCTTGAATTAAAATTCTATGCACAAGTTCTAGTCTTCCCCAGGAGGCTGACAGCACCTGTGGGGCTAGAACCGGGTCCTGATCATCCCCACACACCGCAGGGCGGGGCTCTGCACCTGATGAGTTCACGGCTGAATTCCCCTGGCGCTCCAGAGGCTTCCAATTCTGGCTCAGCTCTGGCTCTGCACACAGCCACAACTCTTGGCCGCTTTCCACCCTCTGCTCCTGCCAGCTACGCTCCTCTCCTTCCCAATCATGCCAGTTCTTTGCCATTCTTGCACCTGGGCTCCAGGTAGACACTGCCCTCTACCTCACCAAATCCTGTCCAGCCTTGAAGGCTCTGGTAGAGCTGTATCCCGTCCATAAACTCTTCGGCACAGCTCCTGCCTCCAAAGAATGGCCACAGCATTTTCAATATAAACAGCAGAATTTCTGAAAGGAGAGGCCAAGCCCGGGAGGACAGGGATGAAAGACCAAGAGGCAGGTCGGGTGCAGTGGCTCACGCCTGTAATCCCAGCACTTTGGGAAGCCAAGGCGGACGGATCACTTGAGGTCAGGAGTTTGAGACCAGCCTGGCCAACATGGTGAAACCCTGTCTCTACTGAAAAAATATAAAAATTAGCTGGGTGTGGTGGCGGGCGCTTGTAATCTCAGCTACTCAGGAGGCTGAGACTCGAGAATTGCTTGAAACTGGGAGTCGGAGGTTACAGTGAGCAGAGATTGTGTCACTGCACTCCAGCCTGGGTGACAAGGTGAGATGCTGTCTAAAAAACAAAACAAAACAAAACAAAAAGACAAAGAGGCAGCAGATGCCACAGGACTTCAGGAGGGTGGCAGGTGCTGTGGCATTTAGCACACCCTGGCAAAGAGAAGGTGGCTGACACCGAGGCCCACAACGTGCCGACACTGTGAATTTTCCCCTGAAAAGCTCTGAGGCAGGTCCGGCCATTTTAATTTTACAGGGAGGAAACTGAAGGTCAGAGCAGCCGTGTCGGGAAGGGAACTCACGCCCGGGCCACACTAACACAGGGATGTGCGCATTCCTAGCCAGCGGCTGAACATGGAGTTGACATCATCTAAAGTTAACCTTTTTGAGCAAACAACTGTTGGGAGTTATTTGTCAATATCTGTCTGTCTTCACTCCCCGGGAAGCTGCTGAGACAATGACACACCCACCCAGCCTGGACTCCCCCTGCCCCTGGGAGTTTGCAAGGGCCCTGCTACCTGCCTGCCTATGTGCCGCCGGGGACTCTCCTCCTGATGCCCCACAGTGACACCTACTGCCCATTCTTTCCTTCTTGAAACTTGCTTTTCCCTTGGCTTCTGTGTCACCAGTCCCCGCCCGGTTTCCTGGTTTTCCTTCTCCTTCCGTGCCATCACGCCTCCCTTTCCTTCTTCTCTGCCCATGCTTCCCAGTTAAAGCCTAGAGAGCCTCAGGTTCGTTCCCCAGCCACCCTGGCACATTGCACTCTCCCTGAAAGTTCTCATCTGTCCAACAGCTTCAAGTACAGATGCTGCTAAGTCCATGTTCCACTTACACTGTGCTGTGTCCCTGGATTCCCCAATCTCTCATGCCCAGACTCACTTCAGATTTTTCCACGTGCTGTTCCCCATGTCTGGAACTTTTCCCCGTCAACCTCGGCCTGTCCCTGCTCATCCTTTCCGCAGCTCTTAGCTTAGTGGCTACCTTCTTTCCCTCTCAGAGCACGCCCATCCCTGACTGCAGCCACCAGCTTCAAGGCTGCCTGTCCTTTGATTCAGGGCCGGTGTCTGTCCCGGGAACTGTGCTTCTCATGCTGGGCACAGAGCTTAGCACACAGCAGAGGCTAAGTGAACACGAGCTGAATAATGAACCGACGAGAACTCTCAACTGCAAACCTCTCCAAGATCTTATCAGCTGCAGACTCATAGATCTTGCCTACTGGTTCGCCCCGTGAGGGGAATGTCTGTCCCGCAGGCAGCTTGAAGTCAGCACTGGAAATGGAATATGGCATCTTCCCTCACCCCTGGCCTATAAAGTTTATTCCTCTTCCTTTAGCTCCTCCTGCATTGAAAAAGTCTGCCCTCTGTTTCACCTCTGCCCAAGCAAGAAATCTGGAAGTTGTGCCAGTTGAGATAATTGCTCTCAACTTGGCCTAGTGCACTTCAGCCCAGTCGCAGCCACCTTGGCTTAGGCCTGGGGCATTTCTCATCCGCATTCCTGAAAGAGGTTCCCAAATGCAATTCCTGCTTCCAGTCTGCTCTCAGACACTGAACATTTGTGTCCCACCCCAAATTCCTATATTGAAGCTTGATGGTTTTAGGGGATGGGGCCCTGGAGGAGTAACGAGGTCTAGAAGAGGTCACGAGGGTATGGTCCCCATGGTGGGAATGGGGCTCCTGTAAGAAGAGACCGGAGGGCCTTCTCTCCCTCCCCGCTTCCTGTCTCACCCCTCCACTTCTGCCTGCCATGTGAGGACATCTGTGAGCCAGGCAGAGGGCTTCACCCAGGACTGCATCACCTGGCACCCGGATCCTGGACCTTCCCCACCTCCAAAATCACGGGAAAGACATGTTGCTGAAGCCACCCAGTCTGTGGAATGCTGGTATAGTGGCCTGAGCTGAGTGAGCCACACTGCATTTCCTCAGTGTGAAACTGGCATGAGCTTGTAGTCTATGGCTACAAGAGCTGGTGATAAAGGCAGACACAGTTCTCCAGGCGGCCCTTGGTCATCTCCGCAGCTCTGTCCCTACCATTCCCACCTGCCTGCCTCAGGCCCCTGCAGCTTCTGGCATTCCTGAGCCTGCTCTGCCTGCTGGTCTCTGAGCTGCACACCGCTCTGCTTTGTCTGCACGATCTGTCCCTCCCACCGTGGGGCGACTCTCCCTAGTCTTCAGGGCATGGCTCAAACATACCCTCCCGAGGGGAACCCTGGTTGGTTCCCCAGCGTCCGTTCAGCTCCCCTTTTTGTGCATTCCCAGCACCCCGTGCGTGCCTCTGGCGTGACAGGATCACCCTGGGGTGGCTGCCTCCTCACAGATCTGTATCCTCCATGAGTTTGTAAATGTCTGTCTCGTTCATCTTCGTGCCCCCAGCCTCCGACACAGTGCGAAGGACACAGTGGACAGTCACAGATTTGAAGGAATAAACACATTTTTACATGGACTAGAGAACATATTTAGAATGTGGAATCCACAGGGGATGTTTGTGTCATGTCAGGATATCCTGAGGGAGAACAGGGGGAGCCAAAAAATGGACCTGCCCTATTTCCAGCGCTTCTGGACAGGGCTCACCACAAAGGAAGAAAGAAATCCCAGACCTCACTCACCTCTCACTGACAGCGAGGTTCTGTTGCTTTAAATAGCCCAGAAAAGTGTTGAGGACCCAACTAGTCACCTTTTTTGGCTCTGCCCTAGTTTCTTTTATCACATTTTGGAAGAACTCCAGTAGGCCGACTTCGTTCTGTTAGAAAAAAAAAGAAAATTACATAAAGCCTTCCCAAAAATGAAAGATCAGCATTCTGAAGGCAAATCGGAAACTGTCACCCTTTGCCTCCTCTGAGACAGCCACTTTTTCTTTGCTAAACCCTGAGATGTCACCAGAAAATTCTGATCACTTTCAGCTAATGACAACTATTCTACTACTGTCACTGTGCATTTACATAGCATTTTCTCAAAAGGATAAACGCATTTTAGAGAGCCCCGACTTTGCAGACCAGAGGGACGGTGAAACTCCACATCCTCCAAACTCACTTGCTTTCTCTGTCTGCTGTGTGTAACCTACAGTCTCCATCCCTGAGCTGTAAACTAGGCCTAAAATGTTTGGCCTGACTTTAATGCCCTTTCTCTTTCCAGGCCTGTCCTCTGCTGAAGTCCTAGTAATTGCTAGAAAAGAGGGTAACAAACAAAACAAAATCAAGAAAGAACAAACAGAATATTCTACCTGTAAAAAATCAAAAGTGGATCATACTTGTACTGATCTTCACATCATGACAAGAAGCAGACAGGAATGGTTCTGAAATGTTTTCAAAATGAGGGAGAACAGGGACACATGTCACCCACTTAGGCCACTTAATAACAGGTAGATGGGGCAGCAGCCTCCCAGCCTTCTGAGCTGAGCCAGATACAACAGGCCCTGCCTCTCATCGTGTTCTGGGAAAATGATCAGCTGGAGACTTGTTTCATCAAGACTGTACCACTTCTCCCCCTCTGCACTGTCAGCCCCACAAGTCAGGGCCGTGCTCTCCTTTTTAAAGGAACAGCTATAGCTAAGTCCATGTGGGCCATGGCAGATGCTCGGTGTTAGGCTGGTGCAAAAGTAATTGCAGTTTTGCCATCTTTCAATGGCAAGAACCACAATTACTTTTGCACCAACCTAACATCAGCAGACGGCATTGGGATCTCCCGTGAGCGTGTATGTGTGTTAGAAATCGCACACGAGCACGCATTCTTATCATACCATGTTCACCTTTAAATACTGCAACTCCCACAACTACGCATATGACCAGCCCTGAGGCACCTACCACATTCTATACTACAGCTTGCTGCCAGCTCAGATAGATTTGACACAATCAAGAAATTTAGCTAAGTCCTACTATTTCAATAAGAAAAATAAAAACTGTGCTGCCCAGAAAGGGAAGGCTGAGATTTCCAAATTCAGAGGATATACATTTTAAGTAGCAGATTTCCCTTACCCGCAGAAATTCAAATCAAACTACGCTTTTCTTGAAATGTTCCTTTTAAGTTCACACTGCACCTAAGGCTCCTACCCCTGCGCCTTTCAGAGACCCTTCCTTAACCAAAAGAACCTTCTGGAAAAAATGAGATACTGGGAAGAAGCAAGATATACTACCAAAAGTGCTCTGCAAGTGTAGCTATTGTAGCTGCTGGAACATACACACAGGCACAGCAGAAATTCCGTAACAAAAAACCCTACATATTCTTTGTAACAGATAAATTCTCTGGTGACAAGCCTACTGAATAATCCTGTAATCATCTCTTGAATCTCTTTTCAAGCCAGTGCTATTATTCTGCTCATGCTAAACCAGGGCAGAGGCCACCTCGGCAGCCCAAGCTTGACTACAGATAAAGGCAGAGCCAGGCAACATGAAGAGGAAGTTCTGCTTAACTTATGGAAAAGTATTCAAACTTCCACAATAGTACACAGATCACTGGGGAAGCAGAAAATTGCTATCTGGCCCAAATCAGACAGGCAGGATCCCTTTGTTCTAACCCAGACAGGCTGGCCCACTGGTAAAATGAGCTGTCAGGAGAACTCTTTGCTTTGCCAGGGAAAGAGTTTTCTAAATCCACCTAGAAATATTGCACTTAAACTCACAGACTCACAGGCTTGGCTGAGTTGCTGGGACGTGATGAATATCTATTCCTCTACCCTTGGGTGGTTTTTTTATTGGATGGATAACACGGCAAGTCAGATTTCTGTTTGTCTTTTCATGTCAGTGCTGTGATGAAGCCTCTCTGAGCTGGAACTGTACTTCACTAGGGGATACATGGTTTCAGTCCACAACTTAAAGCAGACAGGAAAATCTGTGGTGGTGATAGGGTGAGCTATAGGGAGCGGGGCTGAAGGAGGCTGAACCGCAGCCACCCAGGGAATGATGGATCAATAAAAGCTGCGCATGGGCTGCCCGCTCTGCTCTTCATAGCAGAAGCCGCTTCTCAGGGAAGAAACACACATTCTAGTTTCCTCGTCTTCTTAGTTTTTCCATGAGATTGGCAAATGCTAATAAGCCTGGCACGAATCTCAGAAGTCTCTGGTGAACATGTCAGTGCAGCCATCTGGTTTTCTCAGAAAAACAGTGAGCCGGTAATTCCCTTACATAAAAATCATATGAAGAGCAATGCAGAAAGACCACGGCAGTAGCGGGCCTTTAACGTCCTCCTCAAAAGCCACAAGCAAGCATTTGCCTCGGGATCAATCTACTACATGCGACAGAACTGCAACTTCGGCGACACAGACAGTCTAGTCCCCTGGCTGACGGCGACTCTAATTGTTCCTTCAGATGGCTAAAGCAGCAGGCATGACTGGTCCTGTCTTTTGTATAATCCCTGACAATCTCTACAGCTCTGACTGGGAAACATCTTTTTCACATTTTAATCAAATTTCCCAAAGCACTGAATGACACCCAGAGCCACGGCCAGCTCCGCCTCTCAGACGTGAACAGGAACCCTTGATTACTAATGATTAGTCAGGTGATCAATGCTGGTGTGAGGCAAAGCAGAGGGACCTGCTCACCGCCACTGCCTTTTCAGGGAAGGAACCTTGGTCTACCCTGCACTAGGCCCTGGGAGCAACCTGCCTTGAAGCGGCCTTCTGCATCCCACCTTCAGAGATGATCAAATGCAAATGCTGGAAGACGTTCCAGTTGGAATACGATGAAGGCTGATTTCTCAACTGCATTTCTTGTTCTAAGTCACACACCCTGTGAAGCTGATGATAGGCCAGAAACGAGGTGGACTCTATTTATTTACGAGAAGGAAACCTGATAGAGCCAGCTGCCCAGTGGCAGACTCAGAGAAGAAAAAGCAGCCCAGAAGAATGCAAGTTGAGGAACAGCTGGTTATGTGACAGGGAGTGTTCCGACAGCTACAAGGGACCCCAGATGAACCATTCTGGGCTAGTCAGAGGTGCTCAAGAGTATCTACTGAATATGTGCTAGACACAGAGCTCAGCACCGGGCCCTGTGGGTGGCTGCGTGAGGCCGCTGCTGCTGCTGAGGACAGTGATAACCAGAGTTACAGCAGCAGCGGTGACAGGCGCCAGGCACCATCTACACACTCTCCACATTACCTCAGTTCATCCCAACACCAACCGTCTGAGCTCAGCATTCTCAGGACTTTTACAGATGAGGACATGAGGCACTAACTTGCTTGAGGTCCCATAACAAGAGAGCACTAGAACTAGGACCAACCTCTGCAGTTTGTGCTTTTAACCTCTGCGTGGCTCTGCCTTTGAGGAAAGAAAGGTCATGGTCTTTGCCTGCCTGGGGACCGAAACTGAGCACCTAGGAATGCCAGGCGCAATGGGAGGCAGCCAGCTCCTCTGAAGAAAGCGCTGTCCCACACTTCCATTATTCTATTTGAGAGCTGCCAGCTGTTCAAAGGTTCTTAACATATTAAAAATGTTGCAAGAAAATTAACTTTGAAATCAGAAGGAGAAAATGGAAGGTTTACTTTCTGCCTTTGCCAGTGTACACCTAGGCCACGTGGCACTCAGCTGTGGCACGACACACACCCGTTCCCAGACCAGGAAGGAAGACAGCTGCATGCCCACCACACAGACCATGCTGGGCTCTGGGGACGGAGGGCGGCCAGAGCTCCTCTGCCCCTCTCCTGCCCCCTGCCTTGCCTCTGCATCCCCTCCCCACGCTACTGCTGCCCCAGAAGAGGTCCTGTGAGCACACCCAGACCTGGACACTGCACAATCCTGATCAAGACAAATCCTGTTATTTCTCATATTGGTTTGGTATTAAGCATATTGTATTTTATTTATTATTGCATTCTAATTCCTCTAATAGAGTAACTCCTACCTAACTGGGCAGGTCATGCCTGTGATGGGAGCTGCTGACTACACAGAGGCTCTGCATCTGCAGATGGAACCACAGGGGTTTCCACTGGACAAGGCTCTCCCATGTCACAAGGTGTCATTTTGCAGAGGCACACACTGGAATTGCATCCGTCCCCTTTGCAGTGGGGTGCTGGGGTGAGCAGCTGCTGAGCATGTGTGCAGGCGCTGGAGGAGGCTCATCACCTGCGTATCAGACAGGCTCTGCTGTTTCATTATTCCTGTGGATTTGGTCATTCCTACAAAGTGAGAAAAACAAAACTCAAATACAACAGCTATGTAAAGAAATGGCCCTGAAAATAACACCAAATGCTAGTGCTGGGGATGGCAATGAAGCAAAGAGGCCCAGGACAGTGATGGCTCTCAGCCAGAAAGCAGGCGCCAGGGCAAGGCTAAGGACTGGAACGTTCAGTGGGCCAGTGGCTTGGGTGGGTGATGTGAGTCGGTGCCCCTTCTGCTTTTCACAGAAACAAGAAGCCTCTGCAAAAATCCTTCCACGAGTGCTCGTGTGAACAGAAAAATTACTCACTTAGAGAGGCCTCGTCAGTGGAGAAAACAAAAGGAAGTTAATTGGTGGTGTGAGGCTGGCACAGGAAACACGACCACCCCCTCGAGAGTGTCAGGAGAAAGCTAGAACAATGCAGGACCTCCACTGCCGCTGGCAAGAATACAGGGATCTGCAGAGGCTCTGAAATGGACCCACAAACACCACGGCTGTGTTCTCCCAAGCAACACACAACTAGTGGTCCAGGGCCCTGTTCTGGTCCCCACAATTGTTATTCCTGGGTCACTTCCCCAGCAGGGCTTGGGAGCCCCTAAAATCTGAGCAAACCTTTGGTCCCAACCATTTCACTTGTGCTATGTTCACAGCAAAGCCGGAAAGTAGACATATCGTGAGTTCAACTCAGGCACCAGTTCCATTCAGTGGATATTCAGACTAACGTGAAAATGACCTTACATCCTCTGAGATGCAGTAACTCCAGGGGAGATGCTGAAGGAAACCAATTTGGGAATAACAACTTCCCCCAAATAATCAAAATCCAAATTCAGGTACTACAAACTGACAGCAGACCGGCACAGCTAAAAGGCTGTATCTGCACGAATGGGACACAGGCAGTGTGTTGTCAAGAAATCAATTCCAATTGTAGTCACATTCCAGTGCGCCGAACACCACCACTGCCAAATCGTCCCCACGTGGAAGGAACCTGAGTTGCTCAATAGGAGCTTTCTGGCTGGAGCTTAGAAACAGCAACAGAGGCAGTGAGGATTTGCTCCCTTCCTCCAAGATCTGCCTGAAACCTGAAATAATATATATTTATCCTGAAAAGGAAATTATTCCACAGGAAATTGGGCTTTGGGGCGGGTTGAGGACAGAACCCCTGTGGGTCCCCAAGGCTGGCACTCCTCCCTGCACTGTCTCCCCACTGGGCAGGATCCTGAGGCTCTGAGCCCAAAGCATCTTGCCCTCTGAAAGCTCCTCATCCCTTGCATCCAAAAGAAATGAACTGCTGGTTTTACAGAAGTAGAGTTAGATGATACATCTTTTTATTCAACCTTACCAGAACAAAACTTGGTTACTTTTCTAGTGTACAGAGTCACTGTAAAAGCACCCTTAAGCTAGCAAGCTCTGTTGGCAATTTTTATAAAATGAAGAATAAAATCAATTTTGAAAATTGCACGGAGCTGAAATATGGTGCCTGACGATGTTGGCCAAATGGATTTTCCTTCAACAGTAGTTAGAAGGTGAGTTACTTTGCACCTCAGTAAGTCTGGCCAGTCTAAAACCAGTCAATATGGTTTTAGATACTATTAGCTTTAAAGTAGTATTACATATGGGATAGATAGATATTTATCACGGGAAATTATTTTACAGGCGATTCATCCAGAAAGCAAACCTGGTCATTTCTAGCTTACCAGCCACTTGACGGAAAATTCTTGAAAAACAATCCACTTAACAACCAGCTGTAGTCATATCTTTCCTGTTTCTTTGTCCCTTGGCGACACCTTAACCTTTTCCATGATATCAGAAACAAAGGATTATGATTTTAAAAGTGGAAGAACCAGCTGGAGAGAATGAAGTTGTAAGTAAGATGACACATCCTGAGGCTGACCATAAAGACAAACATAAGCCTACGGCAGCCCAGGGTGCTGACTCGAGGGCTTGCAAGCACATCTTCCACAGTCTCACTGGGGCCATGCTGGATTTTTCTACAACCCTGCCTTTCGTGGCTCTCAAAGAACCATTTTAGCGTGTTGCTTGGTGTCAACACTCTTGTCCCTGGCGGCATATTCTTTGGAGTCTGCTTGGCTGTATTTAGGCTTTTTTAGATTCATTGAAGATGTGGCTGTGTCTGTCATCGTCGGGGTGAGTCATCACCCCCTCTTTCAGCTGGGGAGGGAAACAGCTCTGGTTATCCTGCAGAGCCCTCCCAGCTCCAAAGTGTCAGAGGTCAGATGTGGAATCAAGGGTGTCTGTCCCCGAGTCAGTGTTTTAACTCAATGCCCTGTAGGGCTGCTCCGGAGAGACATGGAAAAGCTGAAGCACTGACATTGGGAACTAGCATCAGGCACTGTATCAGGGTGGCAGGCCCTCAAAAAAAACACTCAACTTGGGATGCTCTGGCTTCCTCCACTGAAATCTCCCACAGATGAGCTTCAGATCTTCCCACCTACTGACTTCATGCACAGCCAGGGCCCTGTGAGCTCATTTCTGCTTCCTACCAAGTACCCATTATGTGTCAGGCTTGAAGGACAGGAGGCACCAGGCAAAATCAAGCCACAAACTCTGCCCTACGTGGAGACACTTTTCAGATTCTTTTTTCTTTTTTTAAATTTTAAAGACAGGGTCTCTCTCTGTTGCCCAGGTTGGACTGCAGTGCACGACCACAGCTTGCTACAGCCTCAAATTCCTGGGCTCAAGCAATCCTCCCACCTCAGCCTCCCGAGTAGCTGGGACTACGGGTGTGTGCCACCATGGCCGGCTAATTAAAAAAAATTTTTTTTTGTAGGGGTCTTTTTTTTGTAGGGGTCTCACTATGTTGTTGCCCAAACTGGTCTCGAAATCCTGGCCAAAAGGGATCCTCTTACCTTGGCCTTCCAAAGTGCTGGGATTACAGGTGTGAGTCACTGTGCTTGGAACTTCCCAATGATTCAGACAGGACTCAAGTGCCTCCAGCAGAAAGTTTAAAAAACACAATAAATAAAGCTGCAGAGGACAGCTTATATTACTTTTCTTCTAACTTTATTTTTCCACTTGGAAAATAGACATGATTTCTGCTTTTCATTGGCGTTGACTGATTTTCACTAAATTTAGTGGATGGCACTTTATGTTTATTTATAGGGCAGTCTGGCATCTTAAAAACCAATAGGAGTGGTAACAACTTTTAAATGAATCTATGGTCTGTGACTGTGCAGAACAAAACGCTAGTGGCATGAACGTTAACAAAAGTAAAAACTCTACTTTCTCCACTAATGAAACAAAAGTGACCACCAACAGCAATTAACTAAAAACATTATTTCTGTTTGACTAATGTACATTTTATAAGCAAGCGGGCAGCAGGGCTTAGGAATGAAGAGCCTGGGCCTTGAAGTCAGCATGATCTGAACGTGGCTCCAACACGGGCTTGGGGAAGTTACTGCACCAGGGAGGTTACATTTCCCTACCTGTAAATGGGGAGAGCAGCAGTCCCTGCCTCAGAGGGTTGCTGTAAGGATAGATTAAAAAGTGGTACAATGTGACTTGCAGAGCATGCTAGAAGCAGGCAGCCTTTTCCAGGCTGCTTAGGCAAATGGCTACAATGCTTTTGTGTTCTCTGAGTGAAGTCAAGCATAGAATTTAGGAAGAGATGCCCCATGGATACCAGCCGGGGAGGATTTTGCTAAGAAAAATGCACACGCATATAATTCTGATCATTCTATTATAATAACGACTACTGATATACTGACTCAGAGAAAAACTTGTTATGCTATTAGAATCTCTTGTTTTTCAGAATCCTAATGCCTGGATTTCAGCTTCAACATTTCTATTCTTTAATCTTTACAAATGAGGTCATGTAGAGAAAAGGAAATGCTTACATAATGCTGCTGGGAATGTAAATTAGTACAGCCTCTATGGAAAACAGTATGGAGGTTCCTTAAAGAACTACAAATAGAGCTACCATTCAATCCAGCAATCCCACTACTGGGCATCTAGCTAAAGAAAAAGAAATCATCATTTAAAAAAGATACCTGCACGCAAATGTTTATCACAGCACTAGTCACAATAGTAAAGATATGTAATCAACGTAAGTGTCCATCAACGGATGACTGGATAAGGAGGTTGTGGTATATCTACACAATGAAATATTATTCAGCTATAAAAAAGATGGAATCATGTCTTTTGCAACAACATGGATGGAACTGGAGGCCACTATTTTAAGTGAAACAACACTGAAACAGAAAATCAAATACCACACGTTCTCACTTATAAGTGGGAGCTAAATAATGTGTACCCAGGGACAGAGTGTGGAATAACAGACACTGAAGACTTGGAAGGGTGGAAAGGGAATAAGGGATGACAAATACTTACTGGGTACAATGTATATGATTTGGGTGATGGTTACACTGTAAGTCCAGATTTTCCACTATGCAATATATCTATGTATCAAAATTGCACTTGTAGCCCCTAAATTTATAATAAATTTTATAATCATAAATATTTGTTTATAATTTTATTATATAAATTTATATAGAGAGAAAAGCTAACCTTGCTACTCTAGCTTA
>NW_016805059.1:6597501-6646964 GCF_001698545.2 Rhinopithecus bieti | reverse complement strand
ATATATATATATATATATATATATATATATATATATGAAATCAAGGCAACTTGACATAAACTAGAGAAGCAAGGTTAGCTAAATAGGTTGAAGTTTTAGGTGGGGCAAGATACCCCATGATTCTCTGGGTTGTCAAAGCATGGTTTATATATCTGACCTTTGGAAACAGGGATGCTGTTATCAGGAACGCTGCTTCTCCCAGGATTTTCCTGTGTGCTGTGATAACATCCCATTCACTCATCCATCTGTCCACCCAGTCATGGAGTAGCTACTATGTGTCAGGTATTGTGTGTGGTAGACGCTAAAGTATAACATTAGAGTTCTGTAAATATTAACAATAATTTGGTGCTCACTGCACAATAAAATGACAAGGTAAATTAAAGACTGGAGTTAAATTCTGAAGTTTGTCATCATTTGTGGGTGAGGTGTGCGTGGGGGTGGGCATGTGCATAATGCCTAATTTAATAAGCAATCCAAAGACACAGAGCACAGAGTCGCAGCTCTGCAAAGCACACCTTCACCACTGCTATTTATTTAATGAATACTCCTGGGCGCTCTTTAAATTGAAAGATGGTTCATTAGATTTGTGCATCTGCCCTTCTCAGCAATCTGTTGTGTTTTTGATGAAGGCAGGAAAAAACATGAACATATCATTTTCGGGTATGTTATGAGTAACGCAGCTTCCAATGATTACAAAGTCATAAAGGGCTCAGGCTGCCTAATTTCAGGAAAACAATTTGTCTGAATCATTCTCTTCCCATTCCTATCTCATTCTAATCTCACTTAACTTGGAAATTTCAAGTACTAGCCCTTTAAAGGAGAAATACTAATCACCCAATACATTATCTGCAAGCCATAAAATAAGCATGTTTTAAGGTATCAAAAAAAGTCCTTTCAAAAATGGCCAAAAAATTCACCCTTTTTTTTTCCAACCAAGTTAACCACTACCTCTTGTGGGCCCTGATCCTACATTATTCATCTATCTAGTGTAATCTGTCCTGGGGGCTGGTTATTGTAGTGTGTGTGTGTGTGTGTGTGTGTGTGTGTGTGTATGTATAAATTCTTGGAAGTCAAAAAAAAATCTTAAAAAAAACTTTTGTTTCTGTCTCAGTACCTGCTGCACAGAAGATGCTAATAAAAGTGCTGAACTAGGTCGGGCATGGTGGCTCACACCTGTAATCCCAGCACTTTGGGAGGCAGAGGCAGGCAGATCACTTGAGGCCAGGAGTTCAACCAGCCTGGCCAACATGGCAAAACCCCATCTCTACCAAAAATACAAAAAATTAGCCAGGAGTGGTGGCGCATGCCTGGAATCCCAGCTACTCGGGAGGCTGAGGTGGGAGGTGGCTTGAATCCGGGAGGCAGAAGATGCAGTGAGCTGAGATCATGCCACTGCACTCCAGCCTGGGCAAGAGTTGAGACCCTGTTTCAAAAAAAAAAAAAAAAAAAAAAAAAAACAGCACTAAACTAAAAACTGAAGGTAGGTTTCCCCATACAGGCCTTTACACTATTAAAATATAGACTCACTCATTTGCCAGCCCCTAGCAAACACCTATTTAAGGCCTACTAGGTTTGGGCACCATGCAGGACCCATGAATAAAGACGAGGACACAAACACAAACACAAAAATGTTCCTGCCCTCATGGAGCTTATGCTCAGTGAGGTGAGGCAAACGCTGTCCCCATTACCCCTCATCAATGGCCGAGAGTGACAATCCTATGGAAATGCCCTCTGAAGGGGGCACAGATTCTCATACAGTGCCTTGAACAGAAACAGCTGTATTCTTGAGAGGAGATTCTGAAAGTTTCTTTCACTCTCTTATGGAGGCAGCTAATATACACACACACAAATTAATGTTATATATAGTGGATTTCTCTATGAAATCACATTTTGAGCAAAGAAACCTTGGCCATTTCTTGGTTCATCATACACTACCTCAAAGGGTAGGCTTGGGCTCCTGCTGAGTGGAGGGAGGTAACTTAAATCTTCGAGGCTGAGTAGCCTTGGTACCTTCCTCCCAACTCCTGTGTAATTTCACAAATAGTAATAAAAGATAGGGCTAGAATTCAGTGTTTACTTCAAGTAGGTTGGAAACTCAAGCAGTCAAGATGGTGGGGAAGATGTATAAGACTGAAACATAGTTTTGTTACATCAACCTAGGAAAAATACATGAATTGTAAGAGGCTTTGGGTTAAGAGGTCCCCTGTACGGAATGCTGACTGACTGAGTCATAGTCAAAGTGTGGCATTAAGCACTGCTGATGTTGTGCTCATCTGTGCTGAGTAGCAGAGAAGATGAAGCAGTCCTTGCCTTCAAGATGCTGAACAACATACACTAATAAGCACTTAAAAAACAGTGATACAATTGCCAGAGAGGTAAGAAGAAGATCAAACAGCAGCCCACAGGAGGCAGTGACCAACTCTGCTTCTCCAAGTAGCTGATTTATGGATGATGAAGAGAGAATCATTCTTTCAACATGCATCTGACTGCCTACGTTGTATTGTAAATGCTAGGATGTTATTGGAAGTGTATAAATAGACATAAATACATGTATTCCAGCATCCCAATGTAGTTATGATTGGCCATCCAAAAAGCAAAAATCCAGAGTTTCCATAGATCCTGCTGCCCCAAAAGATGAGTGTGGCATATATCGATTCCCTAAGATGCAGCAACAAAACTTCCCACTTCCTAACAGACAAAACGACGACAACTGTGACAAAATGCTGCCCTCACTGATGCTGCGTCACTTTAATGCTGCCATGACAAAGAAAACCACAAAGCCCCAGGCATCTCTGAAAAGGAGGGAAAATCCCTAAGCAGATCTCGACAGTGTCAAGTTCTCCACCAGCCCCATCAGACGCAGCCTCAAGCCTCAAAGGACTGATACTTTTAGTCAGAATTTTCGGCATTTTGTGTGGAATAAATGTTTTCTTCTGAAATTGGCAAAACAACTGGCTGGCTTTTGGGAATGCAACATCCTGCCAGCCCTGTCATGGCTCGATACCGCTAGACATCCAGAAACCCTATATATTGATTTTCTTTTGTCCTTCAGACACATGGGAAAAACTCATCCATAACATTTGGACAGTCTTCAAGAAGTCTCCACAGCTGCTGTGGGCAGGCGTTCATTTCTACACAGAAGAAATGACTAACACAAGATTGCGTTTCATCTTCTGGTTGTATGAGGAGCATTTACCATACATGGTAGTGAGCAAAGGTTACTACATCTTATTCTTCTCAGTAGCATCTATAGTACAACCTAAGAAACATGCCCACCCCACTTAGAGCCCATGGCAGCCTGTATGTGGCAGGCCTCTGAAGGACACTGCCCTATCTGCTGAGCCGAGATCGTCTTGGCATCTGATGGATACCTACCAGCAAAGTGAAACTGTGTTCCAGCAGCATCCCATACTGTTGGACGAGCCTTTCTCGGGTCACTCTGGGGAGCTCCGGGAGTGTCTCCCGAATCTGGTCAATATTGATCACTTGCTGTGGGTCTGCACCTGCCGGCAGAGATGTGGCATCGTAGAGCACCAGGGGAGGCAGGTTGGGTTCTGGCATGAACCTGGGCAGACAGAGGAGAGGAGACAGGACCTGAATCTGGAGTACTTGGATTAATGAGAAAACAAAATCTACCCCAGTAACATGAATGTTTCTGTGTTTAGATGCCATGTTACTTGCAAATATCTTCAAATGTCCTATTATGTCAATTCTGTTTCCCAGGGAAGCCTTTGCATCGGTGTCAAAACCTCCAAACCTACTCCTCTCCATGCTTATAAGTAAGATGAGTGAAAGGACAACACAGGCTTGAAGCCACACTGGGATTTGTAACTGTGGATACATAATTCGTTCCACAGTTTATCAGGAATTGTGTCTACAGTTGTGTGTTGCTTCATGACGGGGATATGTTCGTAGATATGTGTCGTTAGGTGATTTTGTCATGGGACCATCACAGAGTGGACTCACATGAACCCGGATGGCACAGCCTACTACACACAGGCCATGTGGAGCAGCCTACTGCTCCAAGGCTACTGAGTGTCCCAAATCCTGTAGGCAACTGTAACATAATGGCATTGGTGTATCTAAGCATGTCTGAACAAGAAAGGGAGAGTAAAAATGCCATGTGATAATCTCATGGGACTCCTGCAGCATACATGATCCACTGTTGACAGAAGCATCCATATGCACGCAGGACTATGTCTTCATAAAGACACAGGCTGGAAAAAATAGGACCGAATGAGAACAATTTGCTTATCAGAAGGAAAGGTGACTTCCCCCCATTTCAACATTTCTACTATTTTTAGCAGCATTTACATAAATAAAAAATGAAAGGAACAAAATTTATCCTTGAGAAATAGAAGAAATGAATATATTTTGCCTAAATAAAATGTGACAGCTGGAGGAGAGGGAGGGAGGGATGAAGAGGTGGAGCACAGGGCATAGCGAGGCAGTGGAACGTCTTTCTCGGTGCGACACAATGGTGGATGCATGTCATTGTGCATATGTCAAACCCCACGCAACGTACCACACAACAGGGAACCCTAGTGTAAACCATGGACTCTAGCCAATATGGAGGTGTGAATATTGGTTTCATCATTGTAACAAATGAGCATCTTGCATTACTGTGGGACATAACAGGAGACTCTGGGGGTAGAGTGGGGAGGGAGAGTACCTGAGGACTTTGGACTTTCCATTCAATTTTACTGTAAAGCTAAAACTGCTCTAAAAAATGAAAGGAATTAATTTTTTTAAATGTGAAAGCTGCACCATCGCATGTAGTCTTATGAAACAAGATGTCCCTCCCTCTGTTCTTGTCCAGCACTAATGGTTTCTCTCTGCCCATTTTTGTCAAACGGCTTATGTAAAAAAAGCAGGGTATTCAGAAGAAGTGGTGGTTCGGAGGGAATGGATTCGAAGCACACACTGCCCATCACCTCACTGCCAGATCTCTTCTGTGAGTTAATCTGGCTTCTGAAGGCAAGAGGAAACCCACGGGAAGTTCCTGCAGCTCATTATCATCTGAGGCATCACACTGAAGCCACGGGCGGATGGAAAGCCAGACTCCACACTTAGGGGAAGGCACACCAACAGGGCAGGCAGCGACACTCAGGAATAAAGTGGGCTCCTGGGAGAACAGACTCATCCGGGAAGTTCACGGTTAATTAAAATAATGTTGACTCTAGCAGACACACAATGGGAGTTCTTGGGGTGAGGTTCACGCGAAGGGTTTATGAGTTTCTTCTTTCCCACATAAGCATGCTAATTTTGATTCTCACTGATAACAACAGCTACACTTGCATCTTTCTGCCCTTCACAAAGGAAAGGTGGCTGATCTCACAACTTTGTTGCTTAAAACTTCAACCTGCTAAACTCAATGAGAAAAAAAATTAAAGTTTCAATTTATCTTATGCCTGTTCTTAGTATCGGCTTTATTTGTGGGTCTCATATTAAGTAGTTCAACTTAATTTATCATGAAATAGCATCATGTGAGGTTCAAGGGAACCACCATCAGCATACGCTATCAACATCTCTTTTCTCATTTCTTCTCAAGGAGCTTCATTCAGCATAGTACTGAATCGGTTATTGAACACAAGAATAAGAAGAGCCTAGACCCCAACCTCAACTGCCATCCTCTTAGCTCAACTATGACAACTTCAACACAAAAGTGGATGAACAAGTTCTTTCAAAAGCTGAATCAGTCAAACAAGGCACTCTGAGGCTACCAAATCAAGAAACTAGTACTTCTCTCAGTATGCATATCGAAGAGGAAGTCTAGATGTCCCATCATGTAACAACGACAAAAAGTGGTTCCTCAAAATTGTTCAGGATCATTATGTTGAACTTTAAATGAACTTGAAATACGCCCCAGCCCCCGATATATAGCAGTATTTTGCCATAAGGAGTAACCACCTGTAGTCCTGTTTTCCTTCTTTGTCTCTCATTGACATGGTGCACCTGCAACAGTTAAATAAGAAAACATTAAACATTGCGAGTAGCACTGGCCAGCCTGTATGCGGGGAAGGGCTCCCCTACCAATAAGGGACACAGGCAAAATCAAACTCTGTGGCCTTCCATGGGAAAACCTTAAGTGAATACATTTAAAAAAAAATAATAAAGAAAGCAACATGTACAGAATAATTTTTTTTTTTAAAGAATGACTTCAATGTATCCAGCTTTCAGCCAGCTCAAACTCAGCTTGTGAGCTTTTTTCAGTATTCTGCTTAAAGTATACAATGCTCAAAATTTTGAATTAGAAAATTAAGGCCCAAGTTATCTAAACAAAAATAAGGCATCTCTACAACCAGGTCTTCACTCTGTTCCGCCTCTAGCTTCAGCTGGGAGAGGTCTAATAGATTAAGGAAGTAAAAATTCTTGCCACAAGGCAGGTAAGCTGGAAGCAGAGAAGAAAAGGGCCTAAAACTAAGCTCTTGGGCACAGTCTGGGTCACTTCAAGTCTCCCAGCAGCCCTAGGGTGTATTATATCCCTATAGGGTACACTACTTTTCTAATTGTACTTGAGGAAACCTAAGAGTGGAGAAGCTAAGTGCCTCCTTCACGGTCACATGGCTGGCCAGTGGCTGAGCCCAGCCCTCTCGCACCCCGCCTGGCTGTGGTCAGGACGCTCAGCAATGCGAACTCACCCCAGCTGGTGATGAAATGAGCGTGTTTCATTCAGAATTTCACCTCCATTCTCAAGTTCATCGATTTGCCTCTGAATTTCATAGTCTAGGAAAAACATACTAATTTAGCATCATATTTTGATTATACCTTTCATCTAGTCAAGCAATAATTAGAAACAACCTTTCTCAATCTTTAAGTAAAAAAAAAAAAAAAAATCAGGAAGATTGTTTATAATTATCCTTCCCTTACACGCTGTATTTCCTTCTTACTGCCATCGTAGAATACTGGTGCTGGAAAGGGCCTTAGGAAGGCAGGCTCCCTCCGTGTTGAGACAATTCAGGTTCAGAGAGATCATTACGCAACCCCATGCAGATGATGTGACTTGGCAGAAGTGGGGCTGGGCCCAATATCTAGGTCTGAGATTGCTGCCTACCAAGCGTTCTTACCCTGGGAGCCTGGGATGGGCTTCAAAGGCTCTGGCACCCCCAAAATCATACACAAAGTGTGGGTTGTGTGCATATGTGCGAGTTTTGGAGAGAGGGTCCAGCATTTGCATTATCTTTTCAGAAGGACCCATGGCCCTGAATGATTAAGATCCATGGATCCATGCCTCACCATCAAATGAGGGAGGCTGTGGGAATCAAAACACAATCACAATTGCCAAGCTGCTGCTGCTTTTTTTTTTCTTTCTTTTTTTTTTTTTTTTTAAGAGATGGGGGTCTCACTATGTTTTCCAGGTTAGTCTCAATCTCTTGGCCTCAAGCAATCCTCCTGCCTTGGCCTCCTGAAGTGCTGGGATTACAGGCCAGGCATGAGCCACTGAGCCCAGCCTGCTAAGCTTCTTTATGAAAATATCTTGAGCCTTCATCTTAACTCTCCCTCCCACCATGTACTACCTTCCCTTGCCCAAACCTAAACCCTTTATCCGAGCTGCTAAGAGGCAGCAACACCAACACATGTCAGCTTTTGCTGCCCATCTCTCCCCAACTCCAGTGATCTCTTTGGTTGACACAAGATGATGGCTAAATGGCCTGACACCGGGAGAGAAAGGTGGTGGAAAGAATCACAGATTTGGAGAATTGAACCCACAGTAGTAAAGCTTTGGCTCTTCCACTCTGAGTCAGACCACAGGGAGAATTCTCCCTCAGACTGGTCCTCCAAAGAGTTCTTCATAGGACAGGTGGAGGCTAGGGACAGCCAAAAAGATGCCGGGGTCTCCTTCATAACTTGTGGATGACTCTACCTAAAATCCGGCTGCTTTTTTTAGGTTACTATCACCAACTCTTAAAATAACAAGTCCAGCCCACTACTACCCAGCCTACTACTACCTGCATTTCCTCCATTTGTTCCAGGCTTCCCACCAACTTGACTTATAAGGGTTTTCCCTGATTCAAACCTTTCCCGGCTTTGGGAACATGGGTTATGTCCCTTTCTGGAGGCAGAACAGAGAACAGTTCACCATCTTTAGTCTGCCTTCATATGGGAGCCTATCCCTTCCCTCTCTGTTCCCATAAGCTACCCCTTTGACCACTTTAATGCCTTTTTCCTGAAGACTGTCTTCATTGAGGCTGGTTGATTCACTTCAGGTTCAGGACAATAGGTTTAACACAAGACTAGAATCGTCTTTTCTGTACTGTTTCTAATATTTTCTTGACAAGACCAGGGCTCTATTAAACATTTTGGCTACAGCAAAACTTTGGCAACAAACTCAGTTGTCTTGGTCTCTGTGCACTCTTGAAGCGGTACACTTCAAACTCCATCCCTCCTTCTTCCTCTCTAGATAGCTTCGGTTTTAAAAAATCTTTTTAGTACTCTGAGGTCCTCCCCTTAAATTCACAGTTACCTATATCTATGGGACTGCCCAGATATTTATCTTGCTAAACTATTTTAATTATTATGCATTTATCATCAATGAAATACCCACAGTGTGTGCTCCAGAAAGACTACTCTTTGACTGCATGGGCACATAACCTAGCAGTTAAAAAGAATATAAAAAGCAGGAAAACATAATGACCATTTAGGTCAAGCCATGGTCAATCTAAAATGAACAACCATGCCCTTATAAATCTCAAGCTTGTCAGAAAGAAGGTAGAAAACGGTAAAACATAGCCATGATCTTTTGGGGATCCTCTGATAAACAGGTAGAGTCTAATTTTCCCTCAAGTCTGCTTTGAATTCAATGTAATTTTCTCTTTTTTTTTTCTTAGAGACAGAGTCTTGCTCTGTCGCCCAGGCTAGGGTGCTGTGGCGCGATCACAGCTCACTATGACCTCAAACTCCTGGACTCAAGTGATCCTCCCTCCTCAGCCTCCTGAGTAGCTGGGACTACAGGCACACACCACCATGCCTGGCTAAATTTTTAACTTTTTGTAGAGATGGGGTTTTGCTATGTTGCCCAGGTGGTCTTGAACTCCTGACCTCAAGCAATCCACCCACCTTGGCTTCCCAAAGTGCTGGGATTATAGGCATGAGCCACTGTGCCTGGCTTCAATCTACTTTGAATAGAATACACTGGAAGTGACACTGTGTGAGTTCTACAGCTTAGGACTCACTTCTGCCTTCATCCCCCTGAAATGCTCCCACTGCCTCATAAGAAAGCCAAGGTCAGGCAAGTGCATGAAGAAAGATCACATGGATGGAGAAGCCCAGCAGACATTGGCACCAAGGCCCCAGGGTGTGAGACAGACTACCACGGACCCTCTGCTTCAGCTGGCCTGCTGGTTTCCCACGGCCACATGAGTGAGCTGACGCAGGACCGGCAGAACGGACCAGTGAAAACGAAAGTAGTTCTTGCACAAGCCACTACGTTTCTGGGTTGTTTGTTACCCAGCAAGAGAGAAACAATAGGAAGAAGGACGCTAGGAGCGGCAGCTGGCATTCACCTATGGCTTTGGCCAGGAACCTGATGCTGTTGAGATTCTTCACTTCTGTTCGAACGCCCAAAGGCTCCCCAGGGTGATGCACGGATATATTGGCATCCACTCTCAACTGGCCCTCTGGAAGGAGAGAAAAAAACAACTCCTTAGAAATTCTTGGAGGTGACATGGTCTTTTAAAGGCAGGGAGTGTCAAAGGTAGCAGCATCTAACTCTACCTGCTGTTGAGTTACAGCAGCCTAACTTCAGAGTTAGGCTGTGAAGTACATGGCTGGTGCTTCTGTTCCCTCGAGAGGGGTTACAGTCCTGAGGCACCTACGGTGTGCACCTGTACATGTGAGCACATACAGATGTGTGTGTATGCACATACCAAAGAGAAGTTTTAGACACGCCAGGTGGAGAGATCTAATTTTTTTGTGCTAAATAAGAAAAACAAAACTATTAAAACGGAGATTGACTCTGCAGGTTTATACTGAAGTTTTTTTCAAACTGTCAGAGCTGAGTTGGAGGAAAGGCCTCATATAGCTGATAACCCTACACTGCTCTCCAATGGAATGTGGATTTCTAACAGTGATTCCAGGAGATTTAGAGGAGAGTCCTTGAGAATTTGCAGCTCAAAGGCAAGAACTGAAACCTGGGCTTTTCCCCCTCCTCCTTCCTCCAGGTACTGTAATAATCTCCTCCTTCCACAAACATGACTCCAAATCCTTCCTGACGATTTGCCACAGCAGAAAGGCAGCGCTGTTACGAAGTCGGGAGTCTGTGGTGGGACTCAGAGAGGTGCTGACCCCATGCTGGGAGGACCTTCTTTGACCCTGGAGGCCTCTCAGAGTAGGAGCAACAAGGCCTAAAGAAACAGGCAATGTGTGGAGAGGACTAAAAGGCTCTTGAGGAAGAGAGAGAGAGAAAAAAAAAAATTCCAAGACAAATAGATGTAGGTAAGAAAGAATCACATTTGGCACCCTAGAAAGTAAAGCTCAGATTCTCTATTCCCCGTTTCATTTACAACATTTAAAAGAGAACAGAGTGAGAAGACAAAATGCTGGATTTTATTTTCCTAGTTAAGTTTTTAAATTAAAAAGTAATCTGCCAAACCTGAGTGTCTTGATGGGCTGAATAAATTCATTTGCCAAGATTCCAAAGCAAAAGCATATTAAAATAATAAAGTAGTCAAAATGAATTCCATGTCATGAAAAGGAACTGGTTCTCTGTCATTCTCCCAGTGCTGGGCGGTGCAGACTATACCAAGCTGGAGGTCACCGGCAGCTGGTGGCTGACACCTCACCACTCATTCTCAGAGAAAGGGAAGGGTTCGCCCAATTGCCACCCATGCTGACAGGGAAAAGACGCCTCTTAGGTCAGACATTACTCTCTCTCCAGCACTGACTTCTCAACATTTTTACAAGAATTCTGTAGCCCGTTATTTTTAATCCCTTTTTTGACAAGTTGTGTGTATCTGCATCTCAGGCAGTCCCAACTATTCCTGACATCCTGAGACTCTCGGTCTAGGAACCCTGAGGTCATCTACTTCTCTGTTTTATTTGCTCCTTATATCCAAACTGGCAACTAGCCCCTACCAGTTTGGAAGCTGCCAAATATCCCTCATGTCTGTCACGGCCTTTCCATTTCCGTCGCTACCACCCTTGCCCAAGGTCCCTCGCCTGAGGTCTCCGAGCTTCAGGCTTAGGTTATAAGATCACATCCTGACTCTTAACACAGTTCCCTCCTTGTCCAGGGACTGGCAATGTGGCTGTGACTTTCATACTGCTACAATCTGGGTTCATCATTCCTGCTGTTTACTCAACAGCACAGACAGCTCCTACCGGATCATCTGGGCTCCTCTGCTTGGTGTTCCTCAGCTCTCATCTGATTTCAGTCGACACAACCCGTATGTTCCCGCTGCTCATTCCGGGAGAAAGATCTCCACCAATCAAGGCAGCCCTCTGCATACACATCCCTGTCCGCTCCACCAGCACGCTCTCTTTATCAGAGCTACTGTCCCTCTCCTCATCCCTCAAGGCTTCACTTGAGTGTTACCGCCTCCTCCTAGAAGCCCTCCTCAGCAAGCTGGCCTGCACTGGTGGGTCCCCTAAACTATCAGAATACTCATAATCTATACTACATAATTCAGTATGTGACCATAGTCTACTGTGCACTGGCCTCCATCTTTAAGACCAGAGTGGAAGGCCCCTGAGGCCTGGGTCAGATTTTAACCCCCACTTGCCTTCTCAAGGGTGTCACTCTCAGTTATCCCTTCTCTCCCATACCAGTCATTACTCTTTCTCAGCATTCCATCTGACATATACATATGCAATAGTATTTCTCATTAAATGAACAAACAAGAACCCCAAAACCTATTCCCTTGGACCCAGTTCTCACTCTATCAGTCACTTAGCTATGTTTCTCTGGTTTCCTTTTCAGCAAAGCCTCTTAAGTTTTGTTTGTTGCAGATACTGTCTCCACTATTTCACTTCCCATTTATTCCTAAACCCATGTCAGCCTGGCTTCTCTCCCCATCTCTCTAAAAATGCCCTTGTCAGAGTCACCAATAGTCTCCTGGCTGCCACATCCAGTGGACACAGGACACGCTTGTCTTCACCTACTGGACACCTCAGCAGCATGTGACACACCAACCGATCCTTCCTTCGTGAAGTACCTTCCTAGCTCAGCTTCTGCCGCCTTTTGCTCCCAGTTTTCCTCCTCTGGATGCTTTGTTTCCATTTCATTTGCTGATGCCTTCCTTCCCATCCAAACCCAGGACCCCCTTCCTTATCTAGACTCTCTGGGTGGGCAGATACAGTTTCAAATACCACCTCGTGCTGAGGATGCCTACATTTGTCTCTCCAGCCCAGACCTCTCTGAGCTCCCCACTTACAGCTCCGGTATCTATTTGACACCTCCACTTGGAGGTCTCATAGGCAGCTCAGTTTCCAAAAGGAAATCCTGATTTGGCCCTGCACAAAGAGATTCTCGATCTCATCTTCCAATTTCAGTAAACAGCACCACCACCTAGTTCCTCCAACTTCCCTAAAGTCATTTGTGCTTCCTCCCTGTCTCTTACCTTCCACACAGCCTATTTCTAAAAACCATCTTGTACGTCTCTCCTGTCTCTCCATCTTCATCTTCACTGTCATCAGTGCTGTTCAAAACAGCATCGTCTTCCATCTGAACTATTGCAAAAGCTTCTTAACTGGTCTCCTGGCTTCTACTCTTACCCATCTGAAATCCACTTCCCACAGAGCAGCCAGAGTGGTTTTCTAAAACATTCATCAGACTATGTTTTTCCCTTGCTTAAAAGCCTTTCAGTGATTACCACTGCACCTGGGTTGAGAGCTAAACTTCCTGCCATTATCTTTGATCTACCCCTTGCCCGCCTTTACAGTGTCACCTGATGCAACTGCTCCTTCTGCTTCTGGCACAGTGGCCTTGTGCTACCTTGCTTACCTCGGGGCCCATCCCCAGCCTCTCACCAGGGCCCTGGCCTCAGCTGCTTTCTGGAATGCTCGTCTCCTGGCTCTATGCTGCCTGAGCCTTGAATCATTCTTCAGGTTTTAAATAAATGTTACCTCCTCTGAGGGGCCTTTAAAAACAACACTGTCACCTTCCAATGTGACTCTGTAGTATGGCACCCCATTTATTTCCTTGAAGCATTTGTTGCTGTAATTATTTTGTTTTATTTGTTAATGTATTTGTCACCCTCCTGAACACAAGATCCATGTGGCAGGAACAATGCCTTCTGCGAAACCTAGAGTTGGGTCTGGCACTTGGTGACTGTTGAATAAATGAAATCTTGAGCGATGCATGCCAGAACGCTGGCATCTTCCTGAGCAGTGAGTAAGCAGACTGGTTTCTGTCTCACAGTAGGTTCCCAGTAAGTTCCACAGTTCTGTCTGAATAGGACTAATCTGCAGTTGGAATCCTCTGAAAGGCCCATTAAGCTCAAAGGAAAACTTCCAAAGTGTGCTGAGCTCCATCGAACCAAACTGCAATACTTGGGAGACAACTTTTTTTGAACTCAGGGAACCATGAATTGGACCTTGCCTGCTTTTAAAAATGAAAAGCATCGTTCACAATTTAGAATTCTAATTTGGAAGAGGAATAAAAGCATGAGTTTCAGTCTCTCCCAGAGAAGACTACACTCCATAAATACCTGAGAAGAATCATTTAGTATCCTGCAGTGTTGAAAGAGAGTTCGCTAGCCTGGATTCAAATGCAGTATCAAACATTAACAAAAGACGTGCTATCTAGTGAAGACAAAATACCTTTTAAACAAATTAAGTTAAATTGCCTCAAGTGCACAAAAGCTTTACTAGTTAGGTTTCCTTCAATGCGTTCTGCACCACTGAGGGAGGGCCTTCATTCACACATCATGAGAATGGCATCAGGCTCAATTTCTACCTTCTAGAAGTCGAGATTTATAACAGCAAAACTAAAAAAACTGTACCACTGAGCACAGTAATAAAGTGCAGTTTCATATTTTTCTCTAAAACACATTCACACAACAGAAATATAACATCAAGATAGAAAACTGTTTCTGCAAACAGCAGGGGCCCAAAGATGTGGTGGGGAAGGTCTGTTAAGCTATCTCGTTCTGATCGCTGAAAATAACAAGGTTTGACCAAAAAAAAAAGTGACCAAATTTTATTGAACATATTTTACAAAGCTCATTCATCTAGATGAGTGGTAATTCCATAAAAGTATTACTACTTGTTACTGTTAATAAGAGCACTGAACATGTACCCAGCACAGGCTATTTTCGAGGCCCTGTCCTAAGTTTTCTAGACATTAGTACATTCATTAGTACATTTCTTGACATTAGTACATTCATTGTAATACACCTTTAGTCAGAAGTCCCCAACTCAGGGGCCATGCACAGGTCCTGGTCTGTGGCCTGTTAGGAACCAGGAGGCACAGCAGGAGGTCAGGAGGTGAGTGATGAGCAAGAGAGCCAAGCTTCATCTGTATTGACAGCTGCTCCGTATCCCTCGCATTACCATCTGAGCTCCGCCTCCTGTCAGATCAGCCACGGCATTACATTCTCATAGGAGCACGACCCCCATTGTGAATTGTGCAGGAGAGGGATCTAGGCTTTTGTTCCTTATGAGAATCTAACGTCTAATCATCTGTCACTGTCTCCTATCACCCCCAGATAAGGGACCATCTAGTTGCCGGTAAACCAGCTCAGCGCTCCCAGTGATTCTACATTATGGTGAGTTGTATGATTATTTCATTATATATTACAATGTAATAATAGAAATAAAGTGCACAATCAATGCAATGCACTTGAATCATCCTGAAACCACCCTACCTTCGGCCCCCCAAGTCCACGGAAAAATTGTCTTCCACAAAACCAGTCCCTGGAGCTAAAACGGTTGGAGAACTGTTGGTTTTGGTGACAAAGCCACTGAGCTATTCCCGAGGCCTTTCAAACTTAACCTATCCAAACTGGAATTCTATGTTTTCTCCCACAAAGTAATTCCTCTCAGCCAGCTGCCGCAACTCTATCAGATGGCCTTGATGACTTCTTTTCCTCTTTGGTTTCTTCTTTTCCTTTTCTATACAAAATTATTTGGGGGCATGTTTTTTAAGTGTGGAAAGTGAGGCTCAGAGAAATCAAAGCCTGGGCACCTATAGCTAGAAGTTGTAGGACAGGATTCCAAGCCAGATCTGGGACCTGGCAGCCCTTGGCACCCTGCCTTGCTATCCTGCCTCTCTTAAGTCAGCATCTGTGATGTTGTCACGACACTGCCATGGCTGCCACTAGGGAAGTGGTATGATGCTGTGCTTAGAGAAAGGGCTCTTGGACCCAGACACACCTGGGCTCAAGTCCCAGCTCCGTTACTTCTTATGAGCCTTAGGCAAATAACCCCCACCTCTCTAAGCCTCAGTTTCCTCACCTGCAACAGGCAAACACTAGCACCTACTTCTCAGCAATGTCATTAAAATTTAAATGAGATGATAAATTAATTTAAAAATGCCTAGTGAACTGAGGAGCACATACTAAATGTCACAACTGGTAGATATTATTATCGCTGAAACACTTAGCATGTCTACTTCTGTACACATTCAACTTAACAAACTATTAATACTTTGGGCATCTCCTCAACAGGGGCAAAAGGCTGTCCACTGAGAAGGAAATGACTTGGAACCTGGGCTGACTTGTTCTATGCTCATCAGCAAAACTATCAGGAACTCACTGAACCACAGCCCAGAAGCAATTAGGCTTCATTCCACAGCACCCTGGGTGTCCACCAGTCTTCAGTGTCACTTCTTCAGGGTGGCCCTCAGCTCCTGAGCTGCAGGCTCCAAGGCCAACACACTGGTCCTAAAGGAGTTGGGGGAGGGACGGAAGGATGAGCAAAGGAGAGGTGGCTGATAAAATGCTCACAGCACCAAGGAGTTGGCTCCCTGCAGACTCCAGGCAGACCTCAGCTCCCACAGAACTTTAGAACAACCAAAGCCTCTCGGCTGCTGTGCTAAGAGCCGTTGGATTTGTATTTAAAAGAAACAAAAAGTGTCACAACAAATGAGATTTAATGAACACTCTCAGCTGTCACTGACTGATGAGTTCTTGCCACTATGGTTTATCTCTTGGCAAGGACCCAGATGGGACTATTTCTCAGCTAACAGGTGGCCTATTTATGATCCCATAGGGTTGGTAGGAATCACAGTTAGTTTGAAGAAGAATGGGATAATAAAAACTTTCTTAAAGCAATCAACACTTGGAGCATAAATGGATAACCATCCAACGTGCCCATATTTCATTTGTGTTCTGTGGACTAAAAAAAAAAAAGTGGCATGAGCAATAAATCTAAAATTGAGAATTCTCTTACTCTAAAAGAGACCGTTGTCTCTGTAAAGAAACTTGTAGGCAGCTAACCTTTATGCCACTCAAACTCATGTGGCTGTGTTTTCCAGTCTTAAGCTTACAGAAAATAGCAAATAAGCAAGTTCTCTCCTCAGATTCAACATGTACCAGGGCTCTGATGCTATAATTTGTTGCTTATTACACATTCTATATGACAAATGTGGCATTACAAATCCAGAAGTTCCCCTGTAATGTGCAAATACATTATGTGACATGCTAAGCTTGGTAAATAGTATTATCAGACAGCACGGAGATGAACATTATCATCAACGGCATTCCCTGGGCACCTGCTGTGACCACTGTACCGTGCTATGGAAAAATGCAATTGTAGATTCAGAACCTATATTTTATCTCCTCTCCATCAGGGCATGCTCTGAGGGTGGCAGAAGTTTTCAAAACTTCTGGAACAGAGTATAGGAGAAAACGATGGCAGAGGCTACCCTTTAGGGACTTATGGGAGAGCAAAGCAGTACCAAGCCAGGGCAAAGAACATCTAGAGTCATGAGGAAATCGAGTGTGACCAAAACCTATGATCTTTATATGCAATTTGCAAATGCTTCAAATGTGTAGTCTGGTCCCAAGGGTGCAAGTGTTTCTTTTATTTGTTTTAGTTTCCTACTGTATTTCCACTGAATTTAATTAAGATTTTATCTCAGGGTAAAGTTATCTTGGCTTACAGTCAACATAATTTGGCTTCCACTGTATATGGATGAAAAATCTACGAAAGAAAAGAAACAGACTCAAAGGAAAAGAGGCAACTAATGACAAAGTGCTATCTATACGGAACTCACTAAGAACTGTTCTTAATAAACACAGTGTCTTCTTCCTGAGAAAGACTGAACTGCTCAAAACCATTATTTCATTAAGGGTTTGGTGTGTCTGCAATGTTGTTGGTCATGTATTTATATTTGGTTGCGGGCTCATCAAAGAATCCAAGGAAAATTCTAAAAAACAGGGTTGCAAAAGGGAAAAAGTGGCTGCAAACAATCTCAATATAACTGACAGAAAATAGAACTAAAGTCAGAGAGGTTCTAGGAGGCAGGAAGGGAGAGGGAAAGAAGAAGGCTGCTTCTGTGGCTTCTACCTGCCATGTTCGCCTGGCTGGTCCCCAGGGCTTGAAGGATCAGCTGCAGCTCCCTGACAGCTGCTGCCGCCTCTTCTCCACAGGACAAGTCGGGCTCCAGGACCACCTCCAGAAGGCCCACGCCTACCAAAGAGGGCCAGAGTCAGCCTCACTGCAGTTCTCCAATTTCACCAATAGAAAAATTAGGCTTAAGTTTCAGGAAGATCCTGCCTTACTGATGGACTCTCAGAGTGGTTCTAGCCTCTCAATCATTTCTCTTCCCTTCCAGCTTTTTTTTTTTTTTTTTTTTTTGAGACAGAGCCTTGCTCTGTCACCCAGGCTGGAGTGCAGTGGCGTGATCATAGCTCACTGCAGCCCTGAACTTCTGGGCTCAAGTGATCCTCCCACCTCAGCTTCCTGAATAGCTGGGACTACAGGTGTATGACATCACACCTGGCTGTTAATTTTTTGGTGAGTAGGTCTTGCTATGTTGCCCAGCCTGATCTCAAACTCTGTGTCAAGGGATCCTCCCACCTCAGCCTCCTGAGTCGCTAGCATTACAGGTGTAGGCCCCTAGGCCCCACTTTTTAATTTTTAACTGTTTCACTTCTTTTAATGACTGCTTAAAATATCCAGTTGCTGGGTCTGTGACTAGGTGGATAAGTTTGTCTAACTTTAGGGTGAGTTACTAGCAAGCCTAATAATTGCAGTTCAAGCCATGTTCGCTAGTCAGCTGCGCCAATTCCAATGCTGATATTTTGGTCTCCATCTGTTAGGCTCCTGTGACTGCTTTCTCAATTTGTTTAAGAAAACTCTAACGATGAAAAGAGGGGCCTGCAATCCAAGAACTGAAGTAGGAAGAAGTAATGAAAACACTCCAAGTCTACCTGCCCTGTTCAAATCAATGAGCGTCTGCGACCTCAGGTCGTCGTGGAGGCTTTTGCCACTGTCTTGCTCCAACTGGATCTGCTTGATCCTCACCGTCTTGGGGATCACCTGACTCTGCTTCTTCCCTGCACAGACGCCGTATGTCAAGCTCCCATTCACAGCAATTGGGAGCCTCTGCTGGGTAATTTGGTAGCCTGCCTGCACACAAACATAGGGTACACACAGTCACTGGTCCACACATAAAAGCTGGGATTCAGTTTACTATCCCTTTTACAATGTCATACAAAGACAGGCCTACTTAAAGCAAAAACAGTAACAAGAAAAAAAAGGAAAAGGAGAAAAAAATTAGTCGCTGCATTGCAGCCATCATTGAACCTGGTCTCTTCTGCCCCTGCCATTACCCCTTCACCCTCCCCAAATCCTCCACTCCCAATAACAACACAATAAATGACACGAATTCAGCCCATCGCCCTCACTAAAGTGCTGTATTGGGGAATAACAATAATATCATTGTCAGGGACTCCTAAGAAAAGAATTTATTGTTTCCATCCAGCTCATTAGCCTAAACTCTGCATCTCATTACCAGGCTCCTGGCAAACCCTCCTTATTCGGAATGCTGGCTAAGCATTTTGCCATCTACTCTCCACACGGCCAACAGCAGTTGCTAGTGTGTGTTTAAGCTTGTTTTGTTTCTGCTTTTTAAAGGAATCAATCATGGCAGCTGCCCTCCCTGACCCAACTTCCCTAGCTCCTTCAGCCAGAAAACGCTGTGCCACTCCCCCTCCGTTAACGGAAGGCACATGGTACTAAAGCACTGATGGATCCTGCAAGGATCCTTCACCTGCTTCTAAGTGGAAAGGAAGAATTACTTTCAAATGCACAGAGGCACCAACACGCACTAAAGAGATAGCAGGTCAATGAGGAGAATTGGAGAAGAACAGAGAATAAGAGCAAAGGCATCTGTGGCATTTTCTAGGTCCCAGGCGCTGCTCTCACTGTGTTCCACTCAGTTAATCCCACAACAACCCTAGGAAGGAGGAACAAGGCACGGAGGGATCAGGACCTTGCCCACAGTCACATACAGAGCTAGTGAGCATCAGTGTCCATGTCTGAATTCAGGTGGTCAGGCTTCAAAATCCATGTCTTTCACCACTTGGCCAGTCAGCAGTTTAAGAACTTTAACTGCATCAGAAATACTACTGTGCTTGTCAAAAGACAGACTGCTTGGCCCGACCGCAAAGGTTTCCAATTCAGTAGGTCGAGGGTGGGGCCTGAAGATTTCTATTTCTTACTGGTTCCCGGGAGATACTGATGTTAGTGCCCTGGGGACCATACCTGGAGAATCCTGCAAAAGACTAACCCGTTTTCTATGCTGAAACAAGAAGTCTCAATTTATAAAACTAAGCTCTGGGTAGGGTTGTTGGATAAAATATAAGATACCCAGTTAAATCTGAATTTCAGATAAACAACAAATGCTTTATTATATGAGTATGTCCTATGAAACTCTAGATTATTTGAACTATCTGGGCCAGAAAGACCAGAAAGCCACAGATGACCAAAACATCTCATTTTAGTCATATTATTACTAAATCTCCCACCTCAGCCAAACTGTCTGTCACTCTTAAAAGATAAAGAAAGGCGGTTTAATTCTTTCTGCCCTACCAAACAGTAGACTTGCTGAGAGGCTGGAGGCCAGAGGTTTTAGCAGCCCCTGGAGAACGCAGTCTTACTTGTATTTTTTATTTAATTCTACTCATGCCCTCACCCACTAAAAAACAGCTCCCCGCAATCTTCAGTTCAAGGAGAATGAGGTAAAGTAACATTGTCACTGTTGTTTTTCTGAATCAGACCAAATGAAACATTATTTTGGGAAACTCATTCAACATTTCAGTTTTGTTCCAGTTCGATGGTATGAAAAATTGGCTCTCACTCACATGGTGTGGCTTAAAAAAAAAAACTTTTTTTCAGAAAAAAGCAGGTCAATATGGAGTTTACTGCTCAGCCAATTACTGTTCTTGGTCCAGGTTTCTGGTTCATGTTTCCGCTTACTATTGTCCACTTACTTGCTCCTTGTGAGATGACAGAAATGTCTCCAAAGGAGACAGCCCTATTATTGGGAACTTCAACTTAAAAGCGAGACGCCCTCGCTCTGCCGACAGAGCTACAGTATGCATTTACTGTTGCATCAGCCAGAGGCTTCGCTTTTGTACTAACAGGCAATTAGCACCAAATGCCACGGCCAGGCTGAGCCTGTGAACACTGGCTTCTACTCCCTGTGCAATTATGAGCGAGCCACCAGAAGCATGAGGTAAGCAAGAAGTCAGCAATCAGGACAATTGCATCCAATCTAGTAAACATCAGGGGCACCTGCCTGCATCAGGGCTGGGCAGAACTTCCCACTGGGATGGACACAGTGCTGGCTGAAAACATGAGAGGCACAGCCCCCTTCCCTTGCTCCGACCCCCCACAGCAGGGCTGGCCCTGCTCTGAGAACTTGCAGTGGGGTGGATCACAAAGTGTACTTACAGGGAGGTCTGCATAGAAGTAGTGCTTCCTGTCAAACAAGGACTTCTTGTTTATGTGGCAGTTCAGAGCCAGGCCTGTCATCACCGCCGCTTCTACACACCTCCTGTTGAGAACCTATGGGAACACAAAACACAGCTCCTCTCAGAATCGCAGGCTGAACAAATGCTTCTCCCACACACTGACATCCTCGCTGAATATGCAACTTGGCCCTTCAACAGGCATTATCTCTGGTTCTCTGGGTGGGCAGCTCCAGTTCACAAGCCGACTGTTTGCCTGGGAATCAGGGAAATGATATAAAGAAGAAAATGCACGCAGCGGTGGGCCCCACTCGGCACTTAATGAACTGCCACATCGGGAACCCTTTCCCCCAGTGCCCGGCATCAAAGCTACAGGAAGAGTCCCAGAAAAGCTTAGCGGAGCGGTTAGTACATAGAATAAATCTAATCTCACTCCCTCTACAAACAGAATAAGGGGCCGGTCAGAACACACGAGAGGCACTGATTCCTGAGAGGAGTCCTGATGAAGGGTGGCTTCACTCTGACAGAAAAAGAATGAACTTCTGAAAACGACAGGGCTGTAGCCATCTTCTCAAGGGCTAGGAAATGTGGCATAGCTGTTGCCTGGCTTTCTGTCCATGCCAGGCCAACTCCCTAAAAGTGGAACACCAACGGAGGGCCTGTCCCACACACCGGAGGACTCCGTGCTGCTGGTCTCTCTGGGGGCACCCGGCACCCCAGTTCCCTCTGGGTCCCACCCTGCCCCACTTACAGGAGTGAATGACCAAGAAATGGCTGGCACACTTCCCAGCACCAAAGAATGTGAGCAGCCTTTAAGAACACTGGGGGTCTGGAACTAGACAGACAACGAGAGATCATGTAGCCAAGGAGAAAGAGCATTAAGTTCTCGAGTCAGGTTCGAATCCCACTTCTGCTGTGACTAGGAGCCTCAGCTTCCTTGTGTTTAAAATTGGGATGTAAGATCTACTTTGCAGAACGGATAAAGTGATAGCTGGAACACCTCCCCTAAGGTAGAGATTCAATAAATAGTTCATTTCCCCACTCTACTTTGGGAAAATTTTAGAGGACGTCATGTTTGCAGATGAAATATATTTCTATTTTTATTAGGATATTTATGATGTTCTTTAGTATTAATATGCTATTATTGATATAGATAGGGCTTTCTAGTTGAGCATTTCCACATCCACCATTTTATTTCAGCCTCACAGCACCCCTGTAAAATAAGGAATCTGTATTATTCTAATATTTCAGATTAAAAAAACAAAACTAAGACACAAAGAGTCTAAAACATTTGCCCAAATTCACAGAACTGGCAAGTGGTAAAGCGCCTGTAGTCCCAGTTACTTGGGAGGCTGAGGCAGGAGAATCACTTGAACCCAGAAGGTGGAGATTGCAGTGAGCTGAGATCTTGCCACTGCACTCCAGTCTGGGCGACAAAGCGAGACTCCATCTCAAAAAAAAAAGAAAACCCAAACAAATCTCCCTCCTAGTGACAACATCACATCCTTATTTTTTAGGACTCAGGTTATAAGATGGAGCCATTTCACAGTTTCTATTTGGAGTTCTTCATTCTATGCCTAATAATGTCAGCTCTGCAGCAATAAAGGTTTTCAAAAAAAGATGCGTGGGGAACAGGAGGCTCTAATTATTGATGTTTTCACTTGCCTAATGTTTGGCATTTTACTGAGCGGTTGTTACTGAGATACAACTATAGCTGGGTGGAAAATCCTGCCAAATCCAAGCCTGATGATTCGGGTCCAGGCACACAGAACGTGAAACTGGAGTCCCAACCCTGGGCTTTGCTCTTCCTGGGGCCAGAATGCAGCCAGCCACGGCTGGCTCATAAACTGCCTGACTCCTGGTCTGTACCAGTTTTGCCTCATCATTCCCTCTGCTTTCCTAACCACTGCTTTCGCTCTCATTTCAAGCCACTTTGCCCCTCGGACCAAGCGCTTCCTCCTTCTAGGCATGAAGAGAACTCAGATTATTTTGTTTGTTTATTTTTGAGCATGCACCATAGCCTCCCCATGGATGAAGAGCTGAGGACCATCACAGACTCTCACTGTGTCCGTGTGCACACAAGTACACAGGCACTTCATAAACCACCACTTTCCAGAGAAGAAGGCAGTAAAACACACAAATACTACAGTGATACTGAGAATATGCTTTAATCTTTTTTTGATGATTTAGAAGCCATGAAGTACTTTAAGGTCAGAATTATAAGCATCAATCATCACACACTACAGCTGCACCGAGGGCCTAGTAAACAGAGAGTGCCAGTTAAAAGAATGCCAAGAAAAAAAGGAATTTCCTAGGATCTTAGTCAAGCTGCTTGTGACAGATGGAGGTCCAGGTCAGCATGTTCTGAGGATAGGATACAGAATGGGAAAATTCAACTTGGGCTGTCTTCGCTCCAAAAAAAAATTCTTAAATGCCTATAAAGCACTAAACTTTAGGGATACAGAGATAAACAGGACTCTGTCTCTGCCCTCAATGAATCTGCAGTGGTGACATGAACCTGCCAGCGTCTGTAAACCCTTTTCAAGTTTGTCTTTCATACTAGGGTGATCCTGCTAAAATTGTGAATCTGTGGCATTCTGTTACCTGAAGTCCCTCAATGGCCCCTGATGTTCCCACAACAAAGGCCAAGCTCTTACATGATCAAGCTCCTGCCTACATCTTCAATTTCATCTACTAGCACGTCTCCCCACAGCACCTCTGGTGTAGTTCTCCTGTGCAAACCATGTGGATCTTCTGATTCTCCCCATTCTTATTCCCTTCAAAATCCTAGTGTGATGTCACCACCTCTGTGAAGCCTTCCTTGTTGTCTTTTCTGTGTACCTCTTCTGACCTTCTACACACTCCCATTGGGGCCTCTATCACAGTGGATTGAATTTGTTCACATATATTTCCACACAATTGCAAATTTCATGAGGATGGGAATTGTCTGTCCACCCTTATATCCCTGGAGCCTAATACAGAACCTGAAAAATTGTGGTGCTCGATTAATGTGTGTTGAACTCAAAGGAGGAGGGAGGGGATGAGTATCAATGGAAGGTTTCAGAGAGGCAGTGATGCCCCAGTCTCCTCTAAGGTGTCGTTTGCCACATGCTGGCCTGCAAACTTGTTTCTGGAAGTGCCCTGAGGTGACAACTGATTGTGTGTGATATGATCAAGATGTAACTTAAAAACTAAAAAGACTAACTTGGCTTGAAGAAAGTATGTTCCAGAATTTCTTTGTAATTAAATGACTACAAAGGGTCTCAGGGTTAGCCATAGCAGCTCTTGTTTGGAAAGAAGGCAAGCAATCTTTAGTACTCACATAGCACACCTTTCTCAGCTGAGCCTTCGCTTCTTTTTGGCTTCAGGAAGGGTCAGCAGCGAGTATTTATTGTGTCAGGAGGTGTGCCACACATCACACACACATGCCATTGAATCCTCTCATTCCTAGGGTAGATACTATTATGATCCTCATCTTACAGTGACGGGAAGCATAGAGATGACATAGTTTGGCCAGGGTGACACATGGAAGTGGCAGAGCCAGGAAGTCAGACCCCAGAACCCAGGCTCTCAAACACTATATTCAATCTGAAATCTTACAAGAAAGAAGCATGTTAGTTTTAGCTATCAAGACTACTAACACCAGGCCATAACTCCAGAGCAGCACCTCAACCCAAATCCCACTGAACATCATTTAAGGCAGATGCCATTTCTAATGTGTTTCTCCTTGCCAGTTTCTCCCTCTTTAGATTTGCTTCCAGATGTTGAACTCCCAGAGGGCAAGCATTGTATTCTCTTAATGAAAGAATTGAATGTTCTTTCAGTGCAGTCTCTGACATGTGGAGGGCTTGGTGACAGGTGAGCCTACATGTTTTCTCAACGAGCAGAGGATGTTCTATTGCTAGACTTCAGAAACCCTTAGACACAGGTACCCATACAATGATTTATCAAATAAGAGGCTAATTCTTCTATTTAATCAGAAGATGAGAAAGCTGTGATGGTTAGAGGTAGGAGATGAGATAAATACACAGTGGGTGGCCAACAAATTGTATGACTAGTAGAGAGAGATAAGGCACATCATGGCCAGGAAAAAGATCTTGGGTTGGTGGGTGGCGGGAGTAGCAAATGCTTTTTAATAAAGAATTGCTTGTTTGGCTTATTGTAAGACCTGAGTAGTGCTGCAACCATAACTTGTTTGAAACCTAAGATACATCCAGCTCATAAGCAACGTAAACAACTCAGTTTGCATGAGACCTCTAAGAGGACACTGCAACCCCAATTTGAGAAACAGGCTTCTAGTTTTAACATTTATTTAGCTAAACCAGACAAACATTCCCTGATCTCTGAGACCATGATTTAACAACTCCTAACACTTTCAAACAAATCACCAGGTTCTACACATTCTACTTTCTTAACATACCATGCCTTCAGTTTTAATTCAGGTCTTTGTTTAAACACCATCCACTCCCACCAGGACTTCTGCCACTCACCACCTGGCCAGGAGGTTTCTCTGCCTGCATTTTCAGCCCTCTAGTCTCTCTTCCACACCTCTCCTAGGGTGACTTTTTTGAAGGATAAATCCATTCATGTAATTCCTCTGCTTAAAATCCTTTTCACTGCTTCCCAGTTCTAACAGGATAAAGTCCAATGGCCTGGCAGAGGCCTGTGCCCCTGGTGGTCTACCCCAACCACCTCTCTAGCTTCCTCTTCCTCCAGTCCCCCTGACCACCATGTTCCTGCAGCCAAACATGAGACACGCTTTCATACAAACTGCTGCTTCCACCATGTTCCCGCAGCCAAACATGAGACACGCTTTCATACAAACTGCGCTTCCACCATGTTCCCGCAGCCAAACATGAGACACGCTTTCATACAAACTGCTGCTTCTGCTGGGAATGCCCTTCTTCCGCATCTGCTTCGGCAAGATCTTAGCATCTGGCAAGACTTTCAGATGTCACCTCTTTTGTGACATCTTTCCCACCACTACTACAGTCGAGGTCTTTCTTCCATTGAGCTCCCCTGGCACTTGGAGAACACACTGTCTCCCCAAACAGACTGAGTTCCCTGAGGGCAATCAGGTCATTTTGTCTTATTCTTCTTTGCCCCATCACCTAAATATAATACCAAGCTGATCAAATGAGATAATGAATAAGTTAACATTTCCTTTATCAACATCCAAAAGACTATAAGCTATGACATAAAAGCAAAGTGTTCTACAAAATATATGAATCAGGAAAAGGAAACCACTCTTTTAACACAGAGACCTTATTACACAAGAGAGAGCAGCTGAAACGTCAAAGAGGGCACATTTGGGCAAATTAAGAGATTCTCAACAGCAGGAGCCCACTCCCATCCCAGGGTATGGAGCCATCAGAGGATGCTGGAAACACACTAGAAGCTGGAGCCATGGGTAAGACCCACTCTCCATCAGAGATGTTGCTGGAGGCAGAGAGGAAAGGCGAAATACCCTCTTGCTCCTTTCCTCCTACGTCTAGCCTTATCAGAGCCTCCTGCTGGCCTAACCCAGCCAGAAGCCAGCCAAGCTGGGGCTCTAGGATCTGTAGCCTGCAGCAGCAGCCTCCCTGCCATTCAGAGTGGAGCAGAGAAGTGGTGTAGCACAGAGCTGAGAACACACAGGCCATAACTACCACAGCAAATACATATAGTTCTATGTTCATTTCTGTCCTTTTTTCTTTTGATAAATAAACAGCTATTCAATAAAACAATGCCACTCTCTAGTCTGTCCAGTCAACTTAAAACTGAAAATTTTGTGGATACCCTTTTCACATGCGTGGAGCAAAGAATTATGAAATCTAACTAATTTATAAGAAACATTTGTGATAACTCATCTGGATTGAACTGAACTATAAATCTACATTACATACCAGGAAAGGGTTTGCTAAGCAAATTAACAGAATAAAGAAGATTATATAACTTACTTAAGTCCATAAAATATTCTCTAGAATTTTAGTGCTTTTATGTGAAATTCCACTAATTACAAATAAATCTATTCACAAAAGCCAGTCTCTAGGATCTATACTGAGAAATATCTTATTATGTACTTCAAAGGAATAAAATTGAATGTCTTTCAAAATAGTCCACAATTCACACCATTTCTCTCCCCTTCCTACTTTGCCGTCAATTGGTGAGCCCATGATGCTGTAACACCCAAAGTTAGTCCAATAAGTATCAGTACATCCTTAAAAAATTGAGGCGATATGGCAAGACTAGAGTCTTTACTGAAAATCCAGCTGGCAATTCCTATCAGGCATTAAAACAAAGAGTAGAAGGTGATGTTTTCCAAAAAGCCCACATGGCAATTACTCTGGGAAACTGATGCTACACATGACAAATATGATAATTAGGATATAGCATGGTAAATGCTTTAATTTATGGAGAGAAAGCAATTAAGATTTATTAAGTTAAAAGAAGGCAGTAAAACAGGCCTTTATCTTACTGCTAACCATAAATTTGTCTCAAAGCACGAACTCCCTCTGATTCGTATTCAAAGCAAAAGTTACCACACGGATAAATTTTCATTACAGTTGAGAATATTGCTCCCCAGTTTCCGCACCTCTACACCGCTTCTTACCACTGAGCCCTTTTATCATCACCCAAAACAAATACAAAACCTCTTGTGCTATAATAATTAAGCTTGCTGAGGCTGGTCAGTTAATTTTTTAAAGTGGAAATTTACCATCCAAAGGTACTCCTTTTATGCAGATATTAAGTATTTATATTAACAGAACCACATAAATATATATGTTCTTTATCCTTAAACACAGGCATTGCCTAGGGACAAGGAGAATGTGAAGGCTACATTTCCTCTTTTGTTTAAATCTCTCTTTCCTGAAGGGGAAAGAAAATCAAATAGCCATTGCACAGGAAGCAACTCTGAGTCCAAAGAAGAGAAGTGTAGTCTGGCAGGCTCAGCTGTCCTCAGCTCCCAGTTTTCTCTCTATTCTGAGCTCTCTTATACTAATTCCATTCCCCAGGGGCAGTCAGGAGCAAGGGGAGGAAATTTTCATTGGTCCAGAGTGTCAAAAGTCCCATTTTTCTCATCTGGGACTTCATCCTCTTCCTGCCTTTGCCTACCTAGCAAGCTCAGGAGGCCACGGTCACTATGAGACAGGCACTTGATGCCAGCATGGCTTTTTGGCACTGGGGCTATTTCTGCTTTCTTTTCTTCTTTTTGAGACAAGGTCTTACTCTGTCATCCAGGTTGGTGTACAGTGGCCCGATCATAGCTCAAGGCGGCCTAGATCTTCCAGGCTCAGGGGATACTCTCACTTTTGCCTTCTGAATAGCTGGGACCACAGGTGTGAGCCACCACGCCTGGTTAATTTTTTAATTTATATTTTGAAGAGATGAGGTCTTGCTATGTTACCCAGGCTGCTCTTGAACTCCTGGGCTCAAGCGATGTACCTGCCTCAGCCTCCCAAAGTGCTGAGATTTCAGGCTTGAGCCACCATGCCTGGCCCTCTATTGCTTTTCCATGGACCATTGGAATACTAAGATCTGAGATTTACCTCTGAGATTTTAAAAAAAGGACAGAAAAGTCTTTGACCTACATCAGTCCTAGGTCCACACCTAACCTGGATGAAAAGAGCTCTGCCATGATACAGTTTGGTTTGCTTGGATTTCACTTTGGGATTGGAGGCCAATGGCCCAACTACTGCAGCGTACATTTGTGAAGTCTCATACTTGGCCATTTAGCCATGTTAGATAGGGAGGTTACAGTGGTTGGCGGCCAGTAAAAGACAAGACGGGGTGTGTGGGTTAACTGGTCTCTATTCCTTATTCCCACAACATTCTCAACAGTTACTAATCTGGCATTACTCACTGGTGATTAACCTGATCTCTGAGAAGACTTATACTAATTGATGAACTAGGGCAAAACCAGTACCTCAGTCCTCACACTAACCATGTTATCTCGTACAAATTACCTTACCTCTCTAGGCCTCACTTTCCTTATCTGTTTAGGGAAGAACAGTTACTTGGCAGGACTGACCTATGAATTAAATAAAATAACTTTTCGCACAGCAGACACTTAGTAATACTAGTTTCAGAATGAAAGTGTTATTAAATGCAAAATGCCTACCTCAATTGAATCTTTCACATGTAAACTTTTCCAGGAGGCATGGGAATTTGATGAGAAAAGAGCTAAACAGCTCCACAGATCCATTAGTCTGGATTTATAATCCAAAATAAGGCACAACAGATGCTGAAATTATATATTATGTCAACATAATATTTCCCCCTTAAATGATAACCAACACCTTTTGTGATAATTACTTGTGTTATCTCCAGTGGAACAGACTATATTTCTTAATGTCTCAGGGAGCTTATATGACTTCATTTTCTCCGTTTTATAACGAAGCAAAAATTTCCTGAATAACCTTGTATGCTTTCGCATGACCAAAAAAAGCTCCCATGTGCACTAAAAGAAACGAGCTTCTAACAGGCTGAAGTTACAAACCAGTTAACTGAGCCAATTTTTACTCACATCTCACTCTTGCCTGCCACACATCTGTAAGTTCCTGTCTTCTAAGCTAGTAGCTACTTTTGAAATTCAATGAGAATTGATGAAGAAGAGCTGTATAAAGGACATGGGAATCAAGTAAAAACACAAAACTAAACAAACGATCAAAATATTGCTCTTTTGAATACAACTTTAGGATATGGCCAGGATCTTTAATGAAGAAAGATTTCTCCAACTTCAACTCTGAATATTTATCTTACTCATTCATTTTAGATTTGCCCCATACTGAAACTGCCAAGTCTTTTCTGACGTGTCCTAAAATTTACTCATCAGACTTGACACCTGGAGAGATCTGATGCAACGACAAACTATTTCACATCACTGAAACCTCAAGAGGAATCAGTGATAGTAACAAGAAACATTAATTTCATGACTGAAAAGCTCTAATGATCAGAATGAGATTTACTTTCTTCTTTATATATATGATTAGTATTAAGTTGAAAGATTTGACTATCGCTAAGAAACAAAATAACTGACTTGAACCAACCAAACTCTAAGTAAGAAATGCAGCTAAGTATTCACTATTGATATGAATACAGAATCAGGTATGAACGAGGCCTATGAATATCAGAAACAAATTCCTAGAGACACCTGCCATTCTGTCAAAAGTGCACCTGCTATATATTCGCCAGCCTCACAAATGTTCTGAGAAGTGAGTCTTTGGAAGAGTCTATCAGGACAGAGACTTTTAGGAACAAAAAGCTACCTTTAATTTCATGCATCCAATAGGAATGAATATAGCATCTTCTTAGAGGCTTCTTAGTAAGTCAGAAAATCATGGAGGTTCATAAGAGAAAGAAAGAAAAAAACTCTAAATTTTCATAAGGCAAACTCCTTATTTCCTTAATTATGTTTGCTTTAGGAGTAGAAAGTAAGATAAAATAACTGGCCTGGACATTTCAAAACTGTCAATGTCATGAAGAAAGGAAAGAAGGAAGAGAGAGAAAGAGGAAAGGAAAAGAAACAAAAAGAAAAAGGACTAAAGAGACATGACAACTAAATGCAACGGGTGCTCTTTGACTGGATCTTTTATTGGGGGAAAAATAAAGGACAATACTGAGACAACTGTGCAAACCTGACTATGAACTATGTTTTAAGTAACAGTATTCCATCAACATTAGCTTTCCTGACTGTGATAATCATACTGCAATCACAGAAGCGAACATTTTTATTCTTAGGAGATAGATACTAAGATATTTAGAGAGGAAGTGCCATGATGTCTGCAACTTATTCTTAAATGGCTCGTCCAAAGGAAGAAAAAAAAAATTTAGGTGCAGGATGGATTTCTTTGTGCTATTCTTTCAACCTTTCTGTAATTTTTAATTTTTTCAAAATAAAAAATGTTGAAGAGAGTGGAAGAGTTAGGTAATTCTATCTAGGTGAGATGATACAAGCCTCCCATGCAAAACTCAAGGAATCTATTAACTATGAAGAAAAGAAGGAGAGACCCTAAAGGAGGCAGGAGCTATTGAAACTGATGCTGGTTGGATCATGGCAGATGGGAGGCAGGACTAGATTGCAGCTCCAGGCAGAGCAGCATGCGGAGGCTTGCACTGTGAATTTTACCTCCAGATTGACTGCAAGAGCAGGCCAGCAATCCTGAGAAGAGCCACAGATCTTCACAGACTGCTCCTACAGGATCCCGGAGACACCCTAAATACTCTGGGAGGTAGAAAGCCTAGGGCAAGTTTTCAAGCCCGACTGGCCCTCTGCCTGGAAACAGACTCGGGGTGTGTTGGGAGTGAGACCCTTTGGTTTGTGTGGGAGCTGGGTGAAGCCTGAGACCGACGGCTTTCCCCTACTTCCATGACAACCTGCATGACTCAGCAGAGGCAGCCATAAATCCTCCTAGGTACACAACTCCAGTAACCTGGGAATCTCATCCCCATCCCCTACAGCAGCGGCAGCAAGACCCACCCAAGGAGAGTCTGAGCTCAGACACGCCTAGCCCTGCCCCCACCTGATGGTCCTTCCCTACCCACCCTGGTAGTGGAAGACAAGGGACATATATAACCTTGGGAGTTCTACGGCCCCACCCACCACTGGTGTGTCTCCACACTACTACAGCTGAGGCTCTCTGGAAAGCGCCACCTCCTGACAGGAGGCCAACCAGCACAAAAATAGAGCATTGAACCACCAAAGCTAAGGACCCCCACGGTGTACACTGCACCCTCTGCCACTTTCACCAGAACAGGCGCTGGTATCCACGGCTGAGAAACCCATGGATGGTTCACATCACAGGACTCTGTAGACAACCTCCAGTGCCAGCCTGGAGCCAGGAAGACTCACTGGGTGGCTAGACCCAGAAGAGAGACAACAGTCACTGCAGTTCAGCTCAAAGGAAGCCACGTCGACAGGAAAAGGGAGAGAGTATTACATCAAGGGAACACCCCGTGGGACAAGAAAATCTGAACAAGAGCCTTCAGCCCTGGACCTTGCCTCTGACAGAGCCTACCCAATGAGAAGGAACCAGAAAACCAACGCTGGTAATATGACAAAACAAGGCTTTTCAACACCCCAAAAATCACACTAGTTTACCAGCAGTGAATCCAAATCAAGAAGAAATCCCTGATTTACCTGAAAAAGAATTCAGGAGGTCAGCTATTAAGCTAATCAGGGAGGGACCAGAGAAAGGCGAAGCCCAATGCAAGGGAATCCAAAATATGATACAAGAAGTGAATGGAGAAATATTCAAGGAAATAGATAGCTTAAAGAAAAAACAATAAAGAAGTCAGGAAACTTTGGACACACTTTTGGAACTGAATGACAATAATGATACAACCTATCAAAACCTCTGGGATACAGCTAAGATGGTGCTAGGAGGAAAGGTCACAGCCCTAAACACCTATATCAAAAAGTCCGAAAAAGCACAAACAGACAATCTAAGGTCACACCTCAAGAAACTAGAGAAGTAAGAACAAACCAAACCTGAACCCAGCAGAAGAAAAATAACCAAGATCAGAGCAGAACTAAATGTAATTGAAACAAATAAAAAAATACAAAAGACAAATGAAACAAAAAGCTGGTTCTTTGAAAAGATAAATAACATTGATAGACCATTAGCAAGATTAACCAAGAAAAGAAGAGAAAAATCCAAATAACCTCACTGAGAAACGAAACAGGAGATATTACAACTGACACCACTGACATACAAAGATCATTCAAGGCTACTAAGAACACCTTTAGGCACATAAACTAGAAAACCTAGAAGAGATGAATAGATTCCTGGAAAAATACAACTCTCCTAACTTAAATCAGGAAGAATTAGATACCCGGAACACACCAATAACAAGCAGCGAGATTGAAACGGTAATTTAAAAATTGCCAACCAAAAAACATCTGTCCAGGACCAGATGATTCACTGAAGAATTCTACCAGACATTCAAAGAATTGGTATCAATCCTTTTGACACTATTCCACAAGATAAAGAAGGAACCCTCCCTAATTCATTCTATAAAGCCAGCATCACCCTAATACCAAAACCAGGAAAGGACACAACCAAAAAAGAAGATACCCTCAATGAACGATAGATGCTAAAAACCTTACAAAATACTAGCTATCTGAATCCAACAACATATCAAAAAGATAACTCACCATCATCAAGCGGGTTTCATACCAGGGATGCAGGGATGGTTTAACATACACAAGTCAATAAATGTGATACACCACATAAACAGAATCAAAAACAAAAATGACATGATCATCTCAATAGATGCAGAAAGAGCATTTGACAAAATCCAGCAATGCTTTATAATTAAACCCTCAGCAAAATTGGCATACAAGGGACATAACTTAATGTAATAAAAGCCATCTATGACAAACCCACAGCCAACATAATACTGAATGGGGAAAAGCTGAAAACATTCCGAGAACTGGAACAAGACAAGGATGCCCACTCTCACCACTCCTCTTCAATATAGTACTGGACGTCTTAGCCCGAGCAATCAGACAAAAGAAAGAAATAAAGGGCATCAAACTGTCCCTGTATGCTGACGATGTGATCGTTTACCTTGAAAACCCTAAAGACTCCTCCAGAAAGCTCCTAGAACTGACAAAAGAATTCAGCAAAGTTTCCAGATACAAATCACAATGTACACCATCAGTAGCTCTTCTATATACCAACAGTGACCAAGTGGAGAATCAAATCAAGAACTCAACCCCTTTTAAGACAGCTGCTAAAAAAATAAAATACTTAGGAATACACCTAACAAAGGAGTTGAAGGACCTCTACAAGGAAAACTACAAAACACTGCTGAAAGAAATCACAAATGACACAAACAAATAGAAACACATCCCATGCTCATGGATGGGTAGAATCAATATTGTGAAAATGAGCACAGTGCCAAAAGCAATCTACAAATTCAACACATCCCCATCAAAATACCACCATCATTCTTCACAGAGTTAGAAAATTCATATGGAACCAAAAAAGAGCCCACATAACTAAAGCAAGACTAAGCAAAAGGAATAAATCTGGAGGCACCACACTACCTGATTTCAAACTATACTATAAGGCAACAGTCACCAAAACAGCAGGGTACTAATATAAAAATTGGCATAGACTAATGGAACAGAATAGAGAACCCAGAAATAAACCCTAATACTTACAGTCAACTGATCTTCAACAAAGCAAACAAAAACATAAAGTGGGGAAAGGACACCCTTTTCAACAAATGGTGNGATACAAATCACAATGTACACCATCAGTAGCTCTTCTATATACCAACAGTGACCAAGTGGAGAATCAAATCAAGAACTCAACCCCTTTTAAGACAGCTGCTAAAAAAATAAAATACTTAGGAATACACCTAACAAAGGAGTTGAAGGACCTCTACAAGGAAAACTACAAAACACTGCTGAAAGAAATCACAAATGACACAAACAAATAGAAACACATCCCATGCTCATGGATGGGTAGAATCAATATTGTGAAAATGAGCACAGTGCCAAAAGCAATCTACAAATTCAACACATCCCCATCAAAATACCACCATCATTCTTCACAGAGTTAGAAAATTCATATGGAACCAAAAAAGAGCCCACATAACTAAAGCAAGACTAAGCAAAAGGAATAAATCTGGAGGCACCACACTACCTGATTTCAAACTATACTATAAGGCAACAGTCACCAAAACAGCAGGGTACTAATATAAAATTGGCATAGACTAATGGAACAGAATAGAGAACCCAGAAATAAACCCTAATACTTACAGTCAACTGATCTTCAACAAAGCAAACAAAAACATAAAGTGGGGAAAGGACACCCTTTTCAACAAATGGTGCTGGGATAATTGGTTAGCCACATGTAGCAGAATCACACTGGATTCTCATCTCTCACCTTATACAAAAATCAACTCAAGATGGATTAAGGACTTAAACCTAAGACCTGAAAGTATAACAATTCCAGATGATAACATTTGAAAAACCCTTCTAGACATTAGCTTAGGCAAGGATTGCATGACCAAAAACCCAAAAGCAAAAGCAATAAAAGCAAAGATAAATAGCTAGGACCTAATTAAACTAAAGAACTTTTGCATGGCAAAAGGACCAGTCAGCAGAATAAACAGACAACCCACAGAGTGGGAGAAAATCTTCACAATCTAAACATCTGACAAAGGACTAATAACTAGAATCTATAACAAACTCAAACAAATCAGTGAGAAAAAAAAATCCCATCAAAAAGTGGGCTAAGGACATGAATAGACAATTCTGAAAAGAAGATATACAAATGGCCAACAAACATATGAAAAAATGCTCAATATCACTAATGATCAGGGAAATGCAAATTAAAACCACAATGTGATACCACCTTACTCCTGCAAGAATGGCCACAATCAAAAAATCAAAAAACAGTATATGTTGGCCTGGATGCAGCAATCAGGGAACACTTCTACACTGCTGGTGGGAATATAAACTAGTACAGCTGCTATGGAAAACAGTATGGAGATTCCTTAAAGAACTAAAAGTAGAGCTACCATTTGATCCAGCAATCCTACTACTGGGTATCTACCCAGAGGTAAAGAAGTCATTATTCAAAAAAAAGATACTTGCACACGCATGTTCACAGCAGCACAATTTACAACTGCAAAATCGTGGAACCAACGCAAATGCCCATCAACCAACAAGTAAAGAAACTGTGGTATGTATATATGTATGCATGTGTGTGTGTGTGTGTGTGTGTGTGTGTATATATATATATATGATGGAATACTACTCAGCCATAAAAAGAAATAAATTAACAGCATTTGCAATGACCTAGATGGGACTGGAGACTATTATTCTAAGTGAAGTAACTCAGGAACGGAAAACCAAGCATCGTATGTTCTTACTGATATGTGGGAGCTAACCACTGGGATGGACAGTTCTCCTCTGGCTTGATCCAGTCAAAATGCTCTTTTCTGGGTGCTAGCTGAATTTTGCCCTGTGTTGCTTTCTACTGTGACAGGCAGCCCTGAGTTCCAATGCAAAGTCCCACAATTACTATGCTTTTCCTCCTCTAGACAGACCGATTGTCTCTCCATGCCTTGCAGCCATTGCTGCATAAGAATGATACAAGGCATAAGAATGATACAATGGACTTTGGGGACTCGGGGGGGAAGAGTGGGAGGGGGGCAAGGGATAAAAGACAACATATATGGTGCAGTGTATACTCTTGGGTGATGGGTGCACCAGGATCTCACAAATTACCACCGAAGAACTTATTCACGTAACCAAATACCACTTGTACCCCAATAACTAATGGGGAAAAAAAAAGAAACTAATGCTGACTTGTAAACCCCACATCCTGCCACTTCCATTCACTGCTGCTGAAAATCAGTTCTAGAAAGGAAACATTAGATATTAAAGCTATCTACTTAAACTTTTCTATGCCATAGATTCAACTAAGCTATGGGATATACTAAGGCCCTTGTGTATGTAATCAAGTATGGTGCAACCAAACTCTGTTAAGAAATTCCACAGTATCTATAGAAAAGTATACAAACCCTGCAAATAGACACCATATACATGCACAATCAAGAATATGAAAGGAAGATTTGTTCTTTCAACTGGTAGGAAAATAATTTCCCCCAATTATATCTTTTCTAGCTGAAAATACTTTTAGCTTCTCCCAAAGTTTATGTGTGTCTTATTTTCTATCAGTGCTTCCATTCTGTTGCCTATGTAAGTATACATGTATATTTATCAATTTGTGCTTCTCTGAAAGACATCTGTGACTGAAAACTTCTCATTTATTGTTACTCATACTGTTGTGAATACATGCCATCCTAAGTTATGTCAGGAGAGTATGAGGTAAGTGTTTACCACTGCCACTCCCAGCCCAACTCTACTGGCCACTATGAAGGGGAAGTATCTGTGCTGACATTTTAATGATGCAAAGTTAAAAAAAAGAGTACTGATATGGTTTGGCTGTTCCCCACCCAAATCTCATCTTGAAGTCTCACATGTTGTGGAAGGGACCCGGTGGGAGGCAATTGAATCACGGGGCAGGTCCTTCCAGCACTGTTCTTGAGATAGAGAGTAAGTCTCACAAGATCTGATGGTTTTAAAACTGGAAATTTCCTTGCCCAAGCTCTCTTCTCTTGTCTGGCGCCATGTGAGGCACGCCTTTCACTTTCTGCCATGATTGTGAGGCCTCCCCAGCCAGGTGGAGGTTTATTGTAAGTGCAGTAAACCTCTTTCTTTTGTAAATTGCCCAGTCTCAGGTATGTCTTTATCAGCAGTGTAAAAATGGACTAATAGAGTAAACTGGTACGAGGAGTGGGGTGTTGCTGAAAAGATACCTGAAAATGTGGAAGTGACTTTGGATCTGGGTACCAGGCAGAGGCTGGAAGAGTTTGGAAGGCTCAGAAGAAGACAGGAAAATGTGAGAAAGTTTGGAACTTCTTAGAGACTTGTCGAATGACTCTGACCAAAGCCTGATAGTGATATGGACAATAAGGTCCAGGCTGAGGTGGTCTCAAATGGAGATGAGGAACTCGTTGGGAACCAAAGCAAAGATGATTCTTGTTATGTTTTAGCAAAGAGATTGGTGGCATTTTGCTCCTGCCCTGGAGATTTGTGGAACTTTGAACTTGAGAGAGATGATTTAGGGTATCTGACAGAAGAAATTTCTAAGTGGCAAAGCATTCAAGAGGTGACTTGGGTGCTGTTAAAGGCACTCAGTTTTATAAAAGAAGCAGAGCATAAAGTTTGGAAAATTTGCAGCCTGACAATGGGATAGAAAAGAAAAACCCATTTTCTGAGGAAAAATTAAAGCTGGCTGCAGCAATCTGCATAAGTAATGAGACGCAGAATGTTAATCCCCAAGACATGGGGAAAATGTCTCCAGGGCATATCAGAGGTCTTCACAGTAGCCCCTCCCAAGCCTGGAGGCCTAGGAGAAAATGGTTTTGTGGGCCAGGGTGCCCCTGCTTGTGTGCAGTCTAGGGACTTGGTGCCCTGCATCCCAGCCACTCCAGCATGACTAAAAAGGGCAAAGGTACAGCTTGGACTGTTGCTTCAGAAGGTGAAAGCTGCCAAGCCTTGGCAGTTCCACGTGGTGTTGAGCCTGTGGGTGCACATAAGTCAAGAACTGAGGTTTGGGAACCTCCACCTAGATTTCAGAAGATGTATGGAAACACCTGGATGCCCAGGCAAGTTTGCTGCCAGCAGGTTGGGGGGTCCAAATGGAGAACCTCTGCTGCTGGGCAGTGCAGAAGGGAAATACAGAGTCAGAGCCCCCAGAACCCCCAGACAGAGTCCCTACTGAGGTACCACGCTGTGAGAAGAGGGTCACCTTCCTCCAGACCCCAGAAAGGCAGATCCACTGACAGTCTACACTGTGGGCCTGGAAAAGCCACAGATACTCAATGCTAGCCCGTGAAAGCAATCAGGAAGGAGACTGTACCCTGCAAAGTAACAGGGGTGGAGCTGCCCAAGACCATGAGAACCCACCTTTTGCATCAGCCAGCATGACCTGGATGTGAGAAGTGGAGTCAAAGGAGATCATTTTGGAGCTTTAAAATTTAACTGCCATGCTGGATTGTGGACTTGCATGGGACTTGCAGCCCCTTTGTTTTGGCCAATTTCTCCCATTTGGAATGGCTGTATTTATCCAATGCCATACCCCCGTTGTATCTAGGAAGTAACTAACTTGCTTTTGATTTTACAGGCCATAGGTGGAAGGGACTTGCCTTGTCTCAGATGAGACTTGGGACTGTGGACTTTTGAGTTAATGCCGAAATAAGTTAAGACTTTGAAGGATTGTTGGGAAGGCATGGTTGTTTTTGAAATGTGAGGACATGACATTTGGGAGGGGTCAGGGGTGGAATGATATGGTTTGGCTGTGTCCCCACCCAAATCTCATCTTGAATTCCCACATGTTGTGGGAGGGACCTGCTTGGAGGTAATTGAATCATGGGGGCAGGTCTTTCCTGTGCCGTTCTCGTGATAGTGAATAAGTCTCACGAGATCTGATGGTTTTACAGATGGGAATTTCCTTGCACAAGCTGTCTTCTCTTGTCTGCTGCCATGTGAGACGTGCCTTTCACCTTCCGCCATGATTGTGAGGCCTCTCCAGCCAGGTGGAATGGTAAGTCCAATAAACCTCTTTCTTTTGTAAATTGCCCACTCTCAGGTGTGTCTTTATCAGCAGTGTAAAAATGACTAATACAAGTATTATAATAATACCAAGTAAAATTTACATGCCACTTGAGAATCTATGAAGTGCTTTCACATACATTAACTTCTCTGCACAGATGTAAAAATGAAAAAGAATCAAATATAAGGTAAATAAGATAGCTATCTGGCTGTGATAAGTAAACAGAGGTTATGAGTGACTACAGGCATCTTAAATGTTACAACCAGCTATAAAGGAAAAATTCCCGCTATGTTTTGTCGGAAATGAACAATTAGCAAGTATTGCAGAAGGGAATGTAATCTGGTGCTTATACTAAGAATGGGGACCAGGCAATTCTCACTTCTATTTTTAGCTGGGTTCCTGACTTCTTTGTGTCCTTGGATAAGTCAATAAGGCCATCAGTTTCCTTTCCTATCAACTGGGGTTGGAGCCCCTGACCTTGCTCATTGGGATGGCTTATGAGTTGGCAAATAGCACTGAAAATTCAAAACGCTATTGATAATCACATATTGCCTGTCTGCATTTCCTAAGAAAGCTGCAAAGCATGACAAAGACCCTTGATTGATTACGCTTCTTGCTTCTATACTTGTAAAAGGAGATTCGTGCATCAAAATTTAGAACAGAGTATTTTAAGGCTCCCGGGAGCACTAATGTATTTTGATTTCCAGTTATTCTCCCTGCCCCAGCTCCAGTCCTTATTATAATGACGCACCCAGCGGTGAAAGGCTGGGGAACACAAAGGCTCACTAGCAAGAACCCTCTGCCATGAGGAATAAAATGCTCTTCAGAGGAGCCCAGCCTGACGACCTACCCATGCCAGAATCACCAAGCCTACGTTTGTCATCTCTGGCATGCCAATGGCAAAATCACTTCCTAACTTTGCCAAGATTTTTAAAAGAGCTGAGAAAAAAAACTCCCCAAGATGCTGCAGTGTAGAAAATAGCTAATTCTCCCCACAATATTACACATGAAGCGGAAAACACACATAAATATGGCCAAGTAAGAAAGGCCAAGTCAATGACCTCAGATGACAAGTGTGTCTACTTGCGGTATAAACAAAGAATTCTGCAAGACTCACCCAAAAAGAGCTTCTCACATCTACTCCCAGACATGATGTGACACTGGCTTCACGTTTTTGAGGGCAGAATTTGGGCAACAGTCATTCCCCTGCCCCTAGGTTTCCATGTGACAGGACTTTGCTTTCTACTCCATATTCTCTTGTCCCCAAAAAAGTGACTTTTCTGACAAGTGACTTTGGAAAATGGAACCACATGAGTGGGTTGGCCCCGTGGCTGAGCATTCCTATAGAAGCTTGCAGTATCAATTATCAGGACAAAGCCTAAATGACTTCTTTCTAATCAACATGCCCACAATGATGAGACAGTCGGCTCTGTTCTGGCCACATGATAAGCGTTCTGCAGAAGCAAGTTTGTCCTCTACAAGTGAAAAGCCTGCAGTTTTGGAGACCTGAGTTCAACAGAGGCAGCAAGTACTAAAAAGCATGTGGCTAAACATCACGTTGCATTTTTCAATCAAGCTATTATCTGTAATAAAGCTGGTATGTTCATTTCCATCTGTCTGACTTCTGTGCTGATTTCTCAGTTGGTTCTGACTCAAGACGGGAAGGGAGTATTATTTTATTGACCCACTAAAACGACATAATATCTTCCTAGAAACTCTTTTCTAGTACAGTCGTGCATCACTTACCAATGGAGATATGTTCTACGAAATGCCTTGTTAGGAGACCTTGCTGTTGTATGAACATCATAAGAGTGTGCTCATACAAACCTGGATAGGATAGCCCACTATGCATCTAGGCTACAGGATATAGCCTATTGCTCCTAGGCTACAAACCTGTACAGCATGTTATGTACTGAATACTGTAGGCAACCGTAACACAACAGTAAGCATTTGTGTATCTAAAGATATCGTCATGTTTTATGCCATGATGACAAGATGGCTATGACATCACCGGGCCATACGAATTTTTCAGCTCCACGGTAATTTTATGGGACCACCATCATATATGCAGTCTGTTGTTACCAAAATGTCATTATGCAGTACATGATGTACTCATAAAAACCATCTAGCAATCCCCACAGCATCACCAATGATGCCAGAAAGCAGAAGAAACCCAAGAGGGCAGCTGCCATGGCCAGGAATGTATTTCCTTTGAAGGAAGAGCTTTGCCAGGCCTGCTGTAATTTGTTAAGTTCGGGAACTGTCCATGGAAGAAAAATGAAGGGTACCCAGCTGCATGATTTCAGGCTGCGTTTTTATTATAGGCTTCTAGTATAAATCACCAGAACAAAGCCTGTATGAGCTACTTGAATGGCAGAGACAAAAATAGTGTCACAGAACACTCTTAGGTTTTTTTTTTTGGACTACTACATATTTATATCACCAAAAGACTCCTAAGCTTTTGTACTCCCAGGCATCTTTGGTAATGTGTTCATACTTTATTTTCTGCACATTCCTACCTCTCTTTCCAGTACAGGAGTACCCCCTTATCCATGAGGGATAGGTTCCAAGATCCCTGGGGGACACCTGAGACCTCAGATGGTACCAAGTCTGACATAGACTATTTTTTTTCCTATCCATAGGTATGTATGATAAAGTTTAATTTATAAATTATGCACAGCAAGAGATAAACAGTAAAAAAAAAAAAAAAGAAAAGAAAACATACTGTAATCAAAGTTATATGAATGTGGTCTCTCTCAAAATATCTTACTCTCCTGTATTGAGGGTAATTGAAACTACAGAAAGTGAAACTACAGATAAGACAGTACTATTGTAATACAGATTTTTGGTTGCAGTAGTGTACAAAATTCATTTTGAATAGTTAATAATTCTAACACTATCTTCTCTAATAAGGGTTTATTATTTTGCTCAATATCTCATCCACGTGCATATTTTTGAGGGAAAACAAACCAATAAAAGCATGTGGAAATGGGAGAAAAGCCTTTCCCAAACAATACTGGCAGTTTCTTGCTCGGGAATGAATCTGTGGGGAGATGAGCAAGCTGCCGGGAGAATTCCATTACTAGGAAAGGAGCACCAAGTTCCTGAGAAACATTGTTGACTCAGGGAGATGCTCTGCACACCCAGAAGATTCACCCAAGGGGAGGCCAGATAAGGTCCCTCACGTTCACCAAGGCTGGGGTGGAGAGGAAAGTGAACTCTCAATTTCCTCATTGATTTCTCCCACTAGAGCCAGCTACTCCTGTCAACTCCATCATATTGCTTTTTGTTGTTCTTTAAGAGGAATGAGATGGCATCATCATTTCCACACAAAGGCTAAGGGAGAATCATTTTATTAAGGATGAAGTTTTTTTTGGAAAACTGATCATCTTTAAAGGCAATAGGTGAGAGAGTGCATCCTTGCACATCTAGCGGGAATTTGGAAAGAGCTCAGTCACCTGATCCGTGTTTGTGATGAGAGGGCAGGTAAGAGGTACTGGGATGTGCACCAATCTTGGCCCTAACTAGTGTGAACTGCAATACACACAAAACGACACAGAAGAATTACAATGGGAAGGGAGGGATATCTTAATGGGACAGGGCAAGGGGGCCAGAGAGAAGTTAAAGGTGCCTTCTCTGCCCCATTCTGAGTCACCCATATTCACAGCCTGTTTCATCCCCTCCCTTCTATAAGGTTTCAACCTTAGTAAAGTTTCAGCCCAGATTTTAGATTTTGGTGGGTGGCAGTGGGACGGGGGTACAGGAGTCTGCCCTAAGAACTGATAGTCTGCTCTCAGACAGGCTTGGGGTCAGATGTACTAACTCTGTGGTCCAGAAGCCCCCAAACTAAGAGGTAAATATGGAAAATGGCCCTCGCTCAGACTGGAGCATCAGGCAAAAGCCAATGCAAAAGTGCTTTAAAGAGATGGACTCTCAACAAGATACCACTAATAAAGCCCTGTCAGATATGACTTCATAATAAAAAAAACATTACAAAATACACCAGAAAATCATCTACTTCCAGCCAGAATCAGCAGTCAAGCAAAAAGCATAACAAGATCACCCAAGAACTTCAGAATGGAATTACTGAACACAGACTGTAAATAAGTAGCTGTAAAATTATGAAAGAAATAACTGAATACATGAAAAAGGAACAAGATATTTTCAAAAGATTAGAGAGATTTAAAAGAGAAAAACAGAATTTCTATAATTGAAAGATCTACTGAACTAAAAACCTCAATGGATATGTAAAAGAGTGACTACTATAAAAAAAATTAGTGAACTAGAAGTCAGTGTAGAGAAAACTGGCCAGAATGAAGCCTGGAGAAAAGATCCTAAAAGAACTTTCCTGTGACCACTATTTGCATGGTGGTATGTACAGCTAAGAGCTGCCCATAGACAGGCCTGCTTTCTTCATGGTGAGTCTGGGGAAATCTGATGCACAGAGCCCTGAATTGGTAATTAGGTGAGATTTCCTTTATCCATTTCTTCTTCTGACTCGGCACTCTCGTCTTGGCTCTCTCCCTAGGTTTAGATCTCACACCTAGAGGGCATCATAATACATGGTGCATACAACCATCAACACAGCATCAGTGCTGGGTAGTCAATGCCTCTGTATGTGTATAACCATGTGGACATACATCTATAAACCTAGTACATATACATCTTTTAATGAGATTAATGTTTTTGGATGTATACTCATATATACATATCTGTAAAATAATAGCCACCTACATAAATCTGACTTCCAGCAGCTCCAACTATAGTGGAACAGGTTGGGAGCCAATCACTGAAGTGGAAGTGAGAAACTTTGGTTCTAGTCTGAATGGAATGTTAAGAAACTGTGTGACCATGGACAAGTCCCAACAGCAGTTCCCTCATCTGTAAATTAAAAGGACTGAACTGAATGATTTTCAGGACCTCTTTCTATTCTAGTGTCACATGGTGATGCTAAATAGCTTTCATAGCATCCATATACTTTATTTTGTAGGATAGGTTTCTACTCAGACCTTTGTTCTTATTTATATTTACAAATGTGATACTCTGACTTTCTGAACTAATCAGAAATAATCATTGAGAAGTGAAAAATGAGCAAGTAGGGATTCCTAGAGCCAAATATACTGACAGCAGCTTTAAAAACCTGGTGAGGAACAGGTAACTATAAAAGCAGGGAAAACACTGTACTATGAAACCTCAAAACAATGGCTATCTTTAGCCATTTACTGTAGGATCAAAAAGCTTTACACACCTCAATAGACCTTGAAGGCACCATTAGAACACTGAGCAATAACTGATGTTGCTGATAAGCTTGGGTAATCAAGCAAAGGTTGTCTTATGTTCAGCCAGGACAAGAGACCCACAAAGAAGTTTAAAATATAGCTAAAGGGTTTTAGACAGGAAAATCCTTTCATATGGATGCCTCATGTGTGCGTATGTAAGTGTATGCAAGTATATAGGGAAATATTTATTAGGGGTGCTATACACACGTTCTATGCAAGGTACTGTCTAGTGGACCAAGAAAGATGCATGAATTGCTCTTTTAGAAGCTTATAATAAAACACAGAAATCCTTATGAGCAACATACATAAAACATAAAAAGATGTTCAGTCAACTGTATGAAACAAATATATATTGATAGAAAGTAGAGGCCAGGCATGGTGGCTCATGCCTATAATCCCAGCACCTTGCGAGGCGGAGGCAGGAGGACTGCTTGAGCCCAGGAGTTAGAGAGTAGCCTGAGCAACATGGTGAGACCCAGTCTCTAAAAAAAATAAAAACAAAAAGAGTAGAAGCATTATTATTAATACGGTTAGGTTTCAGGTGGGGAATATTGCATGCAAAACTGGTAGAGAGATGGGGAAGTGAAAATGGCTGTGAAGAGAGAGGCTTTCAAGAACCCACTGAAAGTCAGAAAAAGATCTATGGCAGGGAAGGAGTCAAATGCTTCCCACAGGGAGGGAGGTGAGATCATGTTGCCTGCTGAACGTGGAAGTCATCATCGTCACGAGTCACTGAATTCATGGGAAACATTCAGTTAACGAAGTTATAAGGCAGGTTTAGACCATCACAAGAGTGAGAGCTGAAAAGGAACCTTCCAAATTTGTGGGTATGAGCTCACAGACATATACCTCTTTTAGCGTGACAAGGGTCACTGTACAGAACACCTCATCCCTGTAACACTTCACTCTCAAAAGCATGGAGGATAACTATAGAAGTGATTTGAAGAGTGACTGGCAAGAAGCAAGTCTGAGCATACAATGTAATTATAAATCTTCCAGATTACATTAAAGCAAATCATTGAAACGGAAAGAAATTTCATAGAAAATGGTCACATTTTGTCTTCTTAGTTAAATAACTAAACATCATCTAAGTGTGAATGGACAGAGAGATAAATATAGATCTGATTATAAATGTATGTATTTAAAGACCTCTCCCTAATGATGCTATCTTCAATTTCCGTTTCATTTCTACATTTTGAATTAAAAACAACTTTTATAATTATGTTTAGAATTAAGGGTCAGAAAAGCATTTCAGAAAGCCTGATGCTCCCTAGACTAGTCAAGTGTTTCTAAATCTAGCAGGTTCTTCAAAACAAAAGTTATCACCAGTATCTTCTATGTTCAGAGTCAGAATGCTGCAGATTTACCTAGTTTGAATGAAATCTGTCATAAGGAATCTAAAAAATAAATTCCAAAGTACTTTAGAAAAGCATTCACATCACCATTTCTTTAGGGAGGCAAGCCCCCTTCTGCTGCAATCTGCATACATATGTTCCACAAGGAATCTCTAGCAGAAAGCACAGCATTCGCATTGTTTGTTAGTTCCCAGTGGGCAGACAACACATCATATTTATTCACATCATATTTCTTCCCCTGTTCATTCCCCTTATTCTGGCTTATAATAGTATGCACTCTTGTGAATAAAAGAAAGTTTTGTAAAATGTGGTAAACAACATTCCTGTTTTCATTCCATAGCTTCCAGGGGCAATTCTAAATACCTTTGATATGGAGAGCACTGAATGCTTTTTTAGACAGGCTGATCCTGAGAAAAGAGGAGAACGTTCTTGCATACATGTGTGAAAAACAGCTTTTATGGTCTTTTCCCCAGTTCTGGAAACAAGAGGCATTCACAGTTGCTAGGGAGTTTTGTGTTACACACAGATAAGAGTTTTCAGACAAGCAAAACAAGAGCAGAGTTCCTCCTTTCTTATTAATCGAATGTAGTGCAGCCTGATTATCAGGAGTTATCTACTGTGCCACACTGAGCATTCCTACCAGCCAGCTATGGCAGAGCCGACGGTGTCCTCTCCCCTTTCTCCTGCATGGGAACTGACACCAGGAGAGGGCAAGCATTTCTGATCACAAAAAGTGAGTGTGTGTGTGTGTGTGTAAACATGGGTTTGCACATGCAAACATTTCAAACAAGCTTGATTCTTTGCTGAAATCTCACCATTACTGGAAATATTATTTGGCCAATTATGAAACAAACAGAATTGTAAATCCCATGACATTTTACCAAACAAATATATTTCTTTCTTATTTTTCTTTCCATTTCACATCCATATACAAAGTATTACAAGTCGAAAAATTGGAATGATATTGTTAAACAGGAAATAACTAACTGTAAGCAAACACCCTAAGATCCTGTCTATAGATCTACAGATGAATAATTCCTTAATCAATTAAGGAAGGCTCTGCACCACAGTAAAGAGATTTCACTAGGTCAAAATAATAAGTGAAGCTGAATCCCTGCTAATAAAAACAAAGAATGCTGTCCTTAGTGTAGCTGTAATCCTGCCTATAAGCAGTGAAATGGGCTGGCTGACCTTTTCATCCTGAAGATTTATGATGGGCTTAAATAAAATTCTAAAACTAAGGGAAAATAAGAAAATAAAAAGATCCTAAAAAATCATTCAGAATAAGGGTCACTAATCAGAATGGGGAGGAGGCTGGTCAAGACAGCAGGTGTGCTCCAGACATGCTGGGGAACAGGGAGATGGCGACAGGAGAAAGAAATGAAGTATTCTATTTACACACACATACATTTATATATACATATAAATTTACAAAAACACAGATGTGTACATGCCCAGAGCCAAGCTCAAAGCAAGCAAGAAAATCCCGTGGGGCCACAGAAGTAAAGGTAGTTTAAAGCCATGTGACAACAGGGGTAATAAGGAGAGACAGGACAGCACATTTTCTACTCACTTTCTAACTGTGATAAGGACAGCAACTGCCTGGTAGGGTTGTTATGAGGTTAAAGTAAGTGAATATATATAAAGCACCTAGAACAGTGCCTGCCACATGGTAAGCACTTGGTACATGGCAGTTGATTTTACTACCATTATTATTGTTAACTGGGCTGATGAGACATCAGGTGTCAGTGATTTAAAGCACCTTGGGGGCAGAAGTCAAGGTCATGAGCCCATGTCGTAGGGAGATGGTATGGCTTCCTGCATAAAGCTGTGAGCCAAAAAATTCTAGTCCATTTAGAAAATCTTTTGCCACCAACTGGAGGAGTTGCTATGGAGGAGGCCAGCCGCCTCAGGCCATGGGTGAAAAAGAGTCTTGAGAAATCTGAGCCCTTGACCCTGTTCCTGGCTTGGATGTGTGGAGCTTGATGTTGGCACTATTTAAGCTGTGTGGCAGTTAGGGGGCCAAGAAATTAACATAGAAACCAGTTCATTCAATAAAGCCCAATGGGCCCTGGCAGAGGCCACCAGGAATTCATTCCATAGAGATACCTCCATAGTCCAGGGTACAGTACTTAAGTTAAAAATCACACTGAGCAGCATAAATGAAAACAAATTCACGTCTGGACACATCCTGGCTAAAGCTATCAGAGAGACAAAACAGATTACCGACAAGGGATGCAGACTTCTCATCAGCAATCACAGATGCCGGAGGACGATGGAAAAACATCTTCAAGTGCCAAGGGGAAATAAATGTCAAGTTGGAATTCTATACTATTATTCCAGAGTGAGGGGGAAACAGAAACAGCTGGAGGCACACACAGACTAAGAGAGTTCATCACCCACAGACCTGGAATGCAAGAGCCACCGACACAGGAAGAAAACGGTGCCCAAAAGCAGAGTGAGATATAAGAAGCAATATTTGCTAGAAAATGAAAAAAATCAGAGGTGTTTCCTCAACCTTTCACAACCAAACCTCAAAACTTCCTCGCACCCGGGGCGGAGGGACACACATTCCCCTCGGGTTACAGTGGGAGAGGGCTCTTTCTCCATGGTTCCGGAGACATTGTCTGCTTTCTCAGGAACCTTATTCTATCAATAATTCCCTCCCCCTTATATCTGTATTCCTTTAAACCTAACTTAAGTTTTTTAAACAAAATATCACAGACATGTATTTTTAAACACCTGATCATGAAAACCAGCAGTCCCCTGTCCCACCTCTTCCTAGGTCCTGTCCTGTTCCCTGGCAGCAACCACCTTTGGATCTTTGAGCTGTCTTGTCTGGTATTTATCTTCCTATTTTTAAATAATATGCTTGCGCCAGGGGACCTTTGGAAAATCCATCACCTGTTGGCCAAGGCTCCTGGACATTTGCCATGTGACAATCCTTCCTTAATCTGGAAAACAGACAGACTTGATAAACTGTCACAATGACACAGCGTACTTGTTTTAAGAACATGGACTCCCAAGACTTAGCCCATTCCATTTCTAAGAGATAACTGATGTAAGTTACAAGGTAAGAGAATAACAATATGAGACATTTTGCAATATTTTTATATCTTACTTTATCACAAGAATTTACCCAAGCATTATATATTTTTTCTTTTCTTTTCTTTTAAAACAGGGTCTCACTCTGTCACCCAGGCTGGAGTGCCGTGGTATACTTCCCAAGCTCAAGTGATCCTCCCGCCTCAACCCCACAAGTAGCGGACTACAGGCATACCCCACCACACCTGGCTAATTTTGTATTTTTTTTTTTTTTTTTTGTAGAGACAGGGTTTCACCATGTTGCCCAGGCTGGTCTCCAACTCCTAGGCTCAAGCCATCCACCTGTCTCAGCCTTCCAAAGTGCTGGGATTATAGGCATGAGCCACTGTGCCCAGCTGCTAAATTATATTTCTATCCAAAAATAAAATATACCCACTCCCTAAAAACCCTACCATGGTAAGTTGGGTAATATACAAATCCATAAAGTCAGGCAGAAAAAAGGATGGTAGATCATGTCTCCCCCCCGGGAAGCAGACAGACCCATCACATGCATGAGCTTGAGTATGGATGGATCTAGAATGTGCGTAAGTCTATTTCTCCTAAAACCAGGGTAAGGGTAAGAGTTGTGAGAACAGGGGTGTGGTACGGGCTTCATTATTTGGACTTTAAGAACAAAAAACAAACAAAAAAAACCTTCACCAGCAGAAGGCTGAGATGCCAGTACAGGTAACGTTTGATTAGTACCTAATGTTATCTTGTATATAAAAAAAAAAAAAATCTTGTTTTTTTTTTTTTTTTTTTTTT
>NW_016805059.1:6569148-6597298 GCF_001698545.2 Rhinopithecus bieti | reverse complement strand
TTTTTCCTTTTGCTTTTTTTTTTTTTTTTTTTTTTTTTTTGAGACGGAATCTCGCTCTGTCGCCCAGGCTGGAGTGTGCAGTGGCCGGATCTCAGCTCACTGCAAGCTCCGCCTCCCGGTTTAGGCCATTCTCCTGCCTCAGCCTCCTGAGTAGCTGGGACTACAGGCGCCCGCCACCTCACCCGGCTAGTTTTTTTGTATTTTTTTTAGTAGAGACGGGGTTTCACAGGGTTAGCCAGGATGGTCTCGATCTCCTGACCTTGTGATCCGCCCATCTCGGCCTCCCAAAGTGCTGGGATTACAGGCTTGAGCCACCGTGCCCAGCCAAATCTTGTTTTTAAAAATGCTTTTGACTACTAATCTGTCTCTTGGGAGCTCCAAATCATTTACCCATCACCTAATTAAAAAAACAAAACAAAACACAGTAACAATCCCATATCCCACCTCACCACCAAAGAAAAACACAACAAAATGAAACCCATCTACTAGCTTAAGGCCCTGACATTTCTCAATCCACTGCCACCTACCTTCTGTTTCCATCACCCCACTCAAAGTCTTCTTGCAAAGGATACCCTTCTTAATAAATCCAATGGGCACTTCCTAGTCCTTACTTTGACCTCTCAGTAGCATACAACGTTCTTGTACTCCCTCCTCCTCAAAACACTCACTTCCTTGGAGTTTCTGGCCCTGTACTCTCATGTCTTCTTATCTCTTTGTAAATGGGATCCACACCCCTTATCAGGGCTTATACGGTACAGGCTATGCTTTCTGCTCTAGCCTCACCTCTTGCAATGCCCATATTCAAGTTCTATACTACAACACATGGAAAATGTTTCAGTTTCTAGAGCAAGCCACGTTGTTTTTCTTCTGGTCTTTGTACATCCTATTCACTTTTTACTTGGCCAGTTTCATCAATTCCTTGTATCTGTGTTGAATACTCTTCCTACATGCTCTTCAAGCACCTTGTATTTCCATGACTAACATGTTTAGTAGAAGGTACTGCAACTGCCTGCTTGCTTGTTCATGCTCCATGTGGGCAACACCCATATCTATCTTCTACCAAATTCAAAACTGTGTCACTAGAGCTACACAAGGGCTAGCATAACATAGGCATCCAATATATGCCAGCTGAGTGAATGAAGACACAACCGACAGAGAAGAATGAAATGTCTACAGAAAGACTACACATTATCACAGCTGTTTTAAGTAACAATCCTAATTTTTTACTAAATCAAGTGCCAATACCATGTTGGACCAAAGAAACACTCCAAATAATTACAGATGGAAAAAAAGCTCATAAGCCTTCTTTTTTGCAATCAAAGTAATTATTTATAATTCAGAAATAATTTTATCCAATATACTAGTTTTTATTGGTTTTTATTATTTACTTAATTCTCTATACATCTCTGAGGTGATGAGAACCCCAGGTTAGTTTTTGTTGGCAGATCACTTAACTAGTGGAATCAAGGTTAAGTGACCAATTGTTATGTATAGCATTTACTTTTGCTCTCACTGGCAACACAACTGTGCACAATAACTCAGGAGAGCCTTTGTAAAGATGAAAGCCACCAATCATTATGGGTATACTAGTAGGTAAGATTTACCTTACCTATTATTAAGAGTTTTTTAATTAATTGCTTATTACTTGTTAATTATCTGTTAATTAATAAGAGCACTTATTACATGCAATTACTGTCTTAAGTGTTTTAAAGGTACTGATTCATTTAATTCTCACACAAATCCAATGAGTCAATTATTCCCATTTTATAAGAAACTGATGCAAAGAAGATTAAGTAATTTACATGAAAATTCTATTCATCTCACTAGAATTTTTATCTTTAGCATTTTCCTGTGCCACTAAAAGTCTATTATAAACATTATCAGTGGCTTCATAATGTTGCACTATACTGATGTATTATAATTTATTCAATGATTCTCCCATCACTGAGAAATTGTGGTTACTTCCAATTTTCTACCTTTAAAAATAGATCTGCTATAGACATCTCTGTATATAAGTCTTAGCCCACATGTTTATTCTCCAAGGGCAGATTCCTAAAAGAATTACTAGGTCAATAAATATATGTTGGGTGAATAAAACAGTCAAATTGCCATCAATTTTGCCTAATTAGCTGTTTTCTCTTGCTTTTATGCCTACAAAGTTTCTCCCCAACCCACGGACAAACAAATATTTTCCTAGATTTTTTTGGATTTAATTTGACATTTAACTTACATTATATATATATGAACTTTGTTTTGATGTATGAAATGAGCAATATTTTTTCTCCAAATAGCTAACCAATTCCAAAACCATCAGTTGAATACCTTATCCTCTTCCCACTGATTTTTGCTTCTTCGTATATGTATTTTCCCTTTTTGGTTTATTCTTTCGTCAGGAGGCAGTGAAACTTTGGGGAGAAAAGATAACAGGCTTAATACTGTAACTGCTGAATTTAAGATGTTTATGAATCATTCAGATGGAAATGTATAGTAGGACACAATAGATACAGGTTTCTTGCCTAAAAGAGAGAGGGGAGGTTTATTTGAGGATAAAAAGATTACTCAGGGGAACACAGGTTACAGAAGAACTGAGAGCCAAAGAAGAGGGCATGGGAAACCAACATTTCAGGGCTAAGTGGCAGAACACAGCCATGTGAGAAGGCACAATCAGCCAGGTAGAGGACAGGGAAGAAGCAGGAGAGAAGGGAGCAATATAAGCCCCGGGCAGAAAGAGTTTCAAGCATCATCATGAATCACACTTACACTTTTGGTTTACCTAATCAAAACAATAACATAATGTTCTACTAAAATCCTCAGAAGCACAAACATATTCTCAAATTATTGGTTTGTTATAAATGGAGTTCTAAGCAGAGTCTGGCTATTAGAGCATCTTTATACATCTCCATAGGGCTTAGGGAAGGACAACTGTCTAAAGGTTTTAGCATATTTTAAATCTATTTAGAGGTAAATAAAAAGATTTTGAAACGTTTTGAGTGACAATGCTTAATTCTGGGAGTTTAGGCATAATGTTGCTCACGTACTAAATGAGGTCCCTTAAAGGCAGAAACATTTCTGAACAAGAGGTAGATCTGCTCTGTCTACAGAATAACCTATTTAGGCTACTTAAACCATAAGCATTGTAGGCTCTGAAGAGGAAAACAAATCCTAGCTCATGCAAACCTGTATTTCCAGACTTTGTCTGCCATTTAATTAGTGTAAGCCAAGCTCTCAACACTCAAATGTCTCAAACAACTTTACTGTGTTACTGATATGCTTACCAGTGAACAAGCACCTTCTTTTTTGGTGCATGACAAGTTTTACAAAGCAATTAAAATGTTGGCATTTTAATTATTTTGAATTTTTCTAATTTAGTCTAATTTTTGACCAAATTTAGGTGCAACTGGAGAGTCTATTTACAGAAAACATGCTTATCTGCAAATGGATCTGCTTCTAAAGTGAACTATAATAAGTATGGCTTGATAGCCATCACATTCACAGCTGGAGAAACCTAGGAGCAACTCAGAGCTTATGCCTAATCGCTTGATAAGTAACTACCACATGAGAAAAAAAATGTTTTGAATCTGGGAGGGAAAATGTAGAGGTGTTATGACAACTTACCTTCCATTTTACTTGTCTAAATATTACTGTATTTCTACTATATCTGAATCTCTGCCCAAAAAATATGTCATATATTTATAACCAAAAAAATCACCCTTCTCAAACAAACAAAAAATCTTTCTGTAGATAGATCTCTAAGTCAGAGAAAGAGAAAGAGGGCGCATCTCCACATCTATCTTCTCCCAAAGGGACCCAGCAGCACATCAAAGGTGTTCTTTGATATGGTCTGCAGGGATGGGAGTCCTCCATGACAGAAAATGTGAGTAAAAGTTCCAAGACAAAGATACTGCCCCAATACAGCCAAAGCTGAGTGAGGCAGGCACACTGGAGGCACTGCCCAGAATCTTCCACTTCGGTCAGTGACTGAGAAAAGTACACCTCTGCCTCTGCAAGCCTGCCAGTGCTCAGTTCAACCAGCTTCCAGTCTTTTGTTTGTTTGTTTGTTTTTTGAGAGAGTCTCACTCTGTCGCCCAGGCTGGAGTGCAGTGGCGTGATCTTGGCTCACTGCAAGCTCTGCCTCCTGGGTTCACATCATTCTCCTGGCTCAGCCTCCCAAGTAGCTGGGACCACAGGAGCCCACCACCGTGCCCCGCTAATTTTTGTAGTTTTACTACAGACAGCGTTTCACCGTGTTAGCCAGGATGGTCTCGATCTCCTTACTTTGTGATCCACCCGCCTTGGCCTCCCAAAGTGCTGGGATTACAGGTGTGAGCCACCATGCCCGGCCTCAACCAGCTTCCACTCTTATTTAAATGTTTGAAAGCATGGAATTCACCCATGACAATGTCTGCCCCTCCCCACCTTTGTCACCACCATGGATACACATTACCTCCAAAGATGGCAGGAAACCCCAAACACAGTTGATATTATAGGTCCTGCACAGACCCTATGGTATTTATTGGCTAAAACATTTACACTGTTCCCTTCATACTTTTCTTAAAAATCCAATCAATTATCTAAAATATATGCAAAAGTCTTGCTGATGGGTATACTGGGCCCAGTCATTCCATAGGATCAAGTAAAAATGAGTGGTTAAGTGAGTACAATAGTTAACTCACTGCATATTATGGCTGTTTTCTACATTATTGAGTGTTTCTTAATTTGCAGCAACCACAATCATTACTGGCCTTACACTAAAATCACGTGATATATGCTGCTTCCTTTGAGTTGACTCCTCCTCCTCCCTCATTTATCTGCCTAAATTCTACTGGGCTTCTCAAATAGCTCAGGCCACCACCTCTTTAGTAACACTTCATAACCAAAGGTACCCCTACCTCCATTTCTCACAACAGCCCTTTCGTTCACTGAATTAGTTGTCCATTCTCTGGGTTTCAAAACCATCCTCTGCGTATTACCTTCAAAGAAGGAATCACAGTGTCCTCTATTCGTTTATAAGACACATCTCCCCTACTAGTTTTTGAACTCCTTAAAGGCAAGGCTCATCTTTATGACCCAGCTCATAGCACAGTATCTGGTATTAGTAGGCATGCTAAAATGTTTGTGAAGTGATGAATACGTGTATGAATATGTTTAGACTTAGAACAGCATCACAGAGATGGGTCTTTAGAAAACATTTAATACATCCCACTTCACCCAAAATTCCCTAAAGAAGTATTTCCAAAGAGTTGTGTTATTATTAAAATAAGAAAATAATTTTCCATGTTCAATATAAAATAAACATTTTTCTAATGAAAATAGGATTAAATAAAAATCTTACCGGCAAAGTTCCAGGTAGAGATGCATCAAAAAAAGAAACCAAAGAATTTGGAGGTGCTGAAAAGCGAACTTGAGATCCAGAGAAGAGTTTAGAGTTGGAGGAAATCTGGGCATGAATTTCCAAACCTACCACAGCAGCCCATTTGTGTTCACTAAGAAGAAAGAGATAATGGTTAAGATGTAATTATGTTTGTCACCATGAATGAATTTCTGTAAGTCTAAACCACAAATGTTAATTTCCTATATGTGTTTTAAACTTATTACAATGTTATATCCTCACATTAAAAATGTTATATTTTATCAGTGACTAAATAAAAAACAATTCAGAATAAGCGCCTACACTGAGATTGGCAAACTAAAATTCATTTACAACATGGCATCAGGAGGCTGATGATATAAACATGAAGGCAATAGAGAAAGGAACAATTTGGTGTCTTCAAACAATTTAGAAATGGGTATCAGGTGACAACTGCTTGGCTGACTTCAGTGAAAAGCAGCATTTAACAAATTAACTGTACCTTACCAAGTAATCACTCAGTAAATGAAGAAAGCTGATCTTTCCCCATTATTTAGAATTAACATACATGGCAAGATTCTACTACTAGAGAAATAATGATAAATAGTCCCACATTTCTTATTTAAAAAGGAAATTCGCAACCATGTTTTGAATTCATTTCACAAAAATGGCTTGCAAGTATAATAACCAGAGAGACACAGATATAATAAATCACCACTAAATGATACTCTTGAAAAAATTTTGCTAAACCCCATCACATTAAACCATCTGAGGTGGCATATTTTTGGTCCCCCAAATCACTTGCAATTCCTGAGACCTAATTTCAGGTTACTTTGTTCATGCTTATTTGCTATGAAATCTAAGAAGCTATTAGATGCTATAATAATCTCTCTTATCTGGCCAGTCCTACTCTGTTGAGTCTGTACATAGGCCTCTCCAGGTCCTTATAAATGTGCTTATTCCCTATGAAATCCATGTATGTTCCTATCCTGCTCTTCTACCAAGCAATTTTGTGTGTATATGTATTATATATATACATATATACAGATTTTACATCATTTTGTTTTGTTTCAATCATTTCAACACATAAAGGTCTATATCTGAAGTACTGTAAGAATAAGTCCTTTTTAAAGTTTGGAAACACAGCCCATAAGGGAGGTGAATTAAAGTAAGAACTCATTAGAAATTCAGCATGCAGTAAAGCATCATTCAAAGTATTTTTGCAGTTCCATTACATGAGAGAAAAAATGTCCCTTCACAGGGAAACAATCTAATTCACGAAAAGAATACACAACTGAATACTTCTTTCTGGACAATTTCCCTCTGTTCCTCCAACTGAAAGTAAAAATAATGCCAACCAGTCTCAAAGAATAAACAAAATATTAGAAACTTGCCATATGTTTCTGTGTTTAAAGAGAAACTATTTAATTCTTACATAATGAAGCATAAACAGCTGTTCAGCCAAATAAGCAAAACTCTGTATATAACCCGAGGGAGTATCTCTTCTTTTGGCTGCGTCCTCCTAGGTCTAGACACACATATTCAACATAAAACGCCTGCACAGCTAGCTAGTGTTTTCTGACTAATGACAATAACCCACCACTACCCAGAGCTTGTAGGTAAAGGCTCCCTTTCTCCCTTTAGAACACTGCCGGCCAATACTAGCGCTAAATAAAATCAGCTAAATATGATCCCGCTTCTCGTGTCACCGTCCCCACTGCTAGTGCTATTAGTAAGATGACCGAATCCACTCTTCTGTCTGTGCAGCCGTCAAGAAAATACTTGCTATTTTACACTCGCGAATTCCCCAACTACGTCTATTTGAAAATAGTGGTTTATATATGGGGGCAGAGCTGATAGAGGCCTGTTTTGTGCTTTTATTTAGGTTTCGGGGCTCCAGGTTATAACTCAACGCCCTCCCGTCAGCCAAAACGTCTAGAAGCTGGGCTGTAATTGCCATCCTTTCCCCAGTCCTGCAGTTCCACCTTACAGTTAGGTGGGCAGAAATGGTATGAAACAGAATACCCTTTCCTCGGCTTCTGGGTCGTGTAGAGGGGCTGCTGAGCCACTGAGCTCTGTCCCCTAATCCGGTTGGATGTGGACCCAGTCGGAGCCCCTCTTCGGTGGCAAGAACCGCCGTCAACCCGGGCGAAAGTCCAAAGTCTTCCACGGCCGACCCAGCGCAGCATGGGCGCCGCCATTGTAACGACAGGGTCTTGGTCAGGTGACTCAGCCACACTGTGCCGCGAGGCTTCCTGGGAAGCGTAGTTCCGGAAATGTATTAAAAAACGCTGTAGGCTCGGACCGGAAGACTACTACTCCCGGCGAGCGTGGTGATTCGAAGCCTGCCGGAACCCGGCAGAGAGGGGAGGGAAAGAGAACTAGAGGAGAGGGTGGGCGGGTTTCAGGGTGGGGAGGTGTGACTCCTTCCAGCGGGGAGTTGGAGAGGCTTGTGGCTCTGAGCGTGTGTATGAGTTTGAGTGTGAGCACTTGGTGCTTGGTGCTAAGAAGCGTTGCCGGGATTTTATAACCCAGTTAACCTTGCAAGGGGAAGTAAATGACCTTGACATCTCAGCAAAGACTTCCTGAGCCCCCAAACCTACTCCGTTGTATTCTATGTCTACTCTTCTACTTCGCTCAGCAATTTGTGCGTTAATGCAACAAATACTTATTTGCATGCCTACCGTAATGCCAGGCTCAGTTCTTAGGCACTGTAGTTACTGCAGAGATCAAGACAGTTAAGGCCCGCATGTTAATGGAGCTTACATTCTAAAGAAGGGAGACATACAGAAGTTAACAAAAATAAGATACTTCCATATAGGTAGTAAGTGCTATGTTTAAGCAGAGGTATTCAGAGAGAAACAACCCTAGATTGAATGTTCATGTACATTTTAACCTCCTTTTTATTATTAGCCAGTATCAGAAACACACTCCTTGTATGCTAGGAGCAGATACCATCGTCCCAGCAGACGTCCTTCATTTTCCTGCGTCAAAACTAATACTCCTTGTTAAAACTGCCACCGATTTTTTGTATTTGAACACAGTCTAGAGTAGTCATTTAGCCACTCTCTATTTCATCATCCTACTTTGATTGTCCTCGTAGTGCTTTTGACTACCTGATGTTTATCTTCTATTTCCACAAATTCCTTGTCTGTCTTAACTCACTACAGTGCAAAGTAGGTTCCTCAAAAATATTTGTTGAATAAAGTAGGGCAGTGTGGAGAATGCATTTGACAAAGGATGGAGTGGATGCCCTTTGGAGCAGTAATTGTTTAGGGGAGAGATGATGAATTAGGATGGTGGCAGAGGCAAAGAGAAATGGATTTATTTGAAATAGATATGGGAAGTAAAATTGAAGGACTGTGGATTGGATATGATGGTGGAAGGCTAGGAGGAACAAGTAACTCCTGGATTTCTGGCTTGCATGACTGGCTCATGAGGTTATCCACCGAGATAAGGAAACCAGAAAAGGAACAGGTTTGCAAAGAAAACATATGAGTTTGGTTGCCTTGGAGACATTCAAGAGGAGGAATTGAGTAGACATCAGTGATGCCTAATTCTGAGTATAGAGCAGGGCAAGGGGAAAAACTGCGTGTTTTGTATACTTCACATTGATAGGTTTTCAGTTATTGATCAATAATCCATTGATTAAATGGCTGTAACCTTTGATCTTTTCCTTTAATACTCTTAAATTGCATATCCATATGGAAGAAGGAAACTTTAGTTATTCTTGTTAAAATTGTCCTCATTTATTTTTTCTATCTTTTCTACTTTTTCATCCACTATCACTAATCTAAATTGCTACACCAGAAATATTGGTCATTTGACCAAGGATGAAAATGACAAAAATGACAGGGACTAGAAGGGAGTGGTGGAGACTTGTTCCAAAATTTCTCTCTAATTGTTGCACTTTAAGGTTCAGATGATTCTCTAGATCCTTTACTAGAGTCTTCCCTCTGAGTTTCCACGTTTTCCACCTTTACTCTAGGTAAGCTAGTTTTCTCTTTCTTATTTAGCTCCTCAGGTTTTTCTGGCCCAGACTGGGGTCAGGGGAGTTGCCTCTGAGCACAAAATGGCTTCAGTTTTGTTAGAACGACAGAGGAGAATGGAACCTTGTATCTCTAGCTAAAAAGAGAGGGAGACACTTGCTACCTCATTGCTGGTAATCGGCATCTTAGAAGGCAATTCACTCCATCATATGGAAGACTGGGAATGTTTTGAAAACCACCATAAGGGAGAGCAACACATTTAATGAAAATTCTAATCTTGTGGGTAAAACGCGCTATAAGGGAAGCTCATCTTTGTTTACGAAGCAGTATTATGCAGTAATAGGCTGTCGCCTCAAAGGCCCCACCCCACCACTAGAGGGAGATAAAAATCCTACGCATGTAAGTGTATTTGCTTCCTTTCACAAATGGAAACCGGCCAGTTTCCTGCATCTTATCTCTATCTAATCATTGCCCTTTCAAAAATCCTGTAGAACTAATCGTGGAAATAGAGACTTGTCAATAACCATCTCTTTGGCTCTCCTCTCCCTCAAGATTATTTGTCGTTTCCCGAAATACCTGTAGTTTTCCTTGTGAAAACAGGAGCGCTGTTTTCTGAGAGCTCCCCCTGCCTTGCTCCTTAGGTGGTCATACTCCCACCAAACCGCCTTCTGTGGGACCACTTCTAGCCTTCCTGCTGCATGCCAAATCTGATATCTGTCAGAACTATTACTGACAGACAGCTCTCTAGCTGCGAGAGCTATTTTGGTTGCACCAACAAGGTGGCTGTCATCTGGGAGACACAGAGATTTTCATTTTCAAGGAACTCAGAAGGTAGCTGGGCAGAGTTTCTAGCAAAACAACATTTTCTTAGGGAGAGCCTCTCGGCTCTTATTTTATCCATAAAATTGATACACAGTACAAATAGATTTAGAACAGGTTTTTAAAAAGCTATGTAAAGCAGAGCAGAATTTCGAGTCGTTACTTACAAATGGCAATAGTTAGATGTGTCTAAAATAACATGCTTGGTTTTGTTTAGTGCTCTTCAGTGGGTCTTTGAATGTCAGAGTTGGAATGAACTGGTTCACCTCTGTATTTGACTCAAAACTATGAATAAAAACACATTGATTTCTGAACACAAGTTATTTTTTATCTCAAATATAAGTTGTGCTTAATTGTAATCATTCCCTTTCACTAGTTCACGATGGGGGAAATAATATGAAAACCCAACGTCCTAGGATAGATAGTTTCTTCTGTAAGGTAGGTACAATGTGAGGGGATAATACAGGTGGTTCTAAGTTTCTATTTTTTAAAAGAAATGCATAGTTTTGATAGAAACATTAAATTTGCAAGTAAAATGAAAAAGAGACAGTTTCCACTATCCTGGCACTGTATCTCGAAATCTATTTGTATACAGCTTTCCAGTTAAAATTGCATTAACTAATGTAGTCTTTGATTAACTACTTTTGTCCTGTGGAAACAAAGGCAATGCTTTAAAAGCATTTAGCAGGCTAATAAACAAAATGCCCCTTGTAGTCTAACAGAGCTGGAAGCAGATGGTTATCTTAGTATTTCTTAGCACAGTTGTGAGCTTGATCCCTGTCTTGGCTGTGAGTTTCTGTGTGTTCTATGGCTATGGAACTCAGCCTGCTGTCTTGAAACTTTATGCCACATGGGTAGAGATGGAAGATGGCTAGGTCAGTATATATTATCTTAAAAAAAGAGAAAGAAACCACAGTGGTAACAACAACAAAACCCACATAAGATGATGTACATATAACAGAAATTAATAGCATCATTTATGTTGCAACTAGAAGAGCTCCTGTTTTTGAGAAAGCATTCTGAAAACACGAAGTTCCTTCATAGAAAAAATACATTTTAAAATCCAGTTAGGTGTCATTAGGGGAAAAGAGAAAGACTGGGAATACATCCATGCCAAGCAATTGGGAAAACAGGATTCATTTCCTTTTATTTTACCATTAAAGTCTTGATTCTGATAAAATACTGATGCAGAGGGAACAATTGCTTTCTCTAAAAGATTGTTTCGCAGCAAAGAAATCTATAACTCCTTTTTCCTTTCCAGTGCAAGGAAATAGAACACCCTGTTCAATGTTCTTATAGAGATGAAGGGCCATATGGGGAAGATGAGGCCAGCACATTGTTGCTATTATGCCTGGACTATAAACTAGAAGTTCTCTATGGTCTCCCTTCTTCTATCTAATCTCAGGGAATGGTTTGGATGGTTTGCACTTTCCCAGGTGTTTTCTAGAAATTTCTAGAAATCTGTCTACTCCCTCAGAGCCAACAAGAATGATGTATGAAAAAGAAGCTTCACTTCCATACATCCTTTGCTTCATGATGTACTTGAAAGAAGATACTCCTGAGTTGTAAGTAATGGGTGGTAGAACACGTTAAACTCCATGTTTCTATAAACTATGTTTTTGCATGTGGTCATATCCCTCTATGTACTAAGAAGTTCTCTCTTTTGTGTTTTGGAATTGGATATTTGGCCTTCAAAGTTAGAGAGCTTGTACACACACTACACACACACACACACACATCACCACACACACACTTCTAAGCAGTATCTTAATTCAGGAGCTCCAATAATAGGAACTTTTAGGTTTCAGAACAGATGATGTTTTTGTATGTCAGATGGTTATCCTGATTTTAAGCCTAAAGATGTTGAAAAGTATGGCATTAAAGAACTCCACCACCAAGACACGTGGACTTTGATGAGACCTTTCAGTGAATGAACTCCTACTTGCTAATTGAAGGGAAGATGTATCAGAGTCCATCAGCGTGGTACAGAAGAGAACTGAAGAGCTTATCTTACACATCCTGCCAGGTAATTGGTGTCATCACCTGTGCGTATCTGAACTGGTATTTCTGTATCTAGGCCACCCTTGAACCAAGAATGGATGGACTGCACAAAGCAATAAAGGCTGAACTCATGTTGGTGGCAGAGCCTTCAGGGCTCACCACAGTTTAATGTATAGCAGTTGAGAAGAAATTTAGTGCTCCATGAAGAAGTGCCAGATTGAATTAAAATCAAGCAACAATCAGATGAAACAACCACTGAGATAAATGGGCAGAGAGAGAGAGAGACAGAGAGAGAATTCCCAAGGATTCATGAATACTAATTAGGGAAAGACCAGCACACACATTATTCATGTCTCTTTGGAGTCTGAGTCTAGATTCTAATTTAACAATACGATTTTGATGACTTGGCCTAGCAGTGATTTCAGTTGGTGTGAATTCCACACTTACATCAGCTTGGCTACTAAAAGGCATTTTCGTCCCCTCACATATGGAAAGAATGAAGACAAATGGTGTTAAGAATGGGACTGGGTATTGTGTTTTTCAAAAGACAAAAGAAAGTAAGAATATGTAAAATGCCTCTCTAGCAAAGAGGAGGTTTTCTAGCCCAATATTCTGTTTGTGTTCATTCCCTATAGCTGTTATCTTTCTTTCGCCTGCTGTAGCATGCTGGTATGATGTCTTTGGGAAACATTTTGTAGTACTTCAGAGAACGATGAATTTTAACATTTTACATGAATTTATTAAATAAATGCATTATCTTCTACTTATTGCATTGAAATACAGAATCTCATGAAATGTTCTCATCGTTTATGAGGGCAGTTTGACATTTCACAGTCTCTTAGAATTTAGTGTCTTCAGCAAATGTCAAAATGAAAAATCTTGAGTTTAGGAAAGAAAACATTTGCCTTGCTTAGTTCTTTAGGCCAGTGGTGCCCAACCTTTTTGGAACCAGGGACCAGTTTCGTGGAAGACAATTTTCTTTTCTTTTATTTTTTTGAGACGGAGTCTCGCTCTGTCGCCCAGGCTGGAGTGCAGTGGCCGGATCTCAGCTCACTGCAAGCTCCACCTCCCGGGTTTATGCCATTTTCCTGCCTCAGCCTCCCGAGTAGCTGGGACTACAGGCGCCCACCACCTCGCCCGGCTAGTTTTTTGTATTTTTTTTTTAGTAGAGATGGGGTTTCACCGTGTTAGCCAGGATGGTCTCGATCTCCGGACCTCGTGATCCGCCTGTCTCGGCCTCCCAAAGTGCTGGGATTACAGGCTTGAGCCACCGCGCCCGGCCAAAGACAATTTTTCTAAGGACTCGGGGGGGCGGTGGAGTAATGGTTTTGGGATGATTCAAGTGCATTACATTTATTGTCTACTTTATTTCTATTATTATTATTACATTGTAATATGTAATGAAATAATTATACAACTCACCATAATGTAGAATCAGTGGAAGCCCTGAGCTTGTTTTTCTATAGCTAGACAATCCCATCTAGGGGTGATGGGAGATGGTGACAGATCATTAGGCATTAGATTCTCATAAGGAGCATGCAACCTAGATCCCTTGCGCGTGCAGTTCACAGTAGGGTTTGTGCTCCTATGAGAATGTAATGCCGCTGCTGGTCTGACAGGAGGCACAGCTCAGGTGGAAATGGAGTGATGGGGAGTGGCTGTAAATACAGATGAAGCTTCTCTTACTCGCCTGCCGCTCACCTCCTGCTGTGTGACCCAGTTCCTAACAGGCCACGAACAAGTATTGGTCGATAGTCCAGGGGTTGGGGACCCCTACCCTAGACCAGCCATCATTTTAGGTACCTGAGGCCCTTTTCTTGGAATCTATGACTAGAGGAAATTAGCTGCTATATAACCATTCCTCTTATAGCAATTCTGGTTACTTCTCCAAGGAAGATCAAGAATATTTTGCAACTGGCCTACATTGTTTATTAACTCTTTCTAGAAACTTCTACTAGGCTTATCCTTATGCCCTTGTGTTCTCTTTAGCCAACAGAGATATAAGGTATCACTTATTTCAAAGTGATAATATCCTTTTGCATTGGTTTTATTGTGCAGTGGATCAGATGAACTGTGGTTCTCACTGTGTAAGTTAATAGAAGTTGTCCATGAACTCGAAAAATAACATTGAGTATGTGTTTTGGGTTGGAATTCTATGCCGCCATTTAATCAAATGTTGTGTTTACTCTTTCTTCTTTCAGAAAATACTGTAACTCATTTTCAATTGTCAAGAAATGGCAAGCACAGAAATGGTAATTTTCACTCTGCATGAAATACAATGTGGCCAGACAGGCCAAATTACAGAAAATCAATTAGTTCCTGTTACAAGAGTCATGTATCTGAGGTCTTGTTCTGTCTCTGGTTACTGTAGCTAATGTCCATTTCTCTCCAAAGGAATTCTTAGGAGAAAATCAACCAAAGACTTTTTTACTAGAGCAAAAACCTGTAGGACCTAGACATTTAATCTTTGTCAATTAAGATAGAGACAGAAATAAATTTCTTTCTCAAATCACTTCCTCTCTTCCTGTACTTTTAAACCACACACTCTTGAAAGAGACGTTATCATTTAGTTTCTGAGGCCTAAAATTTTCAAATACTACTTCTATATTATGCTATCTATGCCTTTTTGTACAAGGTAAAGACCATAATGCTTCTCAAGCATGTGATTTCACATAAATCGGATCTATGTCATGAACTCTTTTCTTGATCTAAATCAACTAACAAATTCAGTTGAACGAATATATCTAGGCCCAAAGTTTGTATTATTCATGATGGTCCTGTTTCATAGATTTACAGTTGCACATGCCTTCTGGGAAGAAAACACTGGCCCCAGATTTCCTCACTTTTCTCTTTTATATGCTTTTAAAGGAGAGCTTTTGTTTCAAAGATTCATTTTGGTGTCAGATAACTTCTTGAGTTACACCTAGGGAAACCCAAGACATCTAAAAATAGGAGCAACATTTTTTTTGTAAAGATAAACAACATTAATTACTGTTTCAGAATATTACTGATTCCATTTTCCTTATCATAGAACAAGGCAGCCATAATCAAGAAAATCTTCAATTAGCATTAAAGGTTGCACTTGTACTAAATTCACACTTAAAGCACAGATGTAGAAGGATTGTTTTAAAGTGTTGTTAAGAAACATAAAACTTGTGGTAAGCCAAGTTATAACTCTTGTGTTATCCGGGGCCTATAATTAATTTTTAAAAAATCAAAACACTTTTAAAAATAGTCTCATGCATTGAATTCCAGCATGCTGCTACTTTTATGTAGAGGGATTTCTGTAAAATGCGAGTTTATTTGTAGATTGCAAGTGACTCAACGATGTTACAATATAAAAGAAAATGATACTCTAGAGTCTTTGTTTGGGGATGTTAGGGCCTGTCTTGGAATACTCAGTTCACTCAGAGGAGTGCTTTTAATCTGAAGCAAAAGAAATTTCATAAACTGAAATTGTTGGCCAGATGGAATTTCCTGATTAATTTTTTAGTGTTTGGTATTAAACATAATAATAAAAAGGGGAGTTCTGAGAGTAAACCCAATTAACATTTCACAAAATTTATTGCTCTAAATATGGCTTACCTTTTATTTCATATCTTCCTGGATAACCTGCCTGTACCTTGAAAAACTTAACTGGTCAACTTCTCTCCCTCCTTCCCTTGCATTGCTTCCATTTCTTTGTCATTTAACTTTCTTTTCTTTTTTGTACTCTATTCATTGAGTCCTTGCAAGGCTACAGGCACCCTTCCGGTGCCTACGTTGTCCTATTCTTTATGGACCTTGGTAGAAAGAATATTTGTAACAGTTTGTAATATTAAGTCCTGCTGCTAGAATGCTGTCCCTCTTGTTGTACAAGAGACTCTTAATACCATCTGTAATCATAGACTGGCTTGCACTTGATAAAACTAGTCTTTGTCATGTTGAGAGCAAAGGTGGACATTCTCCCTATATTTTATTTTCCTATTTATTACTTTTCTATGGTAGGTGGATATTCCCATTCACACTAGATATATATATATATACACACACACACACATATATATACACACACATATATATATTCATTGGATATGTGGGGATTGGAGAAACAACTTTTTGAAAATAAAATTTATCCTACCAGACTGAGATTTTTGGAGGGCAAGAACCATATTGTCCATGATTCAGTGTCCTTTCAGTTCTCAGGGCTATACCAGCTGTGCTGGCCATCATCTACCCACCGCTCCTGGGAACTGTTTTCCCGTCCCCACTGAAACCCATCCACATGGCTATGTTAAGGACTGCCAAACTGAGCTAGTACTCCATGCCGGGGCTGGCTACATTATTTGTGAAATTCAATGTAAAATTAAAATGCAAGATAATGTGTTCAAAAATTATTAAGAATTTCTAGATGGCAGAAGCATTATGCCAAACATAAGACCCTTCTAAGTCAGGTCGCTGTGCAACCACACAGGTTTCATGCCCAGCTGTGCTGACCTTCCCACCTCCCACACCAGCCATGGTTTATCGAGTGCTAGGGGAAGAGAATATCTAACGCAGGTAAAACCAGAGACCTTTCTGGTTGGTTTGTTTGTACCAGAACTAAGAAAAAAAATATCCCAGTTGGATAAAACTGGGGACCTATCAGCTGGCTTGCTTTCAGCCTCGTGATGAATGCCATTGATGGGCTGAACACACATCGTTTCATTGTATCTCAGACATGTGCTGGCAATGGTCCAAATATCATCTAAGGTACTAACAGTTTGCTAGTCTTTCTGTTGACCTGCAACTTACTGTCCACTAGCTTTGAGGTCCTGGAAGCTGGAACAGATAACCTCTTGAGCATTTTCCATTTCTGTAGTTCTCTGAGCCTATGACCAGATTCTGCAAAATGAACCTACTCTATAGCCATACATGTGTAAAAATGCAAAAGAGTTCTTGATCTTTCATTTTTCTTGGGTAAGGTTCATGGAACAGTCAATTGCTTAGATCTTGATAGTGTAGTGGCCACTAAGATAAAACAAAATGAAACAACAAAACAAAATAACCTATTTAAAGCTACCTTTTAAAGCTAACCATCAGTCAAGGCAATTTGTTAGCATTCCTACTGCAAGATGATTCTGAGTGCTTCCTTAGGGGAAAACCGCTTAAGGTCTAAGGATCTCATGCCCCAGGGAACCTCCATCTTTGCAGTTTCAGTCTCTTTCTCCTTTTCCCAATAGTACAACTCCCAATAATTTTCTCAAAGAGGATTTACAAAACTCTGGTAAATGAGTAAAGATTGGCTCCTGGCAGACCTCTTGACTGGCATTCTTCAGGGAGCTAGCTTTACAGGGCAACTTTAGGGGCAGGACACAGTCAGTGTTCATAGACTAGCACCTGGGCTTTGGTATTTTCTGAGTTTTTTCTATTACCCTATTAGACTCTTCAAGGAAAGAAAGATCAAGGTAAATCGAAGGTCTTACATGAAATTCAAATTTAACAAGTGATTACTTCCCAAGTTATACACAGAAACTTGGGAGGAAATTAGCTGGGTATTGTGTTATGTCAAGTATTTTATAATAAAGATGTGTACAGATGGAAATCTATTCTAGCCAGGTGTGGTGGCTCACGCTTGTAATCCCAACGCTTTGGGAGCCTGAAGCTGGTGGATCACTTGAGCGCAGGAGTTTGAGACTAGCCTGGGCAACGTTAGTGAAACCCCACCTCTACAAAAAGCTAAAAAATTAGCTGGATGTGGTGGCCTGTGGTCTCAGCTACTCCGGAGGTTGAGGTGGGAGAATCACTTGAGCCCATGAGGCAGAAGTTGTGGTGAGTTGAGAATGTGCCACTGCACTCCAGCATAAGCGACAGAGCAAGACCTTGTCTCAAAAAGCAAAACGAAACAAAAAGAAATATATTCCAATGAGAAATGAATAATTTCTCAAAATATACCTAAAATTTAGGGTCATAGATGCAGAGCACTTGTTGCAGAATAATATTTAGGCAAATCATTGTCCCTGGGAAGATTTTGTTTTTAAAAATATCACCTCTCTGTCAATTTATAGATGAAGATACTGGATCCCAGCATGGAGAAAATTCGTATTTTCCCAGTGTGTATCTAGAGCTATCCAGACCCTTTTGTCTCTAATCCTGACTGGATTAATATCCAGAGCTCTGCTTTTGTACACTGCCTGAGGTAAGAAATTGATATGTGTCGTGATGATGACTTACTCTTACATTAATATATTTTTTGTCCTTTCAGTTGAATACACTTTAGCCTTTTATCTCCTAAGTAAAAACAGGATAAAGCCAAGGTAAGAGCTGTAAGACTGGAAGTGAGAACAAGCCTGCAAAGATAGTCCCCAAGGGAAGGCTCTTCTACAAATGTCCAGAAGATTATGTCCATATGTCTTTCTGGAACTGTTGCCAAGATAGTCACAGGATCAAAATTACTTCTTTGTGGCCATTATGCAGTGTCACATCTTACAGAGCCAAAGGAATAAATTCCAGATATACAGAACACACGTCTCTTCAGCCTCTCTCTCAGGCAGGCTGTCGACGGCAGCATTAATGCACAAATCAAAAAAGGCAGCCAGAGCCTGAAGACTTTCTGCTAGCCTATTCCTTACTGTCCACCTTCCTAATGCACTGGAGTGAAAAACCTACAGGCAGGCCCTTGTCCTTCACACTGTGTGCTCCCATGCTGGCATTCCCAGGCTAGAAAAAAGGAAAAAAAAAAAAAAAAAAAAAAAGCAAGGGAGGGAAGAGAAAACAGAGGGGAGAGATTTTATCTAGTAAAAAGCCATATTTTCAGGAACACTTTAGTAGAGGACCTACCACAAAAATTTGACTTGTACTCCTGTCTCTTAACTGGCCAGGAAAGCATACTCTAAATACCACTCCTCCTTCTTCTCAGTGTCCCTCTCTTTATCTTCCTCCCTGATGGTCTGTCCTCCACAGCTGAATGCTTCTGAGTGTTTTCACTCTTAGAAACAGTATGATTCCTGTCAAACCACAGCTTAAACTTTACAGAAAAGCTCTTGAGCTTTCATTCCTGTAACCAAGATCAGCGATCTGTCATGTACAGTGGCATTTCCAACTGACTGCTAGAAATCTCCACCTTGATGCCCTGCCAGCACCTTGAAATTGACACGTCCACAATCTCAGCATCTTCCCTCCTGAAAGAAATGTTCTTTCCCTGGACTTTTTTTTTTTTTCTGTTAATGACAAATCACTCTCTCAGTCATTCCAGCCTCAAACTTTGAAATTATATCTGATTACTCAATGATATTATCACATGTTTTCAGTGATCACCAGGTTTCTAGAATGGTGGCTAAGTGGAAGTGATGCCACCATGAAAAAATAAGCAGATGTGTGGAAGAAGATATTAATTGCAATTTTGGACATTGGATTTGAGATGTCAGTGAGACGTCTAAGTATGCAGGGCTAGTGGAAAATACCAGTCTGAAAGTCAAGAAGTCTGGACTGAAAAGGTAAGTTTGAGAGTCATCAGATCAGTGGTAGTGAAGACATGAGAGTGATGGAATGATGGAGTTACCCATAACAGGGGTGGAGGGCGTAATATGTTTTAAAAGTTTTTAGTAGATACATTTGTTTATTTATTTCTTGGGAGCAAACACGAGGTTTCTGGATCAGAGGCAGAGTTATAACCATGTGGGTTCCCCACATTCCATTCTCCCATTTTAGGGTAATGGGATGACCAGATGTCGCTCTACATATGCAAAGAAATTTTTTTTCATTATAGAAGAGAAATTCTAAAATTATGGATCTGGGAATCAGTCACAAAGTTTTCTTGCATGTTTTCCCCTAGACATCTTACAGTTTTAGGTTTTACATTTTGGTCTATAATATACATGAGTTAATTTTTGTATATGGTGTGAGGTATGGATCAATGTTCTTTTAAAAAAATAGATATTCAATTGTTCAGCATCATTTGAAGGAAAGACTATCATGTCTCCACTGAATTGCCTTTGCACCATTGTAAAAAAAAAAAATCAGTTGTTTGTGTATACATAGATCTATTTCTGGATTCTCCATTTTATTCCATTGATTTATATGTCTATCTTTCCACCAATACAATACTGTGTTAACTATCATATCTTTATTATAAACCTTGGTATTGGTTAATGTTCATTCTTTAACTGCGTTTTTCATTTTCAAATTCATTTTGGCTATCCCTAGCTTTTCCATTTATATTTAAGAATCAACTTGCTAATTTCTGCCAAAAAAAACCTTGCTGGGGTTTTGATTGAGATTGCATTGAATCTGTAGATTAATTTGGGGAGAACTGATATTTTAACAATTTGAGTCATGTTTAATTTATTGAGTTCTTTCCATTTAGTTCTCTAATTTCTCTCAGCAATATTTTATAGTTTTGAGTGTATTTGTATTACACAATTCTGTCAGATTTATCTCTAATTACATTATTTTTGGTGCTATTATAAATGGCATTGCTTTAAATTTTCAATTTCTAATTGTTTATGAGTTCATAGAAATATAGTTGATTTTTTATATTGAAATGTATTGTGTAACCTTGCTGAAAACACTTATTCATTCTTTGATTTTTTTGGTAGATTCCATCAGATTTTTTGCATGGACAATCATGTTGTCTTCAAGTAAAATGAGTTTTACTTATTATTTTAAGGTCTAGATGCATTTTTGTCTTGGTTTATTGCACTGACTAGAACCTTCAGGACAAGGTTAAATAGAAATGGTGAGAATGCACATTCCTACTTTGTTCTTAATGTTAAGGGGAAAGTATGCTTTTGTATACTTACCTCTATAGTTGCCAGTTCTGGCACTCCTTGCTCCCTTGTGTGTATATATACATATCTTTTCGTTTGTTATCAGTTGCTTTTTGCCTAAAGAAATTCCTTTAACATTTCTTATATGCAAGTCTGCTGATGATGAATTATTGTAGCATTTGTATGTGTACAAAAGTCTTTATTTTGCTTTCATTATTAAATACTTTTCGTTTTGGTTGTATGTAGAATTCTAGATTGACAGCTAGTTTGTTTTTATTTCTTTTAAAGACATTGCTCCAATATCTTCTTACTTCCATTGTTTCAGACAAGAAATCAGTTGTAGTCCTTATCATTGTTTTTCTGTGAATAATGTCTTTTCTCTCTGGCTGCTTGTAGGATCTTCTCTTTATCACTGACTTTAATCAATTTTGTTTGATGTGCCTTGTGCTTAAGATTTGTTTAGTTCTGGCTGGGTGCGGTGGCTCAAGCCTGTAATCCCAGCACTTTGGGAGGCCAAGACGGATGGATCACGAGGTCAGGAGATTGAGACCATCCTGGCTAACCTGGTGAAACCCCGTCTCTACTAAAAAATACAAAAAAACTAGCCAGGCGAGGTGGCGGGCGCCTGTAGTCCCAGCTATTGGGGAGGCTGAGGCAGGAGAATGGCATTAACCCGGGAGACGGAGCTTGCAGTGAGCCAAGATCCGGTCACTGCACTCCAGCCTGGGTGGCAGAGCTAGACTCCGTCTCAAAAAAAAAAAAAAGATTTGTTTAGCTCTATATCTATGGATTTATAGGTTTCTCCAAAAGTGGAAAATTTTCAGTGATTATTTTATCAAACATTTTTTCTGGCCTCCTCCTCCCTCATGCCCTTCAGGGACTCCAATTTCGTATATATTAGGCTTCTTAAAGTTATCCCACAGCTTAATGAGGGTTTTTTAATTTTTAAAATTTCTGTATGTTTTTATTTGAATAGTTTCTATTGCTGTATCTTCAAGTTCAGTAATCTTTTTTTTTTCTGCAATGTTTCATCTGCCATGAGTACCATACAGTGTATTTTTCATCTCAGATATACCTTTCACAGTGAGGTCTGTGAAGGAAGAAGCACATTCACTAGGTAGACATTCAGGATCCAAATTAACTTTTCCAAAGTGGGTGTTTGGGACTTATTCTCTTTGTGCATTTGCTGACCCTCCCTTTTTTCAATAATAATTTTTATCCATGTTATGCATAGTTTAATAAGTTAGATAGTTTCTTAAGGTATATATGTTAGTTAGAATTAGTTTCATCTGTATTTAACAGAAACTCCAAATAACAGGGTCTTAAATACATAAAGCTTACTCATTCATAATAAAAGCTGTTGCGTGCTAGTCAGTCCTGGGCTTGTTTGGCAGTTCCTGAAGTTATTGGAATCATAGGCTCCTTCTACCTTTCTGTTTCTCCATCCTTAGTCCGATAAGCTCCAGTCACTCATGTCTGCATTCCAGGCAGCGGGAAGATGAAAAGAGGGAAAGACAAAGGGGCATGTCTATCTGATAACTTCTGCTTACATCTCATTGGCCAGAATAAAGTCCCATTGCCACATCCAGCTGCAAGAGCACCTGAGAAGCATGGATTTTTATCTGAGCCTACTGCTGTTATGAGTAAAATTGGGGTTTTATTACCAAGAACAAAGGGAAGAAGGCATCATTTCTAAGAAGGACTCCTGAGCCATCTTCCTTCTCACTCTAATTGTACTCCCTACAGGCAACAACTTTTAGCTCTTTTAACTGTTTTTCCTAGGATTTATTTCATATTCAGACAACAACAACATTGTGCTGCTAATTCATTATTTCCTTATTTTAAATAGGATGAAATGAGGATTTTGCCTCTCTTGTACCCTTATTCCCATACCACTTTCACTTCCCTTCACCCATTTTTCCAAAATAATTGTCATAATTTTATTCACTCAATGTTTATATTTTTATGATCATGTTAATATTATTCAAAGCTGAGTCATGTAGTATACTGTAATTTATTTATTTATTTATTTATTTATTTTTTTTTTGAGGTGGAGTCTCGCTCTGTCGCCCGGGCTGGAGTGCAGTGGCCGGATCTCAGCTCACTGCAAGCTCCGCCTCCCGGGTTTACGCCATTCTCCTGCCTCAGCCTCCCGAGTAGCTGGGACTCCAGGCGCCCGCCACCTCGCCCGGCTAGTTTTTTGTATTTTTAGTAGAGACGGGGTTTCACCGTGTTAGCCAGGATGGTCTCCATCTCCTCACCTCGTGATCCGCCCGTCTCGGCCTCCCAAAGTGCTGGGATTACAGGCTTGAGCCACCGTGCCCGGCCAGTATACTGTAATTTAAAAAAATATTTTTATTTGCTTAGTTTTATATGTCTCTAGTTTATTCCTGAGCTTTTAATTTAAGTATACATTGCTTCTCAGTACAGTCAAATTTGTTTACCAATTTCGTCTTCATTTGAGGGACATGCTTCTGTATCCCTTTGTTTCTTTTAGTTCTGACCTGGAATATCTGCTCTCTGGTCTTGATATATAACTATCTTCCTGAGCAATCTCATCATCCTCACCCTGGGGATTCCCTTCACTCCTTGCATGTGTTGGGTCTCCTATTTCCTTGTTCCCATCTTATATCTTCATTTTTTGTTTGTTCTCTTGTTTTGGTAAGGCACATTCTCTAGTAGCTTCCAGAGAACAGACACATTGAAAGTAACTGTTTTTGAAATATGTATCTGAAAACCTCTTAATTCTAGCCTCATACTTGATTGATAATTTGGATGATTTTAGAATTCTAGAGTGGAAATAATTTTCCCCAGAATTAAAAACAGATTTTTTTCTCCTAGATGTTTTAAGCCATTAGAGTTTTTCTTCATTAGTGTTCCTTTTGAAAAGTGCTATGTCACTCTGCTTTCCAGTCCTTTTATGTCACCTGGTTTTTTTCTTCTTGGGATGTTTTTAAAATCTTCTTTTTATTCCTGGTGTTCTCAAATTTCATAACAGTGTCAATTTATGTGGATCTTGTTTTCATGTACTGAGCTGGACATTTCGTTGACCAGCTCAACCTGAAAATTTATAACTTTAAGGTCTGGAAAAAATTTTGAATTATTTCCCTGGTAATTTCTTCCTGTCTGTTCTCTTTCCAGAGTTCCTACTATTTGGATGTTGAGCCTCCTAGACTGATCTTTTCTCTCAGTATCTTTGATACTGTGGCTTTATGCTTTGTTTTATGAATTTCTGTCATTTTAACATAATTTTAAGAAGTAACAGTAAATGCATATGTCCAGTCCTCTGCATTTAACTGGAATCCTCTGATCTCTTTTCAGATACTTTACTGCAAGTAAGGAAACTATTGTAGAAATCCATATGCCATGACTGAGATGAGCACCAGGTTTTTTTTTTTTTTTCTGGTCTGATTCGCCCACTTATCAAACTCTTTAGGATATTTACACAAAGTAGAAACAAAGGCAAGTAAATGAAAGTAGAGCAGGACCAGGTGCAAGCCCCTTGGGCACATTATCCACCTTCGCTACCGCTAGGTTTACTCATTTCAGAGATGAAGGCCAATAATACCCACTTTTTATAGCTCAGGCTTGTCATGATGAACAAATGAGGGCATGTAAATGAAGATTTTTGGAAAGATATGTAGTGGCATATAAATGTGAAAGATTATAATTCTCCAAAAGGAACATAGAACTTCCTGATGAATGCTCAATTAGAACATGCTGTTGCTCTTTTTGGCCAAGGGAAAAATTAAGGCAAGAATCCAGTAAGATAGTAGCAAGATCAGTGGAAAGGAAGATCACAGAGGAAGCTCTGGGTAGTGGATGGAGTGGGGGCCTTTCAGACAGACAGACAGGATTCACACCCTGATTTCAGGACTTACTGGATCATCCATAAAGTATCCTTTTCTTCAAAATGAGCAAAATAATACCTACCTTGTAGTGTTGCTTTAAGGAACAGACTTGCAGAGACAAAAATAAATGTAAAGCCCTTGGTACAGATGGCAACCAATAAATAGTAGCAACTATCAGTGGTTAGGCTCACTGGCTCTGGAGTCAAGCTGTCTGGGTTCTGTCCCATTCTGCCATTTATGAGTCAAGTGATTTGAGGACAAATGACTCAACCTCCCTGTATCTCTTTCCTCATCTGTAAGATGGGACAGTAACATTAGCCACCTCATCTAGTGGTTGTGAATCTTAAATATGTTAATGGAAAGTATCTATAATAGAGCCCTGACACATAAAAATCAGTGCTTAATAAAATTTAGCTATTATGATTGTTGTTAGCTTATAAACATAGTAATTATTTCAACCATGCATTGAGTCATCATTCAGAGTCCAAATGAAGTTGCAATTTAATTTGTGTGCTATCTTAGTCTGTTTGGGCTGCTACAACAAAATACCTTAGACTGGGCAATTTGTAAACAAAGATTTATTGCTTACAGTTCTGGAGGCTGGGAAGTCTAAGATCAAGGTACCAGCAGATTCAGTGTCTGGTGAGGACCCATTCCTCATGGATAATGCCTTCTAGGTGTCCTCACATGGTAGAGGGGTTAAACAAGCTCCTTTCAGCCCCTTTTGTAAGGGCACTAATCCCATTCATGAGGGTGGAACTCTTATGACCTAATTGCCTTCCAAAGGCCTAACCTGTTAATACCATCACCTTGGGGGTTAGGTTTCAACACGTGGATTTAGGGGGGATGCAATTATTCAGATCAGCATGTGGTACAGTAAATTTGCACATAATAAATAAATAGAAGTTACTTGTCCTAAGGTCAGGTGGCTCATTATCTAAAGGGCCTCCAGTTCTCTGTTCCTGGTCCCATAGGTCCTTAAACCAGGGCTGGGGTGAGAACATTTGAATATGTTCTGATGTCAGGGCTCTGAGCCAAGTCTGATTCTGAAAAGAAAAGGCCCTAAATTGAAAAACAGCAAAGGGAAGAAAGATCAACTATCTCCAAATCAGCCTTCCAGATTTCATGGGCATCACCAAATAGCTTCAGACACGATGGCCTTTCCGTTTGATGCAAAAACTGAGATCTTATAGAACCTATTGAATCTTGCCTTCCTAACTTGAGATATCCATATACCAGCTGGCTATTCCACACAGTGACTGGATGGACTATGGAGATCTCCTAAGCCAGGGGTCCCCAACCCCCAGGCGGCAGACTGGTACCAGTCTATGACCCATTAGGAATCAGACTTCACAGCAAGAGGCTAGTGACCGTTACCGTCTGAGCTCCACCTCCTGTCAGATCAGCTGTGGCATTAAGTTCTCGTAGGAACATGAACCCTATTGTGAACTGCGCATGCAAGGGATCTCGGTTGCGTGCTCCTTATGAGACTCTAATGGCTAATGATCTGAGGTGGAACAGTTTCCTCATGAAACCACCCCCTGACACACCTCCAGCCCGGTCCGTGGAAAATTTGTCTTCCACAAAATGGGTCCCTGGTGCCAAAAAAGTTGGGGACTGCTGCTCTAAGCTTCATCAGGCTGCAGAGCTACTCAGTGCCTCCGCACTGGGCTGCCAGCTCTACACTCTGGCATGGTTCCAAATTATAAGGATGGCAGCATTGCCCAAGCACTCAATGACTATTTTGTTGAATGAATAATCAGTGGAGGAGGAGGTAATATACTGAGTATGTATGCGTTCCTAGCATATCATATATCTGCTATATCAAGGCAATATCTAGCTTATGGTTTTAAAGGTGATATGTAGAGTTTGCTCCCCTACCCTAAGCTCATGGCACTTGCACTGTAGTGGGTGTTGTGTTTGTGCCTGCTTTAAAAAACTGTGAACCCCTCAAAGGCAGGGGACTTATTTGTTATCTGGGTAATTTGAGAAATGGATGAATGAATGAATTTATCATTAGGCAAATATTTGTTCAGCTCCAAGCAATGATCTAGAGATATAACAGTGCTCAAGACAAATGAGGTCTGTGAGCTCATGGAGCTTACATTTTAGAGAGGGGGGCAAGCTGCAAACGAATAAATGAACAAGGTAATTTCAGATAGTGAAAGCCAAGAAAATCCCTCATAAATTCTATCAGTGCAAACTTTTTGGCATTTTCTTATAAGGAAAACACAGTATTTAATTTGGCCCTGAGTGCCTTCTCTGTGCAACAGATCTCTACAGAGGAAAGAAGGATAGACTGCAAGGATTTATCTAAATTACTAAACTGTAATGATCTAGTTCTCCAAAATGAGACAAGCAGCAGCACTGCTTAAGTGTTTTAACGTGGCCTGCAATTTGCTAATCAGAGGCTGGAGGTGACATGCCATAAAACTGCACAGGCTTTTAACTGATAGGTTTACAGAAGGTTCACAGCAAATCTGTGCCCTGTAATTGAAAGTTTAAAGGCACAAATCTCAGGTCATTTGAATAAAAAAGCTCAATACTCCTATCTTTTCTATCTTCTAAAAACGGAAGGAAAACATGTGTCAGAAATAAACTGATATAGGTCCATAACTCCCAGTGAAGAAAAAATTGAGAGCTATTAACAACCAAGTCCTTACTTAGGTAGCCACAGCACTTTTAACTTGTAGGTGTGGAGAGGAAAAAATTCTTTCTTAAACACATAATAAACATATTTTGAAGATACTGTTCTACCTTGTCTACATGATAAAAAGCGAAACAAACTTAATTAGCCTAGACCAAATTTCGCCCTGATGCACATAGATAACTCCCACTGTGATGATTATGCAAAAGCCAAGGTGATATTTGGATCTCAGAATAATGTGTGTTTTTCCAAGGGCAGAAGTTGATCTTTAACACGTATGCGTGTAATAATCTCCACCTGTGGCTTCACAAAAACTTATGTTTTAGGGGTTCCTGTGATGGTGCTGGTGGTGGGAGCTTCTGGTCCTCTGTGATTAGTTAGTAGTCTGTTGGTGGCCAGGAAATGGGACAAACAGCAACTGCGGCCATGAAACAGACACACTGTCAGCGAGGGTCTACCCTACCAGTGCTTCCCTCCACTAGCATTGCTTAGTTTTCTTTCTTTTTTTTTTTTTTTTTTTTTGAGACGGAGTCTCGCTCTGTCGCCCAGGCTGGAGTGCAGTGGCCAGATCTCAGCTCACTGCAAGCTCCGCCTCTCGGGTTTACGCTATTCTCCTGCCTCAGCCTCCCGAGTAGCTAGGACTACAGGCGCCCACCACCTCGCCGGGCTAGTTTTTTGCGTTTTTGTAGTAGAGACGGGGTTTCACCGTGTTAGCCAGGATGGTCTCCATCTCCTGACCTCGTGATCCGCCCGTCTCGGCCTCCCAAAGT
>NW_016805059.1:6562923-6566586 GCF_001698545.2 Rhinopithecus bieti | reverse complement strand
TTTTTGAGACGGAGTCTTGCTGTGTCGCCCAGGCTGGAGTGCAGTGGCCAGATCTCAGCTCACTGCAAGCTCCGCCTCTCGGGTTTACGCTATTCTCCTGCCTCAGCCTCCCGAGTAGCTAGGACTACAGGCGCCCACCACCTCGCCGGGCTAGTTTTTTGCGTTTTGTAGTAGAGACGGGGTTTCACCGTGTTAGCCAGGATGGTCTCCATCTCCTGACCTCGTGATCCGCCCGTCTCGGCCTCCCAAAGTGCTGGGATTACAGGCTTGAGCCACCACGCCCGGCCGCTTGGTTTTCTTTCTAATCCCTGTTCTGTAGATGCCTGAGCCAAGGAGGGGACAGAAGAAAAATAAGAAGGTCTTCTCCTTTTCCTCCATAGCCATATTCCTCATGTTTAAAATTCAGCTTCAAAATCCCAGAATGAAAATCATTGACATTTTGGGGAAGGGGTGTACATTTAAGTGTGTATTAAGTCAAATTCCATAAAATGATAAAAATAAATTACATATTTATTCTAGGCATCCATGAAAATAGTGTGACAATAAATTATTCCAAAGTGATTTCTCCTCAGAAAAGAGCTATTATATAATTTCTACCCTTTTCCCTAATGTTTCACTTAGATTTACATTCATAATGTTATCAGAACACATTAATCCAAGCAAGACACTGCCCAAGAACTGTAGTTATTATTTCCTTACATACGTACACGTGCATGTATGAAGTTGAAGGAAGAACACGCATGCCAATAAATAGACAGAGACACAAACACATGATTCTCCAGCTCATAACAGTACAATCATTCGTGACATGCTAATTTCTACTAGGTGCCCAGTCAATTGGTTTCACAGCTTAGCTATTCATCGTCAGACAGAGTGTCTGTGTTTCCCCCATGCACTTCCAGTTCGCAGAATAGTGCCAGACTGGCATCTTGTCTTGTGACTTGATAACAGATTCCATTAATAGTGTATGCACTGGGACTAACATCCAGTCCCTCTCAGCTGGGAGAAATCTGGTAATTAGTGCCAGCCCGAAGGACTGCAAGGGCTGGGGGCCTCGCATGCCAGGTCATACATAAGAGGCTGACTGTGAATTAACACCCTGTATATGCACAAGGAATTGCAAAATGGGAGCTTTGAAAAAAAAAAAAAAGACAGAAAGAAAAAAAAAAATGAGGGAGGATACTGGGTAAGAAGTTTCCTGATATCTGCCTTCCTCCCTTTGTGAAATTGGGGATGAGACAAAATCGTCATTGTTTCATTAGACCGCAACCATGCCTAGCTCTGAGCTCCATGTATTTCTCAGCACATTGCTAGTTCTCAATGATTATCATTATCATTATTAAGGATGGTAATAATTGACAACATGATAAACAACTTGAAAAGAGCTAGTTTCCTGAAGAAAAAAAATAAGTCACTCTAATAATGGCTCTTGTACACAGCAACAAATAGAACATTTGTGTCTTGGTATTTTAAATTATGTCTTTGTTTGCTGAGGCTGGAGGGCACAGGGTGCAATTTTAAACTCCAATAAATGAACAAATGAATTAGCATTAGGAAAAAGGGTACATGTTAATCAAAACCAGCCATTTGGACTTGGGGTCCTTAATTACATGTAGATTTTCTGTCTTACTTCTTTTTTTCTAATATCACTTATTCCTGGATTTGCAGAACTGGCCTTACCCATCATAGGAGGAAAATGTTGCTTACTGGATGCTGAGGTTTTAGGCCGTGGCACATAAAATAGTTCTTCCGAAGGAAATCCCTTTAACAGAGGTAAAGCGTAAAATGCCAATATGCTAGAAGCAAGGACCAAGAAGGACCTGGAGCTCCTGAGCCAAACAGCTTCTCTTTCTGACTTTATTAAGTCACTAGCAGGAAGAAAGACAGATGTAGATATTCAGTCTCTGAAAATTTGAGAGTTAATTATTTTTTTTCCCAGAAGACTTAACAAAGACTGCTCAATAGTCTTACTGAGAAAAATGTGTGTGTTTCCTCCTACCTCTATCTTAAAACATTTTCCTGCACTTACCTGCAAGGAGAACATATTTAACTTGGTCAATCATTTCAATTAAACTGGAACTAGAAAAAATTTAACATTTCCTGCAATATGAAACAATTGCTCCAGCTTTTCGACCCCTACTCTTTCTGTAATTTACAATGACATCTAATATTGGAATAAAAACTCAAATATGGCCGGGCGCGGTGGCTCAAGCCTGTAATCCCAGCACTTTGGGAGGCCAAGATGGGCGGATCACGAGGTCAGGAGATCCAGACCATCCTGGCTAACACGGTGAAACCCCGTCTCTACTAAAAAATACAAAAAACTAGCCGGGCGAGGTGGCAGGCGCCTGTAGTCCCAGCTAGTTGGGAGGCTGAAGCAGGATAATGGCGTAAACCCGGGAGGCGGAGCTTGCAGTGAGCTGAGATCTGGCCACTGCACTCCAGCCTGGGCAACAGAGCGAGACTCCGTCTCAAAAAAAAAAAAAAAAAAAAAAAAAAAAAAACTCAAATATGACCTATGGAGCTTGACAGTATTTCTTTTTGAAGTGGTTTGGCATGAATGTATTTGTGCAACTGAACTCATTTGTTTTAAAAGATGGCAGAGTAGATTTTACCTAGGAAACCCCTTAGAATTCTAAATATACATTCTCTGGGGTATGCATTTATTTTCAGAATCCAGTAAAAAAAAAAAAAAAAAAAAGATAGGAATCCATTTGACTAAGAAAGCTTTTCTCGAAATATCAGCTTGGCAAAGTGTCAACCTGGTGGAAATAATAATAATAAAGATGATAATATCTCTTTGGAAAACAGATTGAGCAATATTTCGTCTCCTTTTTTCCATAAAGCACCAGGGGCTGGCTGTACTGAATCTTCAGATCATGAATTTACATTGCTCTCCAATGCCTCATTTCCTTGGGCATCTTTACTTAAGGCCCTAAAAGCAGCTCACATGCTTGGAGAACCATTGTCTCAGCCCTTGTTTCAAGCTTTATCATTGATTCCTCATCACCTTTAACTATACAATTGGAAAACTTCTTGCCCTGTGCTTAAGGTTGAGTTCCATCTTGGTGCACCTATGTTTGTTTCCTCTTGGAGCCACTAAGCACAGTTTCTGAGTATGGAGAAGTCTTTTCTAGATATCCCACATGTTCTGGTTGAGCTAACAACCCACCTGCAACTATACCCTCCAACAACTTCTGCACCTGTGAAGAGACAGAGAACATCCCACTTTCTGTGCAAGGGGCTTTGCTTCCTCTGTGTTCTTCCCTGTCCTGGGCGAATACCCTATTGAAGTGTTTCCTTGCAGAGTATTGCTGTTCATTTCTTCAGGCTACCATCAAAAACGGCCACAAACTGGGTTGCCTGAAGCAAGAGAAACTTATTCTTGTACAGTTCTGGAGGCCAGAAGTCCAACATCAAGGCGTTGGCAGGGTTGGTTCCTGCTAGAGTTTCCCAGGGAGAATCTATTTCTTTTCTCTGCTGGCTTCTTCTGTTTGCTAGCAAGACTTGGCATTCCTTGGCCTGTGGCTGCTTAACTCCCACCTCTGCCTACTTCTTCACATTGCATCCTCTCCTGTTTGTGTCTGTGTCTGTGTCTCTTATCCTCTTCTTATAAGGACAATAGTCATGTTGGATTAGCCGCGCCCCCCCCCCCCCCCCCCC
>NW_016805059.1:6532439-6562552 GCF_001698545.2 Rhinopithecus bieti | reverse complement strand
CCCCCCCCCCCCCCGTCTGGTATGACTTCATTTTAACTTAATTACATCTGCAAGGACCCTATTTACTGTTGTCCAAAAGACCACCAAGATGGCTAAATGGTAGAAAGGACAGGTTTATTGGCGATATCAGTTTACAAGCCAGGCAGAGAAAGTCTCCAGTGTAGAATGAAGGTGCTCTCTTTTTGAAGAGGGGAAGGGGGGCAGGTTGGGTTTCATGCCCCACAGGGTCTGTATTAGACAGTAGAGTCATATATATCCAGCAGGTTCAGGAGAGAAGCTGCATATATTTATGAGGGTAACTGAGCACATGTGTAATGGGTAAATGCATATGTGACATACATTCTATGTTCACTTTGGGGAGGGGTTTTAGATTTAAATGACATAGAATTTGGCTCTTTATGTCAAAAGGTGAACTATGGGATGCAATGACAGTTTGTGCACAGGGTCTATAAGCTGGTTGAAACTGGTGTAAGGTTTGCAATTGCTTATCAGAAAAGAATGGTTTTAAGGCTGGTCCTGCTGTGCAATCAGAGTTGTAGTGGTCTGGGTTATAAATCAGAGCCCATAGCTCCTGTTGTTAGGAAGTTTAGCCATAGGAATTTAGAAATTAGTCATGCAAGCCTGGACCTGAACGCTTGACCATAGGTAACTTTGTTTCCTTAATCTTTGGGTCCATCTTGATAAATGGGCATCTATTTTGGTCTCTCAGATCACATTCCATTTAGGTCACATTTACAGGTATTGAGGGTTAGAACTTAAACGTATCATTTTGGGGGACACAATTTAATCCACAACAGTATTATAATCTTTGTTTACATTGTTACCTTTTTTACTTTATTTTGTAGTAGACTGGTGGGTTCATCTTGCCCACTGCCCAGAAAAACAAATGCACCAAGAACGGTGAGTATTGCAGCAAACAAAGAGTTTAATTATCATAGGACCAGCCAAGTGGAAGAACAGAAGACATTCCTCAAATCTGCCTCACTGAGAGCTTGGAGGCCAGGGTTTTTAAGGTTAATTTGGCAAACAAGGGGCTTTGGAATGGGTGCTGTTAATTGGTTGGGGATGAAATCATAACAGTGTCCAAACTGTCCGTGCCTACTGAGTTAGTGCCTGGGTGATGGTCACCAGTTAAATCAATCCTTGATATGTGTTATGGGTCTGGTGGAGCCAGTTAGATGCAAAAGTCTGAAAATTATGTCAGAGACTTATCTTGGGTTTTGACAATAATGATGTTATCTATAGGAGCCAATTGGGGACGTCACAAATCTTGTGACCTTGACTCCATGACTCAGCACTAAGGGATTTTAGAAAGGCAAGATAGGGAACAATGGCTGGTTATTCTTTAACTATGCTTATGTCTTCCAGAATGTAGTCCCCTTCCATAATCATAACCTTGCAGCCTTGCATTAGTCTTACAAAGGTGGTTTTGGTCCCTGAGCAAAAAGGGAGTTAGTTTCTGGAAAGGACTGTAATCATCTTTGTTTTAAAGTTAAAAAAGACAGCTTGTAAGATTAGAAGCAAGGTGGAGTCAACTATGTCAGATTTCTTTCACTGTCATAATTTTTGCAAAGGCAGTTTCAGTTCCGAGCACTTTGGGACAGTTCTCTCTCGACTATATATATCTCAGCATCTGGTACATCATAGTGCTCAGTAAATAATGACTGATTAATGAATAAGCAAACTATGCCTATTCATAATCACTGTGTTGGGGTTTGGGGATGTGTTGATGTTTGATAGAAAGAAGGACCCTAGGATCTTGCCTACGTGTCTAGAATCCATTATCCTTTGGAAGTTAACTGCAGTAGGTACAAACAAACACTACAATGTCACTTCATAAAACTAGTTCCAATATTTCAATAAATCTGATAGAAATGGTATGTGTATACAGAGAAAGGCTGTACAGGCTAACCAAAATGTCAAGTTTCCTTGCATTTAACTCAGAATTTATATTAATGGGAATTGAGAGTGGCTCACAAAAGAAAAAGCTCAGTCTTCTCTGATTGATGGCATTGCAAGGTCAATTTGAAGGAGCCAAGCCCTACATCGGGTGGTCTCTTACGCAATACTAAGTAGAGGGTGGACTGAGCAGAGGGCAAGTGCTCACATTTGCCCTTGGTGTTGCTCTCACTATCCTCACTTATTTACAACAAATACCCTTCTCTGGTCCAAAGCTGGCCCACTGACTCTCTCCTTTTCTCTTCTTCCTCCTCACTCTCTGACTCTTCCCCAGGCTTTTTTTTTTCATCCCCTGTCTTACATCCTCTTCTTATGGGGCAACAAAACTTACTGGCTTACCTGTCTTGGGGGAAAGGGATAGCTTCTTACCACAGAAGAGCTCCATATAGGCCCCTTAATAAAATGGATATTAGAGGAATTTGGAAAATCCTCTCAATACAAATGCCTGGCTTGTAAAGCTATTGTTTTGCTGCATAATCCTATTTTGCATGTCAGAAGTGAATACTATCCTCCCCCTTTTTCTTTGTTACTTCTACAATAAATTCTAGTCTCACCCAGGCAGATGGATACCTTGGGCCTACTAGTACAAAAACTAACCAAAAGCTGATTAAGTAATTTTCAAAATACCTCTTCTAATAAATTAAGTAATTACAAGTTACACAGTGACAAATGCCAAAGAAGAAATCAGTTGGGTGATGAGACAGCATGAGTAACTTGATGGGGAGTTTACAGAGGGCTTTCCAGCCCACTGAACAGCCTTGGAGGGAGAAAAACTTAGCAGGAGGGCCCCAAAGAGACCATATTATTCTCTTCATTAAGGCATGGACCACATTTTACCACTGCCTTGACCAGCCAACCATTTAATTTTACTCTGCAGTTTTCCCCATTTACTTCAGACCGACAAGCATCTTCTAAGTGATTTAGTCTTGGGTAAAGTTTGTGACATTCTCAGAGACCCTAATCTAGTGATTTTTAAAATGTTCTAAAAACCTACCATTTTCATGTTGGAGCCTAGAGGAGGGAAGAGGAAGAACTAGAATCTTATTTTGATGCCATTGTCAGGACTCAAAACACAATATCCCCAAGTATGGCACCTTGGCATGCTGCGTATTTTTGAGCTGAAGAAGACAGGAACACCTCAGAAACAAGAAGGTCCCTTTGATCTTCTGACCTCCTATCTCCCACCCTGCTTTCTTCCCCTAAGCAGGTCATATAAACTAGAATTCTTCTCCCAGATCAAGTTATAAGACCTAGGACATTCTCCTCCCACCTCCCTCCTGTGTCCTGCCCCATACCTGGGGTTGTGGGGAAGGCATGTCTTACAGACACACAGCAAACAATCTGAACAAATAGGGCTTTCTGTATTTCCCTAAGTTTATTACTATTAGTTCATCCTTCCTTTTTTTCTTTTCTTTTGTTTTCTTCTTTTTCTTTTCTTTTTTTTTTTTTTTTTGAGACAGAGTCTCGCTCTGTCCCCAGGCTGGAGTGCAGTGGCGCGATCTTGGCTCGCTGCAAACTCCCTCTCTTGGGTTCATGCCATTCTCCTGCCTCAGCCTCCCTAGTAGCTGGGACTACAGGCGCCGGCCACCAAGCCCGGCTAATGTTTTTGTATTTTTTAGTAGAGACAGGGTTTCACCATGTTAGCCAGGATGGTCTCAATCTTCTGACCTCGTGATCCACCCGCCTCCGCCTCCCAAAGTGCTGGGATTACAGGCGTGAGCCACCGCGCCCGGCCCATACCTCCTTTTTTTCCACTCATGTCTCTCAATAACTAGTCACTTCTTTCATCAGATGTGGCATAAAAATACACAGTTTTCCTTAGGTCTTTGGGTCTTCATTTCTGAAAGCTCCTGTGTCACATAAAACTTTGGTTAAATAAATGTGTTATGCTTTTCTCTTGTCAACCTGTCTTTCGTTATAGGGTTGTCAGCCATGACCCTTGTGATGGGTGAGGAAAAGGTATCGCTTTTCTCTCCCATACCATGGCAGTGGTTCTCAACCTTGGCTGTCCATTAGAATCACTTGGGGCATTTTAAAGGCATATATACATGTCAGTATGCAAGAGTTTATTATTACTTAAGCCCTAGTTTCTGGGAAAGCACTGATCAGGTGCTGAATTCTGGAAGGATTCCTTTTGGATTTCTGTCATTAAACTGAGTCCATGCTAATTCTGTTCCTGGTGTTGGCATTGGCCTGCATTTCAGAGACATTCTTCAGCCTGTGGTCCTCTCCATCCTCTTGTCTCAGCCCTTGGCATCACAGATTTGACTTTAGCCTGAGGATGTGCTGCACCATCAGACAGCTTGGGATAACTGAGTTACCATAAAACCTGCAATGTTGTCTCACCCAGTGTCATGATGTCTGAGCGAGCACTAATGCATTGCCCAAGATCATATCATGGATATGCTGCCTTCTTATTACAGCAGAAAGGTGGGGTACTGAGGATGAGGGCTCTAGGGAGGGCACATCTCTTTACAAGAGATTAGCACTGTCTAACAAAGATGACTGCTATCTCTGTGGTATTTGGTAACCTAATGCTTATATTTTCATTTTGCCCATGACTGATAGAATTAAGCATAAGATCATTACTCTTATTTCTTGAAATTCTGCAGCCTCCCTTTATTCAGATTCCTCAAAATGAGTAGACCAGATTCACTTGGGTTCACTCGATTGGTATGGCCTATGAGAGTTTCAAGTCGTGATAACTGGGATTTCAGATTCCTTATTAATGAGTAGGTGAGAAAGAGTCCAACAGGAGCCAAGGAAAGGCACCTAGCGGAAGTCTCCAGGTGAAAAAGAACTTTCTGAAGTATTGGCTTATTCATTCACTATTTTATTGGCTTATTCCTTCATTATTTTCTTTTATTTCTTGGTCCAGAAAAAAACACATTTATTGTACACCATTGAGTTGGAAAGGGTCTGTGGGTGCCTGTCTCACAGTAGGTGCACCTCCGATATTTGTGGAATGAGTAAATAAGAAAATGATTTCTAGAAGGAGCTCATCATTAATTGCCCTGATTTACTTCTTGTTTCCTAGACATTCTTGTCCGGTCACTTCTGTAATAAATATAGACCAAATTCTGCTGCTTACTGGTCTCTGCAGCTGCCTTTCTTCCTATTTGTTGGAATGGACATTATTTCTGTCTCATTTCTACATTATCTCCACATTATCCTCTGGCTTGTCAATCATAACATTCACATGTATAAATCCATTTTTATCGCTTTTATCTACTAGGAAAATTGGAGTTAATTTTAATGTTGTTCATAAATAAAGTATACTCTACTTTTCTTTTTTTTGTCTTATTTTCTACGCATTTTATTTTGCTTTTGCTTAGTTTCTGTCCTTTCTCAATTTTCCCTAGTTGCCATTTTCTTCTTCATACATAGATCAGGATTAAGAATGAGGAAGCTGAAATTAAAAAAAAAAAAAGAATAAGAGCTAGTGAAAATTTTATTTTACAGAAAATTGAGATAAAGATATCCTTATTTAGTAAGGACATTTTTTCCTTTTCATTAGCTCTAATTTATGCTCTGCATTTTGCTGAGATGAGAAAAGGAAACAACTGAAGCCAACTCGGTTATTATTAGGGTCCTAGTCAGCTTCTTGGCCGGGTTACTTTCTCCTGGATGCCTTGTCGAGGGACTGGCACACAGTAGGCCTTTGATATGTGTTTATTTAATTACTCGAATGGAAACAGAGAGGCTTTTAAATCTCAAATTAGTTCAATAAAAGATTGAAATGGAAAAGGGGAAAAGATTGAAATGGAAATGAGGCTTCAGGCTTCTCTGTGGATTTTGTTTCTCATTCCTGCCTGTTCTCCATTAGCATTGATAATTGAAAATTGACTGCATTTAATCTCAAATTTATTAATTGATAAGCCATTTCCTTTCCCTGAAAACAAAAATCAGTGGTGTTTTTTGACTCTTTGACTACTTACAAATTGATTTATTCAATTAATTTTCAAACTTTTGCCTCATTTTATCTTGCAAGCTTGTCCTTGACTTCTGAATGGTTCAAATAAATTATCCCTCTAAAATTACAGGGAAGTTGGTTGTAAAGCTTAATGTAACCAAAAGAATCTCAAACTGCAGAACCCAGTTTTCCAGTGATGCAGGCTTTATGAAATGAAAACAACTGTTCGAAGCTGTAGCTTAAAATCTGCCTTCTCCCCAAGGCAATGGCAGAGGCACCTACGTTATTGTCTCAGGCAATTCCCCTCAATGAATTGTCCTTTAAACAACTTCGATTACATACATTAGTTGGGAGTTCTGTTTCATCAGCTTGTCCATTTCTTACAGTTCTCCTGTTCTCATACCACCAAATGGGCATGATTAATCTGGGGTTTCCTTCTCTTCTAAAGTTTCCCAACCATCTCCCCCTTTCTTGGTTTCTAAGAACTGCTCAGGTTTTTCTCTGAAGATGAGTCTTTCTCTTCTAGATTTCCGTTTTTAAATTTTCTAGGTTAGGCATTTGTTGATGTATTTCCTTCGTGGTCAGAATTTGTTACCCAGTGAAAATGTCAACACCTGCAAGTTTTTTCCTAGCTCTGGCAACATTTCCTGAGAACAACTGGCTGATTTCCTTGCTTATATATTATTTTTAATGGAAGTGCCTTTGACCCTGACCTGTTCTGTAAAAATAAAATTTTGTTTTATTTTCTCTAATTTTTGTGCTGGGTCTTGAGCCCAATTTTATTTATTTTGAAAGCTATGTTTTCAGTTTTTTCTTCCCTAACTCATTTCGACAGTTTTTTACTTTGATTGTCCATTATCTTTAGCATGAAAACTAGCATAACAAAGTATAATCAATTGGCTAAGAGATTGCTGTCAGTGATTGTGGATTTTTAACCATACAATCAATGAGTTTAGTTCAGGTCGCATGTCCCAGTGTAATATATTAACTCTGTTGTTTAGAAGCCTGGGATTTGCCCATCGGAATAGCTGAAAGTGATGAAAGGAATGAAGCAAACAATCAGAGTTGGAGACGGAAGTGCCATAGCCGGTTGCCGACTGCCTAAAATAAGAAATCTATTACAGATCTGACACATGTGGGACTTTTTCTATTAGCAATCACTGAGCTACATCTTAGACAAGATTTTTTGTAAACATCCCAGTGAAGTTTGAGAACTCCTCTTTCCTCTCCCTTTCCACCACCCAGGAAAGGGGAAGAAAACAACTTAATACAATAGGTTTTCTTCATCTCCTGCTGATGCGGATGCCTTCATTTCTCTGCCTCCACCTGTCAAAATGGTGAAAAATTTGTATGTGATTGAAAATGAACATCTATGTTGACTGTGAACAAAAGAAAATAAACAGGCACCTTTCTGCCTGCAATTTCAATGAGAACATTGGTCTCAGACACCTACATCTACCCTGGCAGCCCCTGGCTGGTCCTAACCACTCCACCTACCAGATGGAAATCTCAGCCAAGTGCTACAGTTGGCCTAAATTTAATGCAAGGCAGCTCAGAGGACAAAAGACAAGTGAGTGCACCGCACACCATTTCTGTTGTTGTTGTTGTTCCAAAAGTGAAATTTCTTTCAAGGAGGCCAAACTGCTCCTCCTCAAACCACGCGATCCACTACAGTTTTCCCTGAGAGTGTCTTACTGGGAATATGCCATAGTTAAAAGCCAATGTCACCAGCCAATGAACATCAAACATTGGGGCTGACTGAATAGCTATGAGCCAAATCTAGATCCCAATGAGTGACTTTACAGTGCTCCTCTTCTCATGTTTAACCTGCTCCTCTTTCCCCACCCTCTTAGTGCCACAGGCCTTTAATGGGTTCTCAATACCTTTCAATACCAATTCAACAACCTAGTGTCTCCAAGAGAAATGTACACATTTATTTATCTGAAAGTGGCCTTTGTATAGGGAAATAGCCTTTTTGAATTTAGTTGTAAGGATGACTCACTTTGCAGAAAGCCAAAGACACCCTTAGGTGAGAAGGGGTAACAAGTAGGTCATCTTGAGGGGGATCCTTTGCAGGCCAGGATGGCCCCACTACCAGACAGACTCGAGGTTCTGAGGGGACTTGAGGTTGGGCAAACAAGAATATAGCGCTTGCTGCAGCTAGTCAGAAGGGCCAGTGGGTTTGAGTATTTCAGATCAGATTTTGCCTTTGTGACACTGCATCTTTGTAGGGAGAGACATTTCACAGTGTTTCTTTTAATGAAGATTCTAAAGTGATTTATGATAATTCAGAGATACTCATCTGGAATGGTGTTCTCTGCAGATTAATGATGATGGGAAAAAGTAGTGTGCCCACATCTGTTGAGAATTAAATGCTGTTGGAAAATGTTTGTCATAAATTGTTAATGAGGAATTCACAAAATTGTTCATTCAAACACCCCACCCCTTTTATGAACAAAAACAAACCAACAAAACACACACATATTGAATTGAGAAAAGATCGGAAGGAAATACATTAAAATATTCACAGTGCTAATCTAAAATGATGGGATCCTATTTTCTTTTCTGTACCAATATGTATTCTAAATTTTCTACAAAGCATATACAATAACATTATTAAAAATTAAACACCATCATTTGCCTTTTAACACTGCACCTGTTTTTGAGGTCATCCAACAAAACAAAACAAAAATTTCCCAGAGCTCCAGAAAGTTAAGTGGAGCTCCAAAGCATGGAGTCAGGTGGGATGTGATGGCAGGCCAGGCACACGCCTCACCTCTTCCCAGGTGCCCCACTGTGTAGATGGCCATGACAGCTAGTTGCAGCTCAGAAAACAAACCAGAGAGAGAGAGAGAGAGAGAGAGAGAGAGAGAGAGAGAGAGAGAGAGAGAGGCTTTTATTTGAATTGTCAGCCTTAGCCTTGAGATACAGTGCAAGTGGTTTAACAGCCAAATCACATCTTTGCGAACAATGTCACAAAGATAGAAAAGGAGCATTATATTTTTTATCTCAAAGATGTCCTGAATAAAGTATACTTGGTTCCAATTTCATCTTGATAGTGCCTCACAGATCACAGTGACAGCCTTTCTGGAAGAATCGCTGATACTGGGTTTACCTTGGTTTTTTTCCACTCAGGGTGGAGAAGCTCTGCATTTTTATTAGCACACACCCAGCACAGACCCATTATTATTATTTACCATTTTCAACGTCTTCTTGGTTCTGATGGATTTCTTAGCTCAGGTAACAGAATGTCCTGGTCTTTAGAGATGCAGATGGGACGGGTGAGCTTTAGCAAGGATCCCATCTAACTAAACACACCACAATATCACCTACCATCTGCCGCAGCATATGCTTAAAAGGCACGGTTTACAAACTAAATAGTAAAATTCAGGTTTCCGTGGCCCACATGATCTGCAGTATAAAATCTTAGCTGTATTTTTAAAGTCATCAGGAGCCAAAATAATGACAACTTTTTGCAGATCTCTGGCGCCAGGAGGGTTTGTTCATGAAAAGGTCTAAGCAACCTGGAAGATGGAACCCAGCTGCTGGAAAGGGCATGCCTGACTTCTTCCTCCTCCCTGGTAGGAGCAGGCCCATGGCACGCTGAGCATCTAAGTTAAAAGCCCCAAGGAAGGCCACACTGTCAATAGTCTTGAGTTGATCCTGGAGTTTTTAAGGCCAGGTCCTGCTTGGTTTGGGGTTTCACCTTACCCAGGGGCCAAGAGAAGTAATACAGGAAAGTGTAAGGCAGGGCCGTGCCACTCCTGATGGGGACACTACTGAAACTGATGTCAGACTGCAGACAAGAGCACAGGAAAAACCCCAAGCACAGTCTCCATGGAGGTCAGTCTCGCCAAGAGCCTAAGACAGCATCTTGGTGCCTTGAGGTTCCCAGGGAAATCTGACAGAGGCAGAGGAGGAAAAGCAAACCAGAGAGGAAGCAGATCAGAAGAAGGAAGGAGGAGGGAGTTTCACAGGCCTCTCCAAAAGTAAACTGGGGATTGTTGAGCACAGTAATAGCACTCTATGGCTCCACTGCTCACAGCTCCCAGACTCATGGTGGGTCAGCGAGAGGAAGGGTGATTAGAGGAGAGACAGGGTAACAGGCTTCCCCCCAACAACGTGTGCACACTGAGCAGCAGACACATTACACCTCTGTTGACTCAGGAACCCTTTCGTTCTAACATGGGTTCTTAATCTTCCCAAAGAACCCACATTTCTGAGCTATCCTTTAAGATTGTCACTGATAGACCAGGCATGGTGACTCATGCCTGTAATCCCAGCCCTTTGGGAAGCTGAGGTGAGAGCATTGCTTGAGCCTAGGAGTTCAAGACTAGTCTGGGCAACAAAGCAAGGTCCTTATATCTACAAAAATATTTTTCAAAAATAAAAAATAGCTGGGTGTGGTGGCAGGAGCCTACTGTTCCAGCTACTTAGGAGGCTGAGGTGAAAGGATTGCTTGAGCCCAATGAGCTAGCATCATGCCACTGCATTCCAGCCTGGGCAACAGAGCTAGACTCTGTCTTTTAAAAAAAACATTTTCACTGATGCCCGTTAAGTTTTGGTGTGTGAGTGATGTTGAAAATAACACTGCTCTGGACCTAGTAGGGAGAGGATCATAGCTACCTAAAGTGGCCATATGAATCTTTGGAAGGGTCCTAATCCTGTTGTCCCTGTCCTATTTTGTATACTTGCAAAAGATATCCAGAATCTGACTATATCATATCTACCACTCACTGGCTACCACCTTGATCCAAACGTAGCAGCCAAACTTTCCCACCTGCATTCACTCTAAAGCCTTCTAACTGGTCTCCCTGCTTTTACTTTTGCCCCTAGCCCACTCCAACTATTCCAAAGCAGCCAGTAATCCTTTGAAAACATTGGTCATGTCAAGTCACTTGCAGGATATGGCCCCCCAATCTCTCTGACCTCATCCACTGCTCTCCACTCAGTCACAGCCAGGCACATTTCCACTTCAGGATCTTTGCATTTGCAGTTTTCTCTGCTTGGAAAGCTCATCTAGATATTGGCACCCATCAAGTCTTTGCTTAAATGTCTCCTTTCCAGCAAGGTCTCCCCTAATTCTCTTTACAGTTGCACCCCTGCCCCACCTTCCCCGGCTCTTCTCCACTTGATTTTTCTCTAGAGCACCTAGCAGTTCTCACTTGAAAAATATGTCATTTACTTATTTTGCTTCCTCTCCATGTCCCCCAGTACACTAGAACAGAAGCTTCTTGAAGAGCTTTAAGTCTATGTTGTTCATAATTGTATCCTCAGTACCTAGAAAGATGCTTCACATTTAGTAGGTGCTCAAAAATATTTGTGAATTGAATTTGCTCATTTCTTCCAGAAGTCTTGTGGGCACCTTTCTTATGTACAGTTTCATATATTTAAAGGTCATGCCTGATTGAAACAAGAAAAACATTCGTAAAATTTTATACACACTGTCTGGAGGCTGTTCAGCAGTCTATATATGAAATAGGCTATAAGTGGCAGCCAAGTGTCCTGTAGACAGAAATCCACACAAGGTCACCCATGGTGGCTCATGCCTGTAATCCCAGTGATTTGGGAGGTTGAGGGGAGGATTGCTTGAGGCCAGGAGTTTGAGACCAGCCTGGGCAATATAGCAAGACTGTCTCTACAAAAATAAAAAAATATAAAATAATTAGCCAGGCATGGTGGCATGCACCTGTAAACCTAACTACTTAGGAGGCTGAGGTAGGAGGATCACTTGAGCCCAGGAGTTTAAACCTGTAGTAGTGAGCTGTGATTGCACCAATACACTCCAATCTGGGTGACAGGAGAGACCCTGTCTCAAGAAGAGAGAGATCTACACAAGAGAACCTTCTAAATCCTTGATGTTCCTTCTTAAATGGAGTTTGAGCTCATTGGGTGAGGAAAGTGTATACATCTTATCATTATCTAGTTTGTGTCTGGTGCTAGAAAAATGTTATTGTCCCTCCAATAATTCTTTCTAACAGACCACTTTTAAGTATCCTAAATTATTTTAAAATGAAATAAAATAAAGAAACATAAAATGTTGATTTGATGCCAGATCTATGCAAGCCCATCTGTATACTTGTTTATGTTTCAAGAGGCTTGTTTCATTAGAAATTTGGACATAAATGATGAAAGCTTATTGGATTGTTTTTGGTTGTGTAGTTGAAAATGGCTGTGGTGGGACAATAGCTTTAGAGGCCTTTCAAGGGTATTATCCAGTACTTTTTCTGATCTTGCTTACATGTACCAGCCCTATTGGCTAAACATCCATAATTATTCTCTTGACTTTTCTTTGTGAATTGATATTGCTATTGAAAATAGCATCCCTGAAGACAGAGCAAGGTAATATTCATTTTTTAAAAAGCTATCTTATTATGTTTACCTTGCTGTTAAGTGTATTTCTTATTTAGCCTAGAAGTGCTGTAGTGTGGCAAAATATTGTAACTTACATAATAATTGTAATTTAAAAATGAAAACCACTAGGTATCTTTTCTTCTTTGCTTTGATTTTGCTGGCTGTATGATTGTTTTGGCTCTATCTGTAAACATACATAAAATGAATAACAGTAAATGAATTACAGAGGTATAATTCCATTGAGGGTTCTGAAAACAGCTTTTAGCCTCAAGAGCCAAGCTCTTACAGTCTGTATCGAATCGAAATTGCAAGACAGAATTATAGCTTTGTTACTCAAGGTTTGCTTGTTGTTAATTTTATTGAGAACATAAAAGCTAATATGAAGCATCTGTCGCATCCTTGACCCCTTTAAGAAACCTGTATCCATGGCAGCTGATACCAGGTAGGAGGAGGAGGCCCTGAATCCTCACAGGGTATTATAAAAGAGAGAGAGAGAGACGCCTTGTTCCTTGAATATCTCTTTGACACTAGATCCCTGTGGTGGGAGAGTTGGGATGAATTTCAATCTGTTCAATCAACTTGTAGTTATTGAGCTCACACTGTTGGCAGGTCCTGTTCTAGATGCTGGGGTCACAGCAGTGAACAAATGAAGCAAAATCCTTTCTGCCTGTTTGGAGTACTTAAAACTACAACTAAATCAGTACATGTGACAACCCATTTCACTCAAAACCAGCTAAGGAAAGATAGTTTAGGAAGGCCTTCACGGCTGGGGTGGGAGTGTGTTCTTTTAAATAGAATGGTTAAGAAAGGCTTCACTGATCAAAAGGTATTTGGGCAGAGACTCCAAGGAAGCATGGGAACAGTATTGATGCAGGTCTCTGGGAGAACAGCCCCCCAGGCACAGAGGGCAGCCTGTGCAAAAACCCTGAGACAGAAGGCTTGGCAGAGGGGACAGCAAGGCTAATGTGGCCAAAGTCAAGTGGGCAGAAAGAGAGTGATGGGGCATGAGGTCCCAGAATATTTGGGGGACTGGATCCTAGATGGCTTTCTAAGTCAAGGGAAGGCTTTGGGGTCATCTGAGAAGAATGGGAAGCCATCGGAGAGTTTCAAGCAGAGAAATTACATTTTGAAAGGATCATTGTGGCTGCTTCACAGAAAACACACAATTGGGAGGCAAGGGTTTAAATAGGAGAGTAGTTAGGCTACTGCACAAATCAAGGCAATAGATCAGAGTGGCTTGGAAGAAGGTGGCAGGTGGAGGTATGAAGGTGGATTCTACTTTTGGTTATATGCTGAAGGCAAAGTCAACAGAATTTGCTGACAGATTGGATGTGGGATCACTTCACAGTCTCATTTCCCTGGAATTGCTACAAGGTACACAAAGATCTTTGAGATTTCTCCTCTCTTCTGCTTTAGCCTTGATGATAGGTGCTCAAATATTGGTCATATTTGGGGTTTGTGTCTTCCTTTGCTTGTTTTTGCCCTGGGCACATATATAGCATTTGCTAGGGCATAAGAACATGACTCTGCTGCCAATTCTGTTTTCTGAAACTGAACATTGTGCTGCCACTGCAGGGCGTTCCCACTAAAGCTCAGCAGTTCTCCTGGATACAAGAACAACAAACGTCTCCATTCTTCCACACAACATCACCTCTTTGCATTCATTATTTTTCCACCACCATCTCAAATGTCTCTTTCCTTCAAACTCTGCCAAAGCCTGAACTGCTTCACGTTTAGACTGATGCAATCTTCATCCTGGCTTTTTTTTTTTTTTCATGCTTCCAGAAAGCTAGCAGCTAGTAGCAAAAATTATCCTTATCCATCTTTGTTTTTATCATCTCAGATAAGTAAAAAATCCCTTTCAGTTTTCTGTCCAGGCTTCCAATTCATTCTCCTTCCACTGTACCTCCCTCCTCCCCACCAAATTTAAGCTGTTTAGCACATGTTCTCATCCCTATTATTTTCATCTTCAGCACATATTTATATAATTTTGGATTCACTCTGGCAAACCACTTTGAGAACCGTGAGCAAATAAAGCAAGCATAGGGTCTGAACTGGGGAGAGGTTTTTCTTTTTTTCCATTATTTGGTCAATCCCGCCTAGCACAAGAGAACTGAACACAGTAAGCTTTATTGTAATAGCAAACAGCACTAGGAGGGGTAACTCTTTACCCTGCAAATCTTCATTTTTTCCTTAGTGCAAAATAATTGTCATGTTAATCATTTATGCAACCTATCAAATATTTCTGGCTCTGTTCCTTCTGATGCACAGAAGAGGATTGTAATTCCTGGCCTGGCCCCTTTTTGGTTGGATGAAGTCATGTGATGAATTCTGGCCAATGACTTGTGAGTGGAAGTAATATAATTTCTCAGCCACTGCATTTAATTGTCAGAATATGACTGTAGTTCCTTTCCTTTATTGGAGATGATGGTGGTGACTTCTAAGATGGTGATCTGGATCCCTGATGGTGGTCTGGGTTACTGAGTTACTCTGGGGAGCAGAGTCTTTTGGCAACCTGTGGTGGATATCCAAAATGAGTGTGAAATCCTCATTTTTTGCTACTGAGATTTTAGGGTTGTTTATCACTGCAGCATAACCTAGCCTATCCTGGCTGATATATTCAGGTCATCTCATTCTGTGATAATTACTTGAGTTGTTACTCTTGTTATATTGAGAACAGGACCTCAGACAAATAAGGATTTGGATGGATATAAAGGACTAACAAGTTAGATGCCAGAATTGTCTATTCTGGTCATGGGAGGCCTAAGGATGATGGTATGAGAAAGGGGGAAAGGGTTGCAAACGGAAGAAGTAGAAGGACCCTGAAGCCAAAATGAAAAAATAGCTGGGGTTTATCTAAGATTGGTACTGTGGTCTGATACAACTTCTCCATGGTGACAGAAAAGAGATTGAGTCTTTTCTGTCTAACACTTGGCCTACTCCTAGATGCCTCCCAGCTGGGGGTCACATTTGGTCAGGAGGGAACTTCCATGGTGACAAGAAGACAAGGCCAGAGGTGCCACTGCCTCTGTTTCATAACCTCCAGAGGGGATAGTTAACATGACTCATTTTCCCAGCTCTATTGTGGTTATTCAAATGAGTGAACGTAGGCAATGTCTGTGAGCAGCTGCTGCGAGGTCAGGAGAACTCACCAAGGCCTGATGCTGTTTCAGTATCACAGCATGTCAAAGGAATGATTTCTAGCTTCCTGTAGACACCATTAGCTCAATTGCAGTATCTGCTTCTCTTATTGTCTTTGCCAGGGTCATTGTTTCTTGCACTGAACCTTGGAGGAAGGATGAAGAGAGAAGTGGGTGCCTTCTGCCTCCCTCTCCTTTGGTGTGAAGTCTGGAAAAGAAGCCTGCTGTTTAGAAAGTTGCTTTGTTCCTAATTGGCATGAGGAGGCTTGAGAGAACCTCTACTTTTTGCTTGTGTTATGATTTTGTGACAGTGGGAAGTCAATCTTAGAGCATTTACAGCTCTCCCGAGCTGTCAGTAACTCAGAGACTTCAACTCCGATTAAAACCTATGACTAAAAAAAATTACCATAATCCAGTGACAGGCATGAAGAGAAAGCCATAATAATACTGATAACAACGTGCCAGTTAAGAGGCTATTATATTTAGTGCCTTACTTCAGCATAGAGAAACCATCTCAGAGTTGCCATTGATATAACCAGTGCCTTGTTAACAGATGTGACCTGATCTTTGCAGGTCTCAGATACTTACCTGTACATACCTGTGGGAGGAAGAAGAAAAAAGTGAGGCCACCTAGAATAATTTGTCTACTGGAAGTTCTGTCATTGGCAGGAAATGGGAGCTACAAACTAGTGTGGTTATCAGCAGGGAATGGGTTCAAAGTTTCAGTCCAGCAAGTCCAACTAATTGCCTGAACCACACTGAAAACCACACTTAAAACTCTCTTCAGGGTCGTCAAAAACACTCTATGCTGTCTCTTTTGTCACCAGAGCTGTCCTTCTCTCCATGGTCATCCAGTAAACTTCTTTGCCACTCTACCTTGACTTTGGACACTAAGTAGTAATACCACATACTCCGATCTCATTTTCTTGGGGCCTCTGTAAGGGACTCCAACTGTTTGATAAGCTCATTTGGGTTAAGTTGTTAATGCAGCTAATGTTGTAAGGTGTGCCCTTCTGACTCATCTATTTGCATCTTTACAGGCAACTTTCAGCTTGAAGGCCAAGGTGTTACTACTTAGAATTTAGGGCACAGAAGGCTGGTGTGTGTTGGTAGTGATATTTGGGAGCACGAGTCTCTTTGGGGGACACTTTAGGTCATACCAGGTAAGTGCCTGTTCCTTTGCCTATAGATGTAGGGGGAGTGATACAGCCTTTTATTTGCATTCTGGGACTCTGTGAATCTCTTCAGTTCTTTAGAATCTGTTAAAATGCCACCTCTTCCAGATACCCTTCCTTTGTGGAAATGGAATGCATTGCTTACTGGCCTTCTCTCCAAACTTACTGTACACAGGTACAGTACACATAATCTGAATATACTTGGAGGAGTGCACATACAACTGTCATTTAAGCAATATAGGCAGTCATGTGTCACCATTCTGTATGACTGAATAACAATATTTACTCCACTACCAGGTTAGTGAGCCCTTTTGAGAAACCTAGTTTCTCTTTTGGAATAGAGATTTCAAGTCTAAGGGGCCTCTCTATTTACCAACTATAGATATTAATCAAATACTACACTCTGTTTGAACTGAGTATGGAAAGGATCCTGTGTGTGTTTCAGTCATACGTGCACACACATGCAAAAATATACACAGAGCAGCCCCTAGTAGGAATTCATATTATGTTAAAAACAAAGGACTCTGGAATAAGTGGAAACAGGTACCACATATTTGGAGGGAAATTTGACAAAACAAGTATCAAAAGTCTTAAAAACGTGCATATCCAGGGTCGGGTGCGGCGGCTCACTCCTGTAATCCCAGCACTTTGGGAGGCTGAGGTGGGCAGATCACTTGAGGTCAGGAGTTCACGACCAGTCTGGCCAACATGGTGAAACTCCGCCTCTACCAAAAATACAAAAATTAGCCGGATGTGGTGGTGGGTGCCTGTAATCCCAGCTACTCGGGAGGCTGAGGCACGAGAATCACTTGAACCTGGGAGGCGGAGGCTGCAGTGAGCCGAGATCGCGCCACTGCACTCCAGTCTGGGCAATAGAGTGAGATTCTGTCTCGATTAAAAAAAGAACAAAAAAACAAACAAAAGAAACCTCACATATCCTTTGACTCAGCAATTCTACATTGAAGAATTTATCCTAAAGTTTTAATCAGAGATGCTCACAAAATATTATGTATCAGGACAGATGATGATGTTCATCAAAGCACTTTCAGTAGCAAAATACTATAAATAATTCACATGAAAACAAATGGAGGATTAATAAATGGCTTTTGTATTTATAATATTTATAAACATTTATAAATGTATAAATAAACTGGGAAACTAAAATTTAGCCATTAAAGTTCCTATCTTAGGAGAACATTTGATGGCATGGTAAAATGCTCACAATCTATTGATAGATTTAAAAATAGGTGATAAGAGATAGTGAGTTTAATCTAAATTTTATAAAATCTATACAATATGCATGGAAGAAAGACTGGAAAGACACACACCAAAATGTTGACAGTGGTTACCTCTGAGTGTTTAAATGAGTGATTTTACATTTCTTCTTTATATTTCGTATTGTCAATGAGAATTATTACTTTTATAATTAGAAAAGATGATGAAAATAGAAAACTCATTTATTCAAAAATTGAAGACAAAAAAGTTACCAAGGTGGCATGTAACAAATAGGAAGGGTTGGCCAACTATGGCAAGCCTAGCAAAGATCCTTGGGACAGCTTAGGAAAAGAGTTATGGTTTTGGATCAGAGGAAAACTGGGTTGGAATCCCAGTTCTGCCACTTGCTAGTAGCATATTATTTAATCTAAGCCTTAATTTTCACTTCTGGATGATTGGGGACAATAAAATCCACTTCCTGGAGTTATCTAGAGGATCAATGTGGAATGTTAAAAAATAATAGTTGTTATTTTTAGTGGCACAATGTTCTGGATCTTCCCAGTCACCTCTGCCTAGACCATCTCAGTTACCTATGAGAGTCACACTGGCTATGGATTTGCCCACTCAATTATACTCAAAGGTTATTGTTTTAAAATGTAGATTCTATTATAATTCAGGAATGACAAGGCTAACAGATGAGGGAACAACTGGCCATTGAAAAGATAGTTTGTTACACTTACAGATCCCAAGGGGAGGGGCACACCACACCATGGAGGGCCACCTGGAGAAGCACTGGGATCAGTCAGGAGGCAGAGGGAGGGGGGAAGATGTGGGCGAGAGCCTTTATTGTGGTTTCTATGAAGGAACAAGCATGCAGGGTAAGCAGGCTTAGGACTAGCTGGTTTGAACCATTTTAATGGCTCCGGGGCACAGGGGCTGTCTCTAGTTGCTTGGCTCCTGGACCTGGGGTGATTAGGTGGACGGTGACCCAGAGTGTGAGAGCCTACTAAAAGGGGTGTTTGGGGGTATAGGCCCCAGATTGGTTGATCTGCATTTGAAAAGGAAGTACCCATGTTTACTATCTTTAGGCATGGCTGTCCCTGGGAGGAGCAGTCCCTTCAGGATCAGCAAGGCCCCAAGATATCAAAACATCAGAAATACAGAATAAAAAGATGATTAAAACAATTATAGGTTGGGAGTAAATTAGCTGTACAACCTTTTATCATCCCCACAAGGAAAAGGGTCAGACCTTTGACATATAATACAATCCTTGCAACCTCTGTTTCATAGAATCATACTTGTCTTTCTTTTTTGGCTGTCTATTTTCTGTATAACAAATCATCCCAAAACTTAGTGACCTAAAACAATAATCAGTTTATTTGCTCATGATTCCGCAATTAGAGCTGAGCTCAACTGGGTGGTTCTTTTGCTGGCCTTGCCAATGGGCACTCATATGACTGCATTTAGCTAGCCGGACAGCTGTGGCTTAGGTTCAGTGGGAGTGCTGGCATGGCTGGACCTTACTCTCTCTCTCTCTCTTTCTCTCTCTCCCTTCTCTTGTCTTGAGAACTCAGGGGCCTGGCTTTCTCCAAATGATCTCTCCAGCAGAGAGGCTGGACATCTTCTATAGCACCTCAGGGTTTCTAAGAATGCAGAAGTAGAAGTTGCCAGGTCTTGTTAAGGCTGAGTCCTGAAACAGGTGCAGCATCACTTCCACTGCACTCTCTTGGTTAAAGCAAGTCACAGCCCCAAGCCGGAGGGGAGTACATGAGGTCCTGACTTCCAGGAGTTGTGTACACCAGGAGGGGTGTTTCACTGGGAGCCATCAATGAATGAACTGTCATAGCAAGTGAGGCAGAGCATTGATTCTAGCAATTCTTTTAGAGACTCTGAGACCCTTGGAGACAGAACCGTGGAGATCATCTAGCCCAACTCACTGAGGAAATGGAGGTCCTGATAACTACTGTCCACAGGGGCCGTGTGGATGCTCTGGGTTTTCTCTTAAAAATGTGACAAGTTAAAGAACCATATATATTTTGTAGAGAAAAGGGTCTTGAAATGGTAGTGGCCAATTTTCAATAATCAGGCCCCGGAGAATGAGGACATGCTATATTTTCAGACAAAGTATACTAGGTCACCACTGATCACACAATCACTGGAATGACTTGACAAGAGGACCAGAGTGCCACTTATCTGAATTCTCAGTCAGTCAAATGGGAGGATGTTTTTTCCTTTATAGGCTTATTGTTAAAAGGTGTTTTGTACCACCAAATAATTTCCCTCTAAAGAAATAAAAGAAATCCTGGGAACCAGTAAGATTCGTGACTTCTGCAAAATCCTAAATTTCCTTCAACAATTTCCCTTTTCTAAAAAGAAAAATAGTCGCTGGATGACCAAGATGGTTATAAATTCCTGGGTTGGTATTTAGGCTCACGGGGTAGTTTCTTCAGCTGAGGTTTCTGAGCATCTTCTCGGGGAGATGGCGCTGCCTCAGACTTTCCCAGCACAGTGCCCCTAGTGGCAGAAGAGAGGGATGCGTGCTGCTGGGCTCTAGTTCTAAATGTACCTGAAAATACTTTTTCTTGAATTCTCCTCTTAGTCTTTAAAATTTATGTTAACCTTTCCTTCTGCTCTGTGATATATTCATAATTGTTTTAAAATAAAATATAATGTTTTAGATTATTCATCACTTACCCAAGGGATAGTCAAGGCTATCCCTGTCTCCCCCTCCCCTCTCCTCCCCTCTAATTACTGGACATCTTTGAAACACTTGACAAAACCAATAATTTTTTAAATTTTAGATTATATTATTTTTGGCAAATATTTTAAATCCCTCCCGTCTGACCTCCGTGGGACGAATATACAGTCATATACTCCATAACAACGTTTCTGTCAACAACAGATCACATACAGAATGGTAGTACCATAAGATTATAATTAAGCTAAAATGTTTACATCACCTAGAGAGGTTGTAGCCATGGGAAAGTCGTCGCACAACGCATTACTCACGTGTTTGTGGTGATGTTGGTGTAAACAAACCTACTGTGCTGCCAGTCATATGAAAGTCTAGCATACGCAATTATATACAGTATGTGATACTTGATCATGATAATAAACTGTGTTACTGGTTTATATGTTTACTACACTATACTTTTAATCGTTATTTTAGGGTGTACTCCTTCTACTTAGAAAAAAGTTAGCTGCAAAATAGCCTCAGGCAGTTACTTCAGGAGCTATTCTAGAAGAAGGCATTGTTAGCATAGGCGATGACAGTTCCATGCTGCCCCGAAGACCTTCCAGTGGGACAAGATGTGGAGGTGGAAGACAGTGAGAGTCATTGTCCTTACTCTGTGTAGGCCTAAGCTAGTCTGTGTTTGTATCTTAGTTTTAACAAAAAAGTTTAAAATGTAAAAAAAAAAATACATAATTTTAAAATAGAAAATGCTTTAAAATAGGATATAAAGAAAAAATATTTCTCGCTCATTGGTACAATGTGTTTGTGTTTTAAGTGTTATTACAAAAGAGTCAAAAGTTTTAATAATTTTAAAATGCATAAAGTAAAAAAGTTACAGTAAGCTGAGGTTAATTTATTATTGAAGGCTGTGAGTTAATTTATTATTTTCTAGATAAATGTAATGTAGCTTACGTCTACAGAGTTTATAAAGATTAAGGTAGTGTGCAGTGATGTCCCAGGCCTTCACATTCACTCACCACTCACTCACTGACTCACAGAGCAACTTCCAGTCCTGCAAGCTCCATTCATGGTATAAGTGCCCTATAGAGGTGCACCGTTTTAAATTTTTTATAGTGTACCCTTACTGTAGCTTTTCCACATTTAGGTATATGTAGACACCCAATACTTAGCATGGTGTTGCCACTGCCTACAGTACTCAGTACAGTATCATGCTGTATAGGTTTGAAGCCTAGAGCAATGGGCTATTTCATATAGCCTCGGAGTGTAGTGGGCTATACCGTCTAGCTTTGTGTAAGTACACTTGTGCTAGGCCGTTCTTGTGTTGCTATAAAGAAATACCTGAGACTCGGTAATTTAATAAGAAAAGAGGTTTAATTGTTCATAGTTTTGCAGGCTGTACAGGAAGAATATGCCGGCATCTGCTCAGCTTCTGGGGAGGCCTTGGGGAGCTTTTACTCATCCATTTTTATCACCTTACTGAACACCTCTAAGCAAATACTTGGCGGCACCTCAAAGTTAAGTGTCCAAAACTGAACTCATTATGTTCTCCACAAAATCTGCTTCTCCTCCTGTATTCCCAATCTTAACACAACCATCTTCCCAGTCACCCATGTTAACAACTTTGAAGATATATTTGACCTCTCCTCCTCATTTTCCAAGCCTTGTCACCAAAATCCTGCTGAATCTAGTTCTAAAACATGCAGAAAAACCTTTTCTCTAGTCCAGGACCACACCATCTCTTGCTTGGGCTTTGCTTAGCTCAGGTCACTATAACAATATACCACAAAATGGGAGCTTTAAATAATAGGCATTTATTTCTACAGTTCTGGAGACTGGGCAGTCCAAGATGAAGATGCAGAAAGACTTGGTTCTTGGTGAGGGCCTTCTTCCTGGCTTGCAGACAACTTCTTTCTTCCTGTGTCCTCACATGGAGGAGACGGGATGTTCTGGTACCTCTTCCTCTTCTTATAGGGGTAATAATCCTAACATGAGTGCCCCATCCACCCTCTTGACCCCTGCTAAACCTAGTTATCTTCCAAAGTCCTGCCTCCTAGTCCCATCACATTGGGGGCTGGGGCTTCAGCATGTGAGTTTGGGGAAGATACAAACATTCATTCCGTAACAGGCTTTTACACTGATGTCCTAATTTTCCCTCTCACTTTCAATCTTTTCTTCCCTCAACTACACAGCTTTCAGATTTTTTTTCCTAAAATACAGTAATGGCACATTGCTCCCTTGGGTAACTTTTCAGTAGCTCCCTGTATTATTTAGCCATGACATCTGTGGCAAGGCAGAATCAGGCCCAACACATTCATTTCATCTCCAGTTATTCCTTCCTTTGCCCCCACCCTCTCTTCTTTGTTTCTCTTGCTAATACCCTTTCCTCTGCCTCTATCTGTTTGGCAAGGCAGATGATACTCATTTTTTTTCTGGCCCACCTCAAATGTGATGGCTTTTGTGAAGTCACCACCGCAGACAGAATTAATCATTCTCTTATCGGTGATTTATGGGTCAGTGGTTCTTAATACTGGTTGCATATTAGAACCACCCGATGTATTCATTAGAGTTCTCCAGAGAAACAGAATCAACAGAATGTACATATGAAAGAATACATAGGATAGATATTTATAATAAGGAATTGACTCATGTAGTTACAGAGGCTGAAAAATCCCAAATCTGTGGTAGGCAAGCTGGAGACACAATGGAGCTAACGGTGTGGTTCCAATCCAAAGGCCAGAAGGATCAAGACCCACAGAGAGCCAATGTTTCAATTCAAGTCCAAAGGCAGGAAAAAAAAAAAAAAAAGAACAAAACCCAGCATCTCAGCTCGACGATAGTCAGCCAGGAGGAATTCCCTTTTATTCAGGGAGGATCAGGCTTTTCGTTCTATTCAGGCTTTTCACTAACTGGAAGAAATCCACTCACATTGAAGAGAGCAATCTGCTTCACTCAGTGTATCGATTTGAGTGTTAATCTCACCCCTAAACACCCACACAGACACACTCAGAATAATATGTGACCGAGTATCTGAGTACCCTGTGGCCCAGTCAAGTTGACATGCAATTCATCATTACACCAGGGAAACTGTTAAAATATACGCTGATTCTGCTGGGATCCAGCCCAGGGCTTTTGTGGTTTCATTGGTCTGGGGATTTTTCCTGGAGCCAGGGGGAAAGTGCCAACTAAATTTTCATATACATATATAAATAAATAAAATATGAGATAACATTACATATATTACACTACATATGTAATTACATTACATATATTACATTATGTGTAATATAATTATATGTATATACGTATGTGTGTGTGCGTGTGTATATACATACATATCTTTCAATAGAGTGTGGGATCCTTAATGGCAGGGTCTGGACTTAGCCATGGTTGTCTCGACACCGGCCTGCAAATTGAACCACACTGTGGCATAACTGTTACGGTTATGGTTATGTTATGGGTTGAATTATGTCCCCCAAAAGGTTGAAGTCCTAACCCCCAGTGCCTCAGAATGTGACCTTGTTTGGAAATAAGGTTGTTGCAGATGTAATTAGTTAAGGTGAGGATAACGGATGCAGATAAAAGATGAGATAATGGAGTAGGATAGACTTCTAGTGTCCTTACAAGAGGAGAAGAGACACTGAGACACACAGGGAGAATGCCGTGTGACAATGAAGGCAGAGATTGGAGTTGGTAGCTATAAGCCAAGGAAAGCCAAAGGTTGACAGCAAGCCAGCAGAAGCTAGGAAGAGGCTAGAGTGGACTCCCCTATGGGTTTCAGAGGGAGCATGGCCCTGCTGGCACCTTGACCTAGGACTTCTGACCTCCAGACTATGAGAAAAGAATACACTTCTGGTTTTAAGCCACTGAATCGTAGTACCTTGTTAAGGTAGCCCTAGGAAACCAATCAAATAACCAGGTAGAGTGAAGCTGTGCTTGCAGGAGAGTGGGGTGCACGAAATGTATGGGAAGGTAGAGTGGGATAAACAAGAAGTGGTCATTCTTTCACTATGATGTGAGGAAGGAGTGTTTTGAGAATTACTTTCTTGTTTTTCTGTTTGAACTTTAAGATTTGGGATCTTCCACATGCTGGTGATCTTGAGATATCTAATTGAGTCTCTTGAGTCGAACACCTTTCCAGAAATGATCACCCAAACTGATAACTGTTCTCGTTTCTCAAGCTACCCATAGATCTACTAGAAATTAACAGGCAGGCCCCTGGCTTATCCGTTTCTTCTTTTTTCACTAAAGCTTGATCAACTCAGGGCTCATTCGTCAGAACACATTTCTGGATCTGTAAGATTTGGGATGAGTCAGGGGCTCACCAAGGTCATTGGGAGGCACTGCCTGCCCAGCCATCTGCCCCTCACCCTTTGACGTCTCTTTAAATTAAACACCACATCCCGTGGTAAAATTGTTCTTGCTCTATTAATAGCCAGCTTGGCTTGTGTTGCACTGAAAATCCACGGAGGAAGGGTGTCAGAGAGAAGAATAAGGCTACAGACCCAAGGGCATATTTCTTGGTCAGATGACTCCAGTCTCTGAGGAATCCCAAGAATTCTCTGTGTAAAATCCCTGGGCCTTCTCCTCCGCTTCTCCTGTGAGTTCTTTTTCTAAGATCTCATCCACCAAAGTGAATGTTCCCCTTTTCCTTTCCCAATATTTTCATGCTTGAATTTATGTTTGATCAGGAAATGCTACAAGGTTACTTTAAGAAAAGTATCCAAACCCCTTTCTGTGGGATCATGAGACATTTCTAACTTCATCCCTGTCGTTACTGAATTAAAATGGAAACCTTCCACTCCTGATTGTTACTGATGCTTTCTGCAGGCACATCTTTATAACATTGTGATATAATTTTACAACTGATTGGCCTACAATTTTATAGGACTGTCACAACCTCACATCTGCTCCCCGAGATGGGCCCTGGTAGCTTCCTCACTTCTCTCTGTACTATTTTCTCTAGATTCCCCATCCCGGCCCTGACCGAGTGCTCTTTCCTTCTGCTGGCTGCCACACTGGGTCACCCCTCACAGCTGTCACCACTCCACAGTCAGGAAGTCCTTGCCAAAGCGTCTTGGGCTATTTTTCCAATGTTTGACCTTTGCCCATTCCTGACGCACCCACTACTCACATTATTCCTGCCTCCTCTCTCTACACACTGATTTCTTGGCCTTTATAGTCCCCAACTTCTTACCCCGGCCCTCATTCCTGGCCGTGTGTCAGCCTTTAAATCCAGTTTCATCATTGTGCCCCGCGGTGTAAAGACAGAGAAGTGTCTCTCTGCCTAGGGACAGGGGTTCTTGGTGCCACTAAAGAGGCTGTCTTCTGGTCCCCACCCTTCCATCTTGGAAAAGCTCCAACTCCAAGACCTTCATAATGGTGGGGTATGGCTTGCTCTAGAAAAACCCCAGGTGATTTCTCTAAAAGACAGGTGCAAAACACAGAGGGACTGAGGGTGGAGCTATTCCTGGACTCCTTTTTTCTCTGAAGCTGGTTTTGATTAGCTTTGACGTTAACCCTAGCATCTGCACAATATCCTGCTTGCTTGGTTCTCTTCATGGTAGTTCCTAGGGGATAAGAAAAGCAGGCTGGAAAGGCCAGCACATTAGTAATGCCCTGGATGTTTAGAGTTGCTCTCCTGTACCCAACCCAGGCCACCTCCTCCTCTTACTCCCTGGGTCTGTGTCCCGGGCTTGTGCAATGTTGCTTCTCAAAGTGTGGTCTGGGGATGAGCAGCATCAGCCTCATCAAGGAGCTTGTTAGAAATGCAGAATCCCAGGTGCCATCTGTGACCTCCTGAATCAGAATCTCATTTTAGCATGATCTCCAGGTAGTTCTTACACACACTTTGCAGCAGGAGCAGTGGTGTTCCACTTGTGTGTGCAGCCGCCCAGGGCAGCAGGAGCCTGCCCAGTGCCCCTGGAGCAGCTGAAGGAACACCCTCAAGAATGTAGCAGGCTAAGTGCATTTAGAGGTTATCAGTGTGTCAGCGAGGCAACCTCTTTATGGGGATCGTTTAATTAATGTTAATTGCTCTTGGCCTGTTGTGTGACTCTGGCAGGATTTACGGAAAATCACCATAATCTAAAACCCTATAAAAGACTCATTGCTTTTAGAGGCCTTGTGACTCATGCCGGGAGACACCTTCTGATACTTGATGCATCACACAGATGTATAAATAATGCCTACATCTGCATAATCCTCAGAGGCATCAAGGCACTTCATTTTTGGTGGGGGCAGGTGCGTCCAGGTGAAGAGCAGTGCTCCTCATATGTTATGATCTGCGTGGCAGTTGGTGAGAATTTGCTTTACAAAGAGAAATGATTTATCCAGTTTTATTACCCCATTCTGTGCTTTCATGGATTACATAAATTTTGCTGTTGCCATCAGCCCAGTGGATGTTTAAAATGGTTTTCATATTGCATGACACCCCATCCCTCCTCCTCTTAGCATCTCACAGGTCAGGGAGAGGAAGAGGTAGGCTTGAAATACAAGTAGTGACAGGTGACGGCTCTTGAGGTGCAATCCCAGGAAAGCTCGCAGAGCGTTTTCCAAAGGCAGCGCCTGCGCAAATACAGTGACTAGGTTCGAAAGGGAATTACGGGGCTGGGGCACACCTGTTGCGCTAACCCCATGTCTGAGGTCACACTCATTTGAAGAAAAGAGCATGTTTACCTTTTTAACATTGATCTTTACCTCCTTGCCCCTTCCCTCTTAAGCTCTCTGTTCCCTTCCATTTGAAAGGGATGTAGGTGCATTTTGGACTCATTCACTCTCTGTTTCATTTAATTACCCTCAAGAGTAACTTCTTTTCCATACTTATCCTCCTAAGAGGAGTTGGGCCTCTGAAACTTTCACTCTTCAAGCTTCAAACAACCATTTCTCACAGTTATTTTTTTCCTAATATGAAGGATGTCTTATTTTCAACTTTGAAAACAGTCTCTTTCATGATCCTGAAGGTTTCTTTATCCTCACGCATTCCATCCATTCTCCAAACCCATAGCATCATTGGCTTGCTTGAGATGAGACCAAATCCTACTCATCTTCCCTGAGTCATCCTTATTTTGGTTGAGGGCTGACAGTTTCTGGTTTGTTTCTGCACTTGCTGGTTCTCCCAGTCCTCACTAAAATCCTGTAACCTAAACAGTAAGTATCTCAGTACCCATTTCACAGATAGAGAAACTAAGGTCAGGAAGCCTTTTTCAGGGAGTAGAGCAGGGGCCAGAATGAAGATGTCCAGCTTCCTGTACAGAGCAATTGTGGTCACCCCAGGGCCATGTCAGCATACTGGGTTTTCCACAGACTCTAGCTTTCTGGCACCATGATGGCAGCAGCACTGTGCTCCCAGGCCAGACTTGACAAATGTTCTCTGCTGTGCAGTGGGGCTGCCCTCATTTCATCCAGGGAAGGCCATGGCCACGGACCTCACTGGGCGCGGCACTCTCTCTTGAGCTTGGTTTATCATCCTGTGTGGGCATGAGCCACGTGGGTGCTGTCGTAACAGTGTTGGAGTCCCTACAAATCTCCCCTAATTCTTCCCTAACCAGCCTGCAGCACAAATGCTCTGCTCTTCTCACAGGTCTTTTAGGCTATGGTAATTGCTCTGGGAGCAATGACCCATTTTTCCACACCGAACAGCATGTGCCATCTGCAGGCTCTCTCGCCCAAATGATTCAAATTCTCTTAAATCCAGTTTCACTGTCACTTGTCATTTGCTCTGCGTCCCAGTCTTGCATTGTCTGCTAATCTGGAGATCTGAATTTCTGTCATTTTTCTCCTTTCCACCAGTAGACAAGTTGACAGGATTCAGTGATTCCTAAAAAAGAGAGTTTAAAAAAATGCTTCATTCACTCACTCATTCATTTGTTATTTGAGCACTTACCTTGCCCAAAGCCCAGTTTGTATACTGGAGGACAGAAAGCTGGTCAAGGCCAGATGATTCCTTCTGGCCAGCCACAAATATGCCAACAACTAACCCGCACAGTGAACTAGAGCCAAATGAACAAGAAGGGGTAGCATGGAATATTAAACCCCCTCCACATCCCATTAGAATTAAGCTCCTATGGCAAGGATGATAAGCAGTCTTGCTTGCTGACAAATCCCCAGGACCCAGAAGAATGCTTAGCTGGTGTGCTCAGTAAGTATTGAATTGAATTTAAATTTACATTATTGACCCAGGGTTTCCACCCTCCCCTATTCACATCTTTTTCATATGACCAGGCAGCTCCTCTACTGAAGGAGAATCCCTCCCCACTGCTCCACTTTGGGATCCCATATGTGGCTTGCTTTGACTAGTGGCATCCAGGGGAAGTACATGACAATGTGTTCGTTCCAAGTCTAGGCCCCTAACAGCTGTCACGTATTTCCACTCTTTTCTGGCCTCTGTCACTGCCACAAGAAGAGCATGTCTTGGCTAGCCCACTGGTCCAAAGAGGATGAGGCAGTAAAGGGAAGCCAGACCCACAAACTTGCAGTGTAGAGCCAACTTCCCCAGCCTAGCGCAGCCTGTGTTAATTCCCTCATCCAACCCACAGATGCAGAAGCGAGTCAGCCAAGATCAGCAGAGCCTCTTCAGCTGAGCCCAGCTAACCCGCAGATGTATGAACATTGTTATTTTAAGACGTGGAGAATTGGGATGGTTTATTAAGCAGCACTGTTGTGAAAATAGCTCACTGATACTGTCTCAGTTTGCTACCTGATTTCTTTCAGGGACTGGATCTCTAAGGCATTATTTGCCCTCATGGTTGCTCCAAAACCAAGGGTTGGCAAAGGCTCAGACAGCAAATATTCTAGGTTTTGTGGGCCACATACAGTTTCTGTTGCATTCTCTCTCGCTCGTGCTCTCTCTTTTCTCCCAGGCTTTGGTTTGAATTTGGCTCATGAATTATAATTTATCCACTCCCAGTCTAAACCACCAGAAACATACTTGTTGGTAAAGGTTTTTATCTAGACTTCAGATTCAAATCAGAATTCCATCTATTTATTGAGGGCCTACTATAAGCCAGGACTCTTCCAGGCACTTTAAAATTCATTGTCTTATTTTGTTGTGTGAAGAGTACTTTCCCATCAAGGAAATAAGCACAAGGGACTTCAATAAAATTATGGCAGACACAAGCTAATTTTTCTCTCCCATCAAAGAACCTATAGCCTGTGCTTCAGTATTGCCTGTGTCTCACTTTTATAGGTGAGATTGACCCTGGAAATCAGAGGCAGATTTGAGGTTCTGTCGACTTTCAATTTAGACTATAAAGCTGGTCACACTGTGATTTTTAAGCTGGGATACTCAGTAGGGTGCTGGCAGCACTTGAAAAGAAAGGGTAACAGGATATGCCTTCCTGGGTCACCACTTTTAATGAAAGGTTTTTGGCAAAAAGTTTAATTAACATAAGTGATAAGTTAATTTCAAATGTTTTAAAATATGAAAGGACATTATTAAAAGAATGGGGGAAAATCACATGAAGTTTCCAGATAATATAAGACTTAAAGACATTTTGAATTTTTAGCTTTGGACTCATGCCCAAGCCTCTATTACTATCTCTTCAACCCTTTTTTGTTATTAAGGGACTTTGTTAGGAAATTGTTAGGAAAGTTAGAGAAACATCTCCCTCCCTCCCTTCCTTCCCTCCTTCCTTCCTTTTTTCTTTCTTTTTCTTTTTTTTTTT